>NC_088239.1:13760306-13825306 GCF_036934945.1 Oncorhynchus masou masou | reverse complement strand
GAAAGAGAGAGAAAGACAGAGAGAGGCAGAGAGAGAAAGACAGAGAGAGGCAGAGAGAGAAAGACAGAGAGAGGCAGAGAGAGAAAGAGAGAGAAAGACAGAGAGAGGCAGAGAGAGAAAGAGAGAGAAAGACAGAGAGAGGCGGAGAGAGAAAGAGAGGCCGAGAGAGAAAGACAGAGAGAGGCAGAGAGAGAAAGAGAGAGAAAGACAGAGAGAGGCAGAGAGAGAAAGAGAGGCCGAGAGAGAAAGACAGAGAAAGAGAGAAAGACAGAGCGAGGCAGAGAGAGAAAGAGAGAGAAAGACAGAGAGAGGCAGAGAGAGAAAGAGAGGCAGAGAGAGAAAGACAGAGAGAGGCAGAGAGAGAAAGAGAGGCAGAGAGAGAAAGAGAGGGAGAGAAAAAGAAAGAGCGAGAGAGATCAGACTGAGTAGAAGTAGAATAGAACTAGTGTACAGACAGACTGTGGGGTTCCCCCTCTTCTCTCTATCTCTCTCTGGAATGAGGCCGAGCAGACAGAGATGGAATTCAAGTTACGATATATTCAGTTCCTGAATAAATTATGCAGTCCTGTCCAATCTCTGCCCCTCCTCCTCAATACGTGATAATATATCTCTTTCTCACCCTCTCTCTCTCTGCACTTCGGATTGGTTGTTAGTTCATCTATCACTGTCTGTAGCTACCAGCTCTCACAGTGTCACGTCAGAATTAGACGTTTATTCATGTTTCCCAAACGTCAAATTTCGAAGTTGTTCCAAAAGTCAAATTTAGAAGTGTTTAAGGTTAAGTTTAGACATGAACTCTGAATGGTTAAGGTTTGGGATAGGCTTAAAACTAAAATATCAAATTGGATTCGAACCTGCGACATTTGGATTCAGACGCTTGAGGCAGATGCTTAAACCAATCCACCATCCCCGTCCACAACACCCTGGCGAAACCTACTTGAAGGTACCAGCGCTCACTGTTGCCCCTAGTGGTCTGTTTCTACGTCATATCCAGACGTCCTCAGACATGGACTGACTTGTATTATGGGTGACCTGGCTGGTCTGTAGAATGCCTCATGGACAGTTACCAAAAGTAACCAAAGGTCAGTGTGTGTGTGTGTGTGTGTGTATGTAGTTCTCTGTCTGTGTTTGTGTGTGTGTGTGTTTCTCTGTCTGTGTTTGTGTGTGTGTGTGTGTGTGTGTGTGTTTCTCTGTCTGTGTGTGTGTGTGTTATCTGAGACGGTGACCTAAGCTCTAGTGGATGTGTTATATGCTGCTAACCTGACAAAACCCAAGTATGCGCCTCGATCAGCCCTCTGTGGACTCTCTTGTATGTACACTCTTAATTAGGTTGCATAAGTGGCTTAGGGACACAGATTGCCTGGAATTCCTCTCTCGCAATCCATCGAAGCCACCGTCACACAGAGACTTAGAGCCTAATACACTTTCACACGCAGACACACACACACGCAGACACACACACGCAGACACACACACACACACGCAGACACACACACACACACACACACACAAACACACACACACACACACAGACACACACACGCACACGCACACGCAGACACACACACACACACACAGACACGCACACGCACACGCAGACACACACACACACGCAGACACACACACGCAGACACACACATACACACACACACACGCAGACACACACACACACACACACACAAACACACACACACACACACAGACACGCACACGCACACGCAGACACACACACACACGCAGACACACACACGCAGACACACACATACACACACACACACGCAGACACACACACACACACACACAAACACACACACACACACACAGACACACACATGCACACGCAGACACACACACACACACACACACACACACACACACACACACACACACACACACACACACACACACACACACACACACACACACACACACACACACACACACACACACACACACACACACACACAGGCATGGAGGCTTAACACACACAGACCAGCTCCAGCACTATTAATACCATAGCACTGTTGTAGTGCTGTGTTTATCAGTCCATTCTTCTACATACTGTATTCACTAGAATAGTGACTGTACTATCTTTACTGATCTTAATGTCACTGTTCAAGTAAAGAAAAGTGTGGTTTAGAACTAGTAGAGGTCAGTCCTCCCAGAAGAACCTCAGGACTCATTGTTCTTGTTGTGTGGGGACAATTAGTGAGGTTGCGCTCATGGGGAAGGTGATAGGCCTCGCACAACAGCTGCCTGTAATCCCAGCTACGCTTTCATATCCTGAGACACGCTTCTTTGTGCGTGTGTGTGTGTGTGTATGTGTGTGTGTGTGTGTGTGTGTGTGCGTGCGTGCGTGTTTGTGTGGATTTTCCCCAGTGCGTGTGTGTGTGGATCTCCAGATCACATGATGGAAACTAAGGGTAGCAGGTTAAGGAGGGGTTTAAGGAGGGGTTTAAGGGGGGGGGTTTCAGGGGGATCCCAGTTTGGATATCTTGTGTTCCCCCTGACTGGGTCACAAACACACACCTCCCCTCACACACACTCCAACATGCTCTTAAACTTTCACTCACTCTGCCTCTCTCACACACATCCGGTGCGTAGCTATCCAGAGGACAGTGTGTGGTTAGGTATGACCGAGGCCAAAGCAGTATGTGTGTCTCTTGGTGTTTTAACTAGAGGACTAAGGACCAGACTCAAGGCTCTAGGATGTCTACTGATCCAAAACTTTACCGGAGATCTTACCAGGGACTGCACAGGAAACTCTACCGGGAAGGAGCGGGACCGGGGCCTGTTTACTAGGGCAGGATGGGGATGTTCCAACCCCCAGGGGGCTGTGAGTACGGAACTGTGCGTGTGTTCCGACACCCAGGGAGCTGTGAGTACAGAACTGTGTGTGTTCTGACCCCAAGGGTCTGTGAGTACGGAACTGTGCGTGTGTTCCGACACCCAGGGAGCTGTGAGTACGGAACTGTGTGTGTGTTCCGACACCCAGGGAGCTGTGAGTACAGAACTGTGTGTGTTCTGACCCCAAGGGTCTGTGAGTACGGAACTGTGCGTGTGTTCCGACCCCCAGGGAGCTGTGAGTACAGAACTGTGTGTGTGTTCCGACACCCAGGGGGCTGTGAGTACAGAACTGTGTGTGTTCTGACCCCAAGGGTCTGTGAGTACGGAACTGTGTGTGTGTTTCAACCCCCAGGGGGCTGTGAGTACGGAACTGTGTGTGTGTTCCGATCCCCAGGGGGCTGTGAGTACAGAACTGTGTGTGTGTTCCGACCCCCAGGGGGCTGTGAGTACAGAACTATGTGTGTGTTCCAACCCCCAGGGGGCTGTGAGTACAGAACTGTGTGTGTGTTCCAATCCCCAGGGGGCTGTGAGTATGGAACTGTGTGTGTGTTCCGACCCCCAGGGGGCTGTGAGTACAGAACTATGTGTGTGTTCCGACCCCCAGGGGGCTGTGAGTACAGAACTGTGCATGTGTTCCGATCCCCAGGGAGCTGTGAGTACAGAACTGTGTGTGTGTTCCGACCCCCAAGGGGCTGTGAGTACAGAACTATGTGTGTGTTCCAACACCCAGGGAGCTGTGAGTACAGAACTGTGCGTGTGTTCCGACCCCCAGGGGGCTGTGAGTACAGAACTATGTGTGTGTTCCAACACCCAGGGAGCTGTGAGTACAGAACTGTGTGTGTATAGAAACGCTATGCTGGAGTGTGTGTGTCGGGTTACTGCTGTCTGTCCTTGAGCTGATGTGGACTTAAACTTGCCTCGGTGTTTGTCTGTGTTTATTTCAGAATTCAAATAATAATTCTGAAAGATAATTCCATGGAAGATAGACATTATTCTCTTGTGTGATGCTGTTCTTTTCTCTGTAGTTTTTTCTCTCCGATTTATATGTTGCTCATTACAATGACTCTTGATTAGATCTGTACACTTCATTAGTTTAATTGACGTCATTAAATGAATTGGCCCACGCAGCTACAGTGGGATTGAGTTCTAGTGATCTGGGAGGGTTGGAATACACTCCCTCTTTAGTTTAATGACACACATGCGCGCGCTCATGCACGTCGTACGCACTATTTGTGGTGGCATGGAACACGAATGGTGTGGTTGTATAAGAAAAGAGGTGATGTGTGTGTGTGTGTGTGTGTGTGTGTGTGTGTGTGTGCGTGCGTGCGTGCGTGCGTGCGTGCGTGCGTGCGTGCGTGCGTGCGTGTGTGTGTGTGTGTGTGTGTGTGTGTGTGTGTGTGTGTGTGTGTGTGTGTGCGTGCGTGCGTGCGTGCGTGCGTGTGTGTGTGTGTGTGTGTGCAGGTGTTGTACAGTTTTAATCCTGTGATTAAGAAGTGCTATATGAGCATCATCTCTGATCCTCCATCTGTGGTGTGATTCACACACACACACACACACACACACACACACACACACACACACACACACACACACACACACACACACACACACACACACACAATGAAATACCTCATGGTTCAAACAGGCTGAAATATCTCAACACCAACAGTTGAAGTCAGACGTTTACATACACCTTAGCCAAATACATTTAAACTCATTTTTTCACAATTCCTGTGTCACGCCCTGACCGTAGATTGCTTTGTATGTTTCTATTTTTAGTTTGGTCAGGGTATGATGTGGGGGGGTATTCTATGTTGTAGGTCTAGGTTTTCTTTTTCTATGTGTTTGGCCTGGTATGGTTCTCAACCAGAGGCAGCTGTCTATCGTTGTCTCTGATTGAGAGCCATACTTAGGTAGCCTGTTGTCCCATTTTGAGTTGGGTGATTATTTTCTGGTTAGTGTTTGTTGCACCTGTCAGAACTGTTCGGTTATGGTTTTGTTGTTTTTGTTCTGCTTCATTCTGGATTAAAAGTATTATGGACACCTCTATTATGGTCCTCCTCTCCTTCCACCAATGGAAATTGTTACATCCTGACATTTAATCTTAGTAAAAAATTCAGTTAGGATCACCACTTTATTTTAAGAATATGAAATGTCAGTGTAATAGTAGAGAAAATTATTTATTTCAGATTTTATTTCTTTCATCCCATTCCCAGTTGGTCAGAAGTTTACATACACTCAATTAGTATTTGATAGCATTGCTTTTAAATTGTTTAACTTGAGTCAAACGTTTCGGGTAGCCTTCCACAAGCTTCCCACAATAAGTTGGATGAATTTTGGCCCATTCCTCCTGACACATGCATTTTCAGTTCTGCCCACACATTTTCTATAGGATTGAGGTCAGGGCTTTGTGAATGCTACTCCAATACCTTGACTTTGTTGTCCTTAAGCCATTTTGCCTCAACTTTGGAAGTATGCTTGGGGTTATTGTCCATTTGGAAGACCCATTTGCGACAAAGCTTTAACTTCCTGACAGATGTCTTGAGATGTCTTTTTCCTCCAAACATAATGATGGTCATTACAGCCAAACAGTTCTATTTTTGTTTCATCAGACCAGAGGACATTTCTCCAAAAAATAGGATCTTTGTCCTGCAGCTGCAATCCGTAGTCTGGCTTTTTTTATGGTGGTTTTGGAGCAGTGGCTTCTTCCTTGCTGAGCGGCCTTTCAGGTTATGTCGATATAGGGCTTGTTTTACTGTGGATATAGATACTTTTGTATCTGTTTCTTCCAGCATCTTCACAAGGTCATTTTCTGCTGTTCTGGCATTGATTTCACTTTTCGCACCAAAGTACATTCATCTCCAGGAGACAGAACGCGTCTCCTTCCTGAGCGGTATGACGGCTGCGTGGTCCCATGGTGTTTCTACTTGCGCACTATTGATTGTACAGATGAACGTGGTACCTTCAGGTGTTCGGAAATTGCTCCCAAGGATGAACCAGACTTGTGGAGATCTACAAAAAAAATTGATTTCTTTTGATTTTCCCATGATGTCAAGTAAAGAGGCACTGAGTTTGAAGGTTGGCCTTGAAATACATCCACAGGTACACCTCCAATTGACTCAAATTATGTAAATTAGCCTATCAGAAGCTTCTAAAGCCATGACATAATTTTCTGGAATTTTCCAATCTGTTTAAAGGCACAGTCAACTTAGTGTATGTAAACTTCTGACCCACTGGAATTGTGATGCAGTGAATTATAAGTGAAATAGTTGGAAAACTGACTTGTGTCATGCACAAAGTAGATGTCCTAATGGACTTGCCAAAAATATAGTTTGTTAACAAGAAATTTGTGGAGTTGTTGAATAACGACTTTTAATGACTCCAACCTAAGTGTATGTAAACTTCAGACTTCAACTGTATGTGTGTCCAGACCTCAGTATTTCCAACTGAAACTTCCTACCAGCTCTCACGTCAGAGTTAGACGTTCATCCATGTTTCTTAAATGTCAAATTTTCAAAGTGTTTAAGTTCAGTTCAGGCATTAGCTCCAAATTGTTAAGGTTAGGCATTAGCTCTAAATGGTTACTGTAGGGATATGGTTTGGGATAGGCTTAAAACAAAAATGTATATAGCTGGATTCAAACTTGCAATCTTTGAATCAGAGGCAGATGCTTGTTTTTCTTTACACACGTAGGTTTGGGAGAGCTACGTGTTGCTATAGCTGAGGATCTTAAGGCCACTATTGCTGAACTGGACACCAAAATCGAGAGCATCATTCGAACGGTCGCTTCGCATGGCCAGAGTATTCTGGACCTTGAGAAAGCTTCTGAATTCAACGCTGGTAGGATCCACGAGTTGGAGAAACTATGCACGTCATTGCAGGATTGTGTGCAGAGGCTTTCTGTGAAAGTGGTCGACCTGGAGGGCCGATCCAGACGTAATAACCTTCGCGTTGTTGGTCTGGCAGAGGGGGTGGAGGCGGGCTCTCGCCCCACTGACTTCTTCGCCAAGCTATTGAAGGATGCAA
The DNA here is from genome assembly GCF_036934945.1 of Oncorhynchus masou masou. Lineage (NCBI taxonomy): Eukaryota > Metazoa > Chordata > Actinopteri > Salmoniformes > Salmonidae > Oncorhynchus > Oncorhynchus masou. The sequence continues at coordinate 13,818,433 of NC_088239.1, read as the reverse complement.
TGGGATCGGATGTTTTGGCTTCGGATCCCCAGCTGGACCGTACACATCGCTCCCTTGCCCCAGTGCCTGGACCGGGCCAACGTCCTCGCCCAGTAGTCATCTGTTGTCACAGTTTCAAGACCAAGGATCTTATCCTGCGTGAAGCTCGAATGAGGGGCAACCTGTCACATAAAGGGCATCCATTCCGTGTCTATGGGGATTATGCGCCCGATGTGGCAAAGCACCACGCCGGCTACAGAGATGTCATGACCAAACTCTACAAACTCCATCTTCGCCCAGCCTTGCTCTTCCCTGCAAGACTAAGAATGACCCCGCCTTCCGGTGAGAAGATTTGGCTCTCCTCGGTTTTGGACGCAGAGAAGTTTATCCTGGAATATACGTCAATCCCCCGTACAGGTTAGAGTGCCTTGTCATTGTGTGTTAGGGTCTGCTCATGGACTCAAATCCATATTATATGGGTGAAACCGTAGTAAACGGGCTCAACAAGGGCTACGGAACATGTAAGACGCTGAGCCGACCAATGGATGGTGGTCAGAGCTCTCATTTAACACTTTCATCCCGGCTGTGTTCAGAGCGATGCATATTTGGGAGGCCTTCCAGGTTTGATCATTGACACTTTCGGATGGATATACTTATATTCCCCCATTTTTGTTTTGTTTCGTTATTTATTTTACAATCCCTACTGGGGGTGATGGTTGGGAGGGGGCAGACGCAGACACCTGGTTAGCAAGTTGATGTTTTGTGCCGTTCTGCCTTTGTCTAGCCGTGGGCCGCTCTATATACAGTGGGGCAAAAAAGTATTTAGTCAGCCACCAATTGTGCAAGTTCTCCCACTTAAAAAGATGAGAGAGGCCTGTAACTTTCATCATAGGTACACTTCAACTATGACAGACAAAATGAGAAAAAAAATCCAGAAAATCACATTTAGGATTTTTACTTAATTTATTTGCAAATTATTGTGGAAAATAAGTATTTGGTCACCTATAAACAAGCAAGATTTCTGGCTCTCATAGACCTGTAACTTTTTCTTTAAGAGGCTCCTCTGTCCTCCACTCGTTAGCTTTCCTTTACATGGGAAAATGCAGCGCGGCAAATTAAAAAAAAATATATATAAAAATCTAACTTTCATTAAATCACACAAGATACTCAATTAAAGCTACACTCATTGTTAATCCAGCCAACATGTCCGATTTTTAAAAGGCTTTTCGGTGAAAGCATAAGAAGCTATTACCTGATGATAGCACAATAGTAAACAAAGAGGGTAGCATATTTCAACCCTGCAGGCGCTACACAAAATGCAGAAATAAAATATAAAACATGCATTACCTTTGATGAGCACCTTTTGCTGTCACTCCAATATGTCCCATAAACATCACAATTGGTCCTTTTGTTTGATTAATTCCGTCCATATATATCCAAATGTCAATTTATTTGACACGTTTGATCCAGAAAATAACCTCTTCCAAAAAAACGCAACGTCACTACAAAATATTTCAAAAGTTGCCTATAAACTTTGCCAAAATATTTCAAACTACTTTTGTAACACAACTTTAGGTGAATAATCGATCAAATTGTAGACGGGTCTATCTGTGTTGAATACAGGAAGACAACAATCCATGCTACTTTTCACGTCTTGCACACTCTCAACAGTGTTACCCAGTTTCTAGATGGCCTACTTCTTCATTGCACAAATGAATAACCTCAACCAAATTCCAAAGACTGGTGACATCCAGTGAAAGCGGTAGGAACTGAATAAGAAATATCATTTGCCAATGAGAACTCACTGAACAGACAGAGACCAAAAAAATATATTCTGAACGGTTAGTCCTCGGGGCTTTGCATGGTACATAAGTTCCGTTATACTCGCAGACATGATTCAAACAGTTTTAGAAACGTCGGAGTGTTTTCTATCCAAATATACTAATAATATGCATATCTTATATTCCTGGCATGAGTAGCAGGAAGTTGAAATTGGGCACGCTATTCATCCAAAAGTGAAAATGCTGCCCCCTAACCTTAAGAAGTTAAGTGGGAGAACTTGCACAATTGGTGGCTGACTAAATACTTTTCCCCCCACTGTATATATATATATTCATATACAATATTTTATTTTATTTATTTAATCTTAAAAAGAAAACAAATATTTCTATATACAATGGGGGGAACAAGTGTTTGATACACTGCCGATTTTGCAGGTTTTCCTACTTACAAAGCATGTAGAGGTCTGTCATTTTTATCATAGGTACACTTCAACTGTGAGAGACGGAATCTAAACAAAAATCCAGAAAATCACATTGTTACCTGTATAAAAAAAACACCTGTCCACACACTATATATATAGTATATATATATATATATTTTTTTTAAAATATTTATTTATTTATTGGGGGGTACGTTTCATTTAGCAAAATCCTTGTTCCGATCTCCTGACCCACAGTATGTAAAGGTACTGCTGTCTATGTCGGTTGCGGATGGTTGTAATGGTTTTCTTGTGGGGAAAGAGAGGCGGACCAAAATGCAGCGTGGTTAGTTTTGTGCATCTTTAATAAAGATGAAAGTACGACAATCTACAAAACAAGAAACGTGCAAAAACCAAAACAGTCCTATCTGGTGCCACAAACACAAAGACAGGAACAATCACCCACAAAACCCAACACAAAACAGGCTACCTAAATATGGTTCCCAATCAGAGACAATGACTAACACCTGCCTCTGATTGAGAACCATATCAGGCCTAACATAGAAATGGACAAACCAGACACACAGCATAGAATGCCCACCCAGCTCACGTCCTGACCAACACTAAAACAAGGAAAACACACACGAACGATGGTCAGAACGTGACAGTACCCCCCTCAAGGTGCGGACTCCGAACGCACAACCTAAACCTATAGGGGAGGGTCTGGGTGGGCATCTGTCCGCGGTGGCGGCTCTGGCGCTGGACGTGGACCCCACTCCATAATTGTCTTAGTCCCCCTCCTTAGCGTCCCTTGAGTGGCGACCCTCGCCGCTAACCTTGGCCTAGGAACCCTAACAACAGGCCACACCGGACTGAGGGGCAGCTCCGGACTGAGGGGCAGCTCGGGACTGAGGAAGCTCAGGACTGAGAAGAAGCTCAGGACTGAGAAGAAGCTCAGGACTGAGAGGAGGCTCAGGACTGAGAGGAAGCTCAGGACTGAGAGGAAGCTCAGGACTGAGAGGAAGCTCAGGCAGGTTGATGAATCGAGCAGATTCTGGCTGGCTGGTGGTTCTGGCAGATCCTGGCTGGCTGGCGGTTCCGGGAGATCCTGGCTGACTGGCGGTTCCGGCAGATCCTGGCGGAATGGCGGATCCTGGTGGACTGGCGGATCCTGGCTGACTGGCGGATCCTGGCTGAATGGCAGTTCTGGCAGATCCTGGCTGAATGGCGGATCCTGGCTGACTGGCAGTTCTGGCGGATCCTGGCTGAATGGCGGATCCTGGCTGACTGGCGGATCTGGAAGATCCTGGCTGAATGGCAGACCCTGGCTGAATGGCAGATCCTGGCTGACTGGCAGTTCTGGCAGATCCTGGCTAAATGGCGGATCCTGGCTGACTGGCGGATCCTGGCTGAATGGCGGATCCTGGCTGAATGGCGGATCCTGGCTGACTGGTAGTTCTGGCGGATCCTGGCTGAATGGTGGATGCTGGCTGACTGGCAGTTCTGGCAGATCCTGGCTGAATGGCGGATCCTGGCTGAATGGCGGATCCTGGCTGACTGGCGGATCTGGAAGAGCCTGGCTGACTGGCGGATCCTGGCTGACTGGCAGTCCTGGCAGATCCTGGCTGACTGGTGGATCCTGGGTGAATGGCGGATCCTGGCTGACTGGCAGTTCTGGTAGATCCTGTCTGAATGGCGGATCCTGGCAGACTGATGGCGCTGGGCAGACTGGCGGCACTGACGGCGCTGGGCAGACTGGCGGCGCTGGGCAGACTGGCGGCGCTGGGCAGACTGGCGGCGCTGGGCAGACTTGCGGCACTGTCGGTGCTGGGCAGACTGGCGGCGCTGGGCAGACTGGCGGCGCTGGGCAGACTGACGGCGCTGGGCAGACTGACGGCGCTGGGCAGACTAGCGGCACTGGGCAGACTAGCGGCGCTGGGCAGACTAGCGGCACTGGCGGCGCTGGGCAGACTGGCGGCGCTGGCGGCGCTGGGCAGACTGGCGGCGCTTGGCAGACTGGCGGCACTGACGGCGCTGGGCAGACTGGCGGCGCTGGGCAGACTGGCGGCGCTGGGCAGACTGGCGGCGCTGGGCAGACTGGCGGCACTGGGCAGACTGGCGGCACTGACGGCACTGGGCAGACTGGCGGCGCTGGGCAGACTGGCGGCACTGGCGGCGCTGGGCAGACTGGCGGCGCTGGGCAGACTGGCAGTTCAGGCGCCTCTGGACTGAGGGGCTCTGGCGCCTCTGCACTGGTGGTACCGGGCTGGGGACACACACCTGAGGGCGAATGCCTTGCATCTTTTAACTTCCGGCGCCGACAGAGATGGCCGCCTCGCTTCGCGTTCCTAGGAAACTATGCAGTTTTTTGTTTTTTTACGTGTTATTTCTTACATTAGTACCTCAGGTCATCTTAGGTTTCATTACATTAAGCCGAGAAGAACTACTGTATATAAGATCAGCGTCAACTCACCATCAGTACAACCAAGAATATGTTTTTCGCGACGCGGATCCTGTGTTCTGCCTTACAAACAGGACAACGGAATGGATCGCATGCAGCGACCCCAAAAACGACTCCGAAAAAGAGGGAAACGTAGCGGTCTTCTGGTCAGACTACGGAGACGGGCACATCGTGCCCCACTTCCTAGCATTCTTCTTGCCAATGTCCAGTCTCTTGACAACAAGGTTGATGAAATCCGAGCAAGGGTAGCATTCCAGAGGGACATCAGAGACTGTAACGTTCTGTGCTTCACGGAAACATGGCTCACTGGAGAGACGCTATCCGATGCGGTGCAGCCAACGGGTTTCTCCACGCATTGCGCCGACAGAAACAAACACCTTTCTGGTAAGAAGAGGGGTGGGGGTGTATGCCTTATGGCTAACGAGGCATGGTGCGATGAAAGAAACATACAGGAACTCAAATCCTTCTGTTCACCTGATTTAGAATTCCTCACAATCAAATGTAGACCGCATTACCTACCAAGAGAATTCTCTTAGATTATAATCACAGCCGTATATATCCCTCCCCAAGCAGACACATCGATGGCTCTGAACGAACTTTATTTAACTCTTTGCAAACTGGAAACCATTTATCCGGAGGCTGCATTCATCGTTGTTGGGGATTTTAACAAGGCTAATCTGAAAACAAGACTCCCTAAATTTTATCAGCATATCGATTGCGCAACCAGGGGCGGAAAAACCTTGGATCACTGTTACTCTAACTTCCGCGACGCATATAAGGCCCTGCCCCGCCCCCCTTTCGGAAAAGCTGACCACGACTCCATTTTGCTGATACCTGCCTACAGACAAAAGCTAAAAAAAGAAGCTCCCACGCTGAGGTCTGTCCAACGCTGGTCCGACCAAGCTGACTCCACACTCCAAGACTGCTTCCATCACGTGGACTGGGACATGTTTCGTATTGAGTCAAATAACAACATTGACGAAAACGCTGATTCGGTGTGCGAGTTCATTATAACGTGCGTTGAAGATGTCGTTCCCATAGCAACGATTAAAACATTCCCTAACCAGAAACCTTGGATTGATGGCAGCATTCGTGTGAAACTGAAAGCGCGAACCACTGCTTTCAATCAGGGCAAGGTGTCTGGTAACATGACTGAATACAAACAATGCAGCTATTCCCTCCGTAAGGCTATCAAACAAGCTAAGCGTCAGTACAGAGACAAAGTAGAATCCCAATTCAACGGCTCAGACACAAGAGGCATGTGGCAGGGTCTACAGTCAATCACGGACTACAGGAAGAAATCCAGCCCAGTCACGGACCAGGATGTCTTGCTCCCAGGCAGACTAAATAACTTTTTTCAACACTGGGGCCCCACAAGGGTGCGTTCTGAGCCCTCTCCTGTACTCCCTGTTCACCCACGACTGCGTGGCCACGCACGCCTCCAACTCAATCATCAAGTTTGCGGACGACACAACAGTGGTAGGCTTGATTACCAACAACGACGAGACGGCCTACAGGGAGGAGGTGAGGGCCCTCGGAGTGTGGTGTCAGGAAAATAACCTCACACTCAACGTCAACAAAACTAAGGAGATGATTGTGGACTTCAGGAAACAGCAGAGGGAACACCCCCCTATCCACATCGATGGAACAGTAGTGGAGAGAGTAGCAAGTTTTAAGTTCCTCGGCATACACATCACAGACAAACTGAATTGGTCCACTCACACAGACAGCATCGTGAAGAAGGCGCAGCAGCGCCTCTTCAACCTCAGGAGGCTGAAGAAATTCGGCTTGTCACCAAAAGCACTCACAAACTTCTACAGATGCACAATCGAGAGCATCCTGGCGGGCTGTATCACCGCCTGGTACGGCAACTGCTCCGCACTCAACCGTAAGGCTCTCCAGAGGGTAGTGAGGTCTGCACAACGCATCATCGGGGGCAAACTACCTGCCCTCCAGGACACCTACACCACCCGATGTTACAGGAAGGCCATAAAGATCATCACGGACATCTACCACCCGAGCCACTGCCTGTTCACCCCGCTATCATCCAGAAGGCGAGGTCAGTACAGGTGCATCAAAGCTGGGACCGAGAGACTGAAAAACAGCTTCTATCTCAAGGCCATCAGACTGTTAAACAGCCACCACTAACATTGAGTGGCTGCTGCCTACTCACTGACACTGACTCAACTCCAGCCACTTTAATAATGGGAATTGATGGGAAATGATGTAAATATATCACTAGCCACTTTAAACAATGCTACCTTATATAATGTTACTTACCCTACATTATTCATCTCATATGCATACGTATATACTGTACTCTATATCATCGACTGCATCCTTATGTAATACATGTATCACTAGCCACTTTAACTATGCCACTTTGTTTACATACTCATCTCACATGTATATACTGTACTCGATACCATCTACTGTATCTTGCCTATGCTGCTCTGTACCATCACTCATTCATATATCCTTATGTACATATTCTTTATCCCCTTACACTGTGTATAAGACAGTAGATTAGGAATTGTTAGTTAGATTACTTGTTGGTTATTACTGCATTGTCGGAACTAGAAGCACAAGCATTTCTCTACACTCGCATTAACATCTGCTAACCATGTGTATGTGACAAATAAAATTTGATTTGATTTGATTTGATTACTACGCCTAAGCAACTCCTCTCTCTCTTCACACTCCCCCAATTCTATTAACACCTCCTCAAGTGTCTCCTCATCTCCCATCCGTTCACTCTCCTCCATTCTGTCCAATAACTCCTCGACCCTCTCAGACTCAGCCCTCAGCTTCGCCGATAGCTCCGATAACATCCATGGCTCCTTACGGTTAACAGGGGGAGTTGGCTCAGGTCTGGCTCCTGCCTCTGCCACACTCTCCCTGCCCCCCCCCCAATAAATTTTTGGGGGTGCCTCTCGGGCTTCCAGCCGCTCTGCCGTGCTAGCTCCTCATAATGCCGCCTCTCTGCTTTCGCTGCCTCCAGCTCGGCTTTGGGGCGGCAATATTCCCCTGGCTCTGCCCAGGGTCCTTTCCCGTCAAGGATCTCCAAGTCCATTCCTCCAAATAGTGCAGCCTCTCCCACTGCTGCTGCTGCTGCTGTTGCTCCTGCTGCTGCTGCTTCTCCTGCTGCTGCTTCTGCTGCTGCTTCTGCTGCTGCCTCTGTTGCTTCTCCTGCTGCTGCTTCTGCTGCTGCTGTTGCTCCTGCTGCACCTGTCGCTTCTCCTGCTGCCTCTGTTTACCACGCTGCTTGGTCCTTGGTTGGTGGGTGATTCTGTAATGGTCTTCTTGTGGGGAAAGAGAGGCGGACCAAAATGCAGCGTGGTTAGTTTTGTGCATCTTTAATAAAGATGAAAGTACGACAATCTACAAAACAAGAAACGTGCAAAAACCAAAACAGTCCTATCTGGTGCCACAAACACAAAGACAGGAACAATCACCCACAAAACCCAACACAAAACAGGCTACCTAAATATGGTTCCCAATCAGAGACAATGACTAACACCTGCCTCTGATTGAGAACCATATCAGGCCTAACATAGAAATGGACAAACCAGACACACAACATAGAATGCCCACCCAGCTCACGTCCTGACCAACACTAAAACAAGGAAAACACACACGAACGATGGTCAGAACGTGACAATGGTTTATGTTTAGACCGGCATTGCTTAGCAATATAATCATGTGAGGCTATATCTTTCTTATCTCTGGGATTGACCCAGGATGAAGCTTAAGTGCGCAATATGTTTAAGTTGCAACTTATTATGTTTAGGTTTATTAGATGCTAATTGAACACTTTATTTGCGGGAGGCTCCTCAGTTCATATGTTAGTAGAAGTTCTAGGATAGTGAGAGATGAACGTATAGTTGGGATTTTATTTTTGTTTTTCCTCTTGTTCGAGGTCGCGCCGTGCTTTTTTGGCATCGGCCAGACAATGTGTTATTTTTATTTTTAATTGTTTTTCTCTCCTGTTTGTGCATGCCTGTTAAATGTGGGTTGATGGGGGGGGGGTAAGTGTTGGGGAACAGGGTGGGAAGTAAAGGTGCTTGCAGGGTGGGAGGGGTGGGTTGGATACTGCTCGGGTGTAGGTGCTACATATGCTGATCGTGATGGTTTGGTGCGCTTTCTGACCTTTTTATCGAGTTACATGTTATGCAGGCCACCATAGGAACTACAAACGAGAGGAGGGCGGGGCTTACATGCACTTCCTGGAATGTCAAGGGTTTAAATGAACCAAATAAGAGAGGCAAGGTCCTAGCCCACTTGAAAGCACTCTCATCTGATATTATATTTTTGCAAGAAACCCATCTGAAAAATAACTCTCATAGGAGACTTAATTGTAGGTGGGTGGGGCAAGTGTATCACTCTAACTTCTCTGCCCAAATGAGAGATACAGCGATTCTGGTACGGAAAGGAATTCCCTTTCTACATAAAACCACTATTGGGGATAAAGTGGGTCGGTATGTGATCGTAATAGGAGAAATCCACTCTACTTCAATAACCCCTCTTTTTTCAAAAGATTCCTTGCCCTGAATCCAGATATCTCCCATACTAACCTGGTCATTGGAGGGGACCTTAACTGTGTGCTAGACCAATATTTTGATAGATCCTCTAACCGGCGAACCCCTACCTCCTATTCAAGCGAATTCTTGAATACCCACATAAATAATTTGAACTTATTTGATATATGGAGGATCGCTAACCCTACGGGTAGGGAATACTCCTTTTACTCTCATGTTCACAACGTTTACACTCGAATTGACTACTTTTTGGTGGATACGAGACTACTCCCCTATACCTGTAATGTGAGGTATCATGATTTTATAATCTCGAACCACAGTCCACTCACCTTCTCCCTGAGATTGGGTGACATTGTACCAAACGAGAGGGTCTGGAGGTTGAATCCTCAGCTCCTCACATAACCAACATTCTGTGAACATCTTAAAGACCAAATTACATTTTTCTTTGACACCAACGACAACACAGAGACTTCCCCGGCATTATTGTGGGAAACACTGAAGGCTTATCTGAGAGGCTGTATCATCTCCTTTCAGGCTGCCAGGAGTAGGCGAAACAGAGGAAAACTGGAAGAACTGGAGGGACAAATTCACTTACTGGATAGGGAGAATGCTCGCCATCCATCTATGGAGAAACATAAAAAAATTACCTCTTTAAAATTTGAATATAATCAGATTCTCTCATCTAAAATTGCTAAATCTTTTCTCTATGCCAAGAAAATATATTTTGACTTTGGTGACAAACCACAGAAATTACTCGCCAGACAACTTCGAAAAAATGTGAGTGACCGAAGTATTCACAAAGTTAAATCTGCATCTGGGGAATTACTCTCTTCCCTCAAAGACATCAATGACAGATTCTGTCAGTTTTATGAGACTCTATATACATCTAAAGCGGATCCTAACCCCTTAATTATGCAAAAAAAAATGGAGGAATGTAATCTTCCTGCCCTGAACCAGGAAGATTCTAACTTCCTGAATAAGGAAATATCTCTTGAAGAAATTCGAGAAACAATTCAATCTCTAAAGATTGGCAAGACCCCGGGCCCAGATGGATACCCTGGTGAATTCTATAAAACATTCAGCAACATGCTCTCTTCCTACCTGCACAAAGGTCCTAGAGAAATGTAATGTTGGAGATGGGTTCATAAATTGGATCCAGCTTTTATATAGGAACCCCTGTGCCAGAATGCTCACTAACCAATCATTGTCACCCCAATTTAACCTTTACAGGGGGACAAGGCAGGGTTGTGCGCTGTCGCCTATGCTCTTCGCCCTAATTATCTAACCTCTCGCTCAGGCAATTAGATCTCATGCAGCAATACACGGCTATAACACTAAAGATACTCTAAATAAGATTTCCCTATACGCAGATGCCATCCTCCTCTATGTAACAGAACCCCAGGCTAGTATCCCAGCTATTCTTGATGTGATCAATTTGTTTGGTACCTTCTCGGGATACAGAATATATTGGAACAAGAGTGAATTAATGCCCATACGGTCGCAAAACACCTCCTGGCTAGAACATCTCCCAGTTAAGTTTTCTTCAGAAAAATGTACCTACCTAGGAATTGTAGTTACCAAACAATACTCCTTACTATTTAAAGAGAATTTCCCTCTCTGATGCAAAAACTCAAAGGGGGGGAATAAGTGGGGGGGGTGACATTTACCCTCTTTCTTTCTACATGTCCTTGTTCTGTATGTCGTGTTTTGTACCCAGAACTCTGGGTCTTGTTGTTCCTGCCTGCTCTTTTATGTTTAGATAAGAATTGTATACCTGTCTTGTATACCTATACACCATTCTTGTGTGTGTTCAATAAAAAATATTTGAATATATATATATATATATATATATATATATATTATATTTGAGATTTTTCTAAATAGTCACTTGAAGCTGATGACAGCTTTGCACACTCTTGGCATTCTCTCAACCATCTTCACCTGGAATGCTTTTCAAACAGTCTTGAAGTTCCCATATACAGTGCCTTGCGAAAGTATTCGGCCCCCTTGAACTTTGCGACCTTTTGCCACATTTCAGGCTTCAAACATAAAGATATAAAACTGTATTTTTTTGTGAAGAATCAACAACAAGTGGGACACAATCATGAAGTGGAACGACATTTATTGGATATTTCAAAGTTTTTTAACAAATCAAAAACTGAAAAATTGGGCGTGCAAAATTATTCAGCCCCTTTACTTTCAGTGCAGCAAACTCTCTCCAGAAGTTCAGTGAGGATCTCTGAATGATCCAATGTTGACCTAAATGACTAATGATGATAAATACAATCCACCTGTGTGTAATCAAGTCTCCGTATAAATGCACCTGTACTGTGATAGTCTCAGAGGTCCGTTTAAAAGCACAGAGAGCATCATGAAGAACAAGGAACACACCAGGCAGGTCCGAGATACTGTTGTGAAGATGTTTAATGCTGGATTTAATGCCGAATACTTTCGCAAGGCACTGTATGTTCATATGAGTGATATATGTATTCATATGAGCAATGTTCCCTCTAAGCTGCGTTGGTGCATCCCCGAGACTGAACTTTTCAGAGCAGTGGTCACCAACTGGTGTGAGTGTTTTTTTGGATTCATCTCGGGCTGTTGACAGTAGGTACACCCGATTCAGCTGCCCTTTGTGCCGGGTAGCCGAACTGTTGCCAATTTGAATAATTTCATGTGTCCGAAGGTACAATCCTCTGCCTTCCCGGCAGGCCCAGAGACCAAATCAAGCGCACTTTAATCGTACCATTGGTCGATCGGATGGCTCAGACGACCGTGTCTGCAGTAATGTAGCAGGCATAAAAGAAAGCTACAGCAAGTTGATACTGTGAGATTTCAAAACATTTCAAAACATGACTACAGAGACTGTCAACGAATACAGCAAAGAGCTGCTGTTTTTATGAGTGAGTTCATGTTTAAGTTCTTACTCAGCCCTGTCAACACTTTGTATTCAACACTTTTCTGAACCATAAAATGTGAGTTCTTCCTTTTTCCACTCAGCGCTACAACAAGCAGTGCAGCAACAATGAATGAGAAGGAAAGTGTATCTATACGCTTGTGTTCTTGTTATTATTAGTAGCTTGGGTCTTTCTTAATATCGAAGAATATTTCACTTTTTCTGTTCATCAGAGTAACAACATGAATTTGTGTATGAGGCAGAAATAATACGGTGCGACTCGAGTTTGGCCATCAGCTGGAAGACGGTGTTCCTTTTTGGTCCGTGTCAGTGGAAGAAAGGGAGAGCGGAGGGATGTTGAGAGGCGACCCTCAGTCTGCTGCTCTCTCCCTCCACTGAGACTGAACATCAGATGCAGGCAACATCAGCCCAGTAAAATAAAAATAAAAAGTGAATTATTTAAATGTATGCTCCCTCAGCTGTGCCTCACAAACAATAAAACAACGGATCTATTACCGGTGTGATCATACAGCCTACCTCAATTGTTTTTATACAATTTTTAAAAATGTCCCAAACAACAATGCATGGGCAGGGCAATTCAAGCAAAGCCAATATGCGGTGATAATGTATTGGGCTTATAGCTTAATTCATAAACCTCATTGATACAGTACTGTTTTTAATTGGTTAATGTTGCACAGGCTTACGTTTTTTAAAGTCATGTTAATAAAAAATCTGATTGGTAGACTCAAAGTGATCTTGACTCAGAAAAGGTTGGTGACCACTGTTCTGGAGTTTTCCCTGTTAACACTATCAACGTTTCCCTCTACTGTGGCAATTGTGATCGAATCAACGCAATATTATGCACTTTCAATGCAATATACCAAAACAAACTATGCAAGAGCTTTTGTTGTAGGCAGAACGCATCGGAGTAGGATTCTATTGCATTGACACACACTACTCAGCCCGTACTCTACATAGACCGGTGATTGTAGGAACAATCAGAGCTGCAGTAGGCCTACATGCAAATAGACCATTGCCATATATGGATCTGTACCATTTACTGGACTGGACTGTGTTTACAACATGAGTGGTTGTGAGTAGCTGCACTTGTTTTGAGATCAAAGCGAGAACTACATGTGCATATTTGTACATATATGTTCATATGCTTTGCTAGTTAGTGAGTTATTAGCCCAGTTATAGATCATCTGTAGTCAGCAATAGAGGAGTGATTGCTTCCTACAAGAGCACAAAACATGTGCATTTATAGGCAACTTTGAAAAGAAAGTGAGGTAAAGAGCTTTTTTTTTTTTTTTTTACTTAAAGTGGCAGTGTTGTATTTTAAGACAGGCTTGAATAAGCTAAGGAGACAATAGGTAGAGGGTAGCATAATTTGTCTGATTTTCTGTAATAATGGTATGGGGATAATAATGCATTTTATTTTGTAAAGTGGTTTCTTGCATCAAACAACACTACAACATTTTCAGTCACCTCCTTGTCTGAACGACAACTGGATAAACAAGTTAATGTGTCACTTCCTGACCTTAAGTTCCTTTTTTATGTCTCTGTTTTAGTTTGATCAGGGCGTGAGTTGGGGTGGGAATTCTAGGTTTTGTATTCTAATTTTTGTATTTCTGGTTTTGGCCTGGTATGGTTCCCAATCAGAGGCATCTGTCATTCGTTGTCTCTGGTTGAGAACCATACTTAGGCAGCCTGTTTTCCCACTATGGGTGGTGGGTAGTTGTTTTCTGTGTCTGTGTTTTACCATACAAAACTGTTTCGGTTTTTCGTTTATTTCTCTTGTTCTTTTATATTCTGTGTTCAGTTTAATAAATATATTATGGACACTTACCACGCTGCGCATTGGTCCGATATTTCATACTCCTCGTCAGAGGAAGAAGAAAATCGTTACATAATGTCAAGCCCTGCATGTTTCTTTTCAAAGGTCTCATGGAATGTAGGCCTACATTGAACACCACACATTGGCTGCTACTGTAGGCTGAATGATAGGACAGCTAATTCCATGTTAACATTTCATGGGATGTATTTTCTCCATTGTTTTTGAAGGTAGGCCACTTTGGTAGCCCTACATAATGATAAAATAGTCACAGTAGCCTGCCTACATGGCCACTGTTAGAACTGGAACTTAAAGAGGGTACAGCCTGTGCTCACACTAAATATGCACTGGAAGTTGCACAGAATTTTCACAATGTTCAAGTTTGCTCAGCCGCCCGAAAAGAATTTGAGGGAACATTGCATATGATGGTTATAAAGCTGTATATGAGCTCCATCCTGTTAGTGACATCTGGAGATGTGGACAAATTTGCATACAGAGGTGTGAAATTCCATATTTGGGCGTTGATGACATGAGCTGTGAAACAGGAGGGGGCGGGGGAAATGAGGTGGTTGTGGAGGTGGGGGCAGTAGAGGGATGGGGTGGAGAGTGACCACTGTTGGTGTGTCTCTCTCTCTCGCTTTTCAGAGATAGATGAAGCTGATCTAGAATGAGTGATGGGGGAGGCAGGAGAGGCAGGGAAAAATGTACACATGCACATGCATGCACACGCACACACAACGCAGTGTGAAGTCATTGGTTACTCTGAGGTAGCAGAAGGATTAGGGATGGCACCATGGCAACTGCAAGGCTAGCTGTCCATCGTTGGCTTACTGTGTGTCGAAGTTGTGTTTGGAGTTTGTTGTGTGTGTAGAAATGTACAGTTGAAGTCGGACATTTGCATACACCTTAGCCAAATACATTTAAACACAGTTTTTCACAATTCCTGACATTTAATCATAGTAAAAAGTCCCTGTCTTAGGTCAGTTAGGATCACCACTTTATTTTAAGAAAATGAAATGTCAGAATAATAGTAGAGAGAATGAATTATTTTAGCTTTTATTTCTTTCATCACATTCCCAGTGGGTCAGAAGTTTCGGGCAGCCTTCAACATGCTTCCCACAATAAATTGCAAACCGTAGTCTGGCTTTTTAATGGCGGTTTTGGAGTAGTGGCTTCTTCCTTGCTGAGTGACCTTTCAGGTATGTCGATATAGGACTTGTTTTACTGTGGATATAGATACTTTTGTACCTGTTTCCTCCAGCATATTCAAAAGGTCCTTTGCTGTTGTTCTGGGATTAATTTGCACTTTTTACACCAAAGTACGTTCATCTCTAGGAGACAGAACGCGTCTCCTTCCTGAGCGGTATGACGGCTGTGTGGTTCCATGGTGTTTATACTTGCGTACTATTGTTTGTACAGATGAACGTGGTACCTTCAGGCGTTTGGAAATTTCTCCCAAGGATGTACCAGACTTGTGGAGGTCTACAATTTTTATTCTGAGGTCTTGGCTGATTTCTTTTGATTTTCTCACGATGTCAAGCAAAGAGGCACTGAGTTTGAAGGTTGGCCTTGAAATACATCCACAGGTACACCTCCAATTGACTCAAATTATGTCAATTAGCCTATCAGAAACATCTAAAGCCATGACATCATTTTCTGGAATTTTCCAAGCTGTTTAAAGGTACAGTCAACTTAGTGTATGTAAAGTTCTGACCCACTGGAATTGTGATACAGTGAATTATAAGTGAAATAATCTGTCTGTAAACAATAGTTGGAAAAATTACTTGTGTCCTGCACAAAGTTGATGTCCTAACCGTCTTGCCAAAACTACAGTTTGTTAACAAGAAATTTCCTGAGTGGTTGAAAAACAAGTTTTAATGGCTCCAATGACTCTATGTAAACTTCCGACTTCAACTGTATGTGTGTCTGTCCAACAGGAGGACGAGAGTGTCAATGAAATCAACATCACCAACCATACCAAGGAGGGGTCAGAGAAGGGTGACCCTCGACAGTTCGAGCTCCGCAAGGTCCTAGGACAAGGCTCATTCGGAAAGGTCTGTGTGTGTGTGTGTGTGTGTGTGTGTGTGTGTGTGTGTGTGTGTGTGTGTGTGCGTGTGCGTGTGTGTGTGTGTTTGATTCCACTGATGTTTCTATTACTTATCCTTATGACAGAGAGTTGCTATAGCAACCACAAGGTAAGGACCCTACACACCTTGTCATCTTTTTTGAATGAACAATTGAGTGTGTGTGCGTTTTCATGTTTGTCAGTCATCTTTCACCTTTTTTCCCCAACATTTATTCTTGTGTGTGTGTGTGTGTGTGTGTGATGTGTGTGTAGGTGTTCCTTGTCAAGAAGGCTACAGGTCCAGATGCAGGACAGCTCTATGCCATGAAGGTTCTGAAGAAAGCCACACTGAAAGGTAATGAGGGATGGAGAGGGAGGTAGAGGGGAGGTGATTTCAGAGCAGAAGTACATTTTGCTCTCCTGGAATCATGTCAGTGTGACATACTATCAGGGCCTCACGTTAGAATGGCAAGCCGCTGCTCTCTACGGGGTTGGGTTTTGAAGTAGTGGAAAGTTCCATCACTCATTTGAAGCTGAGGGCAGCAGCGCCTCCCCAAAAGTGCTGTGGTTAAATCCCCTTGGCCATGAACCTCTAGCCCCCCCCATTGGGAAGCAATGTAATAGCCCTGTTTGTTGGAAATGGAACACGCCAACAGACTGCTTTATAGCAGAGAGACAACCATCACCATCTGCTGGCCACACACCTCATATTCACCGACAGTGGAGGGATTCTGCTCTCTCTCTCTCTCTTTCTCTCTCTCTCTCTCTCCTGCTCTCTCTTTCTCTCTTTTCTCTTGTCTCTCTCTTTCTCTTTTATTTCTCTCTCTCGCCACTCCTCCTCCTCCTCTCTTGTTGATTTTATATTTATTTCCCTCCTTTATTCAATTACTCATCCATTGCCATCTGGGAGCCACTTTCATGCCAAGAGAGAGAGAGAGAGGGAGAGGGAAAGGCAAAGAGAAAGATCGATAGAAGAAGGGGGAAAGGGAGAGAGATAGATGGAAGAAGGGGGAAAGGGAGAGAGATAGATAGAAGAAGGGGGAAAGGGAGAGAGATAGATGGAAGAAGGGGGAAAGGCAAAGAGAAAGATAGAAGAAGGGGGAAAGGTAGAGAGATAGATAGAAGAAGGTGGAAAAGGAGAGAGATAGATAGAAGAAGGGGGAAAGGCAAAGAGAAAGATGGAAGAAGGGGGAAAGGGAGAGAGAGAGATAGAAGAAGGGGGAAAGGGAGAGAGATAGATGGAAGAAGGGGGAAAGGGAGAGAGATAGATGGAAGAAGGGGGGAAGGGAGAGAGAGATAGA
The DNA here is from genome assembly GCF_036934945.1 of Oncorhynchus masou masou. Lineage (NCBI taxonomy): Eukaryota > Metazoa > Chordata > Actinopteri > Salmoniformes > Salmonidae > Oncorhynchus > Oncorhynchus masou. The sequence goes on along the minus strand of NC_088239.1, from coordinate 13,801,159 downwards.
AGAAAGGGAAAGGGAGAGAGAGAGATAGAAGAAGGGGGAAAGGGAGAGAGATAGATAGAAGAAGGGGGAAAGGGAGAGAGATAGATAGAAGAAGGGGGAAAGGAGAGAGAGAGATAGAAGAAGGGGGAAAGGGAGAGAGATACATAGAAGAAGGGGGAAAGGGAGAGAGAAAGATAGATAGAAGAAGGGGGAAAGGGAGAGAGAGATAGAAGAAGGGGGAAAGGGAGAGAGAAAGATGGAAGAAGGGGGAAAGGGAGAGAGAAAGATAGATAGAAGAAGGGGGAAAGGGAGAGAGATAGATAGAAGAAGGGGGAAAGGGAGAGAGATAGATAGAAGAAGGGGGAAAGGGAGAGAGATAGATGGAAGAAGGGGGAAAGGGAGAGAGATAGATGGAAGAAGGGTGGAAGGGAGAGAGATAGAAGAAGTGGGGGGAAAGGGAGAGAGATAGATGGAAGAGGGGGAAAGGGAGAGAGATAGATAGAAGAAGGGGGAAAGGGAGAGAGATAGAAGAAGTGGGAAAGGGAGAGAGATAGAAGAAGGGGGAAAGGGAGAGAGATAGATAGAAGAAGGGGGAAAGGGAGAGAGAGAGATAGAAGAAGGGGGAAAGGCAAAGAGAAAGATAGATAGAAGAAGGGGGAAAGGGAGAGAGATAGATAGAAGAAGGGGGAAAGGGAGAGAGATAGATGGAAGAAGGGGGAAAGAGAGAGAGATAGATAGAAGAAGGGGGAAAGGGAGAGAGATAAATGGAAGAAGGGGGAAAGGGATAGAGATAGATAGAAGAAGGTGGAAAGGGAGAGAGATAGATAGAAGAAGGGGGAAAGGGAGAGAGATAGATAGAAGAAGGGGGAAAGGGAGAGAGATAGATGGAAGAAGGGGGAAAGGGAGAGAGATAGATGGAAGAAGGGGGAAAGGGAGAGAGATAGATGGAAGAAGGGGGAAAGGGAGAGAGAGAGATAGAAGAAGGGGGAAAGGGAGAGAGATAGATGGAAGAAGGGGGAAAGGGATAGAGATAGATAGAAGAAGGTGGAAAGGGAGAGAGATAGATAGAAGGGGAAAGGGAGAGAGATAGATAGAAGAAGGGGGAAAGGGAGAGAGATAGATAGAAGAAGGGGGAAAGGGAGAGAGATAGATGGAAGAAGGGGGAAAGAGAGAGAGATAGATAGAAGAAGGGGGAAAGGGAGAGAGATAAATGGAAGAAGGGGGAAAGGGATAGAGATAGATAGAAGAAGGTGGAAAGGGAGAGAGATAGATAGAAGAAGGGGGAAAGGGAGAGAGATAGATGGAAGAAGGGGGAAAGGGAGAGAGATAGATGGAAGAAGGGGGAAAGGGAGAGAGATAGATGGAAGAAGGGGGAAAGTGAGAGAGATAGATGGAAGAAGGGTGGAAGGGAGAGAGATAGATAGAAGAAGTGGGAAAGGGAGAGAGATAGATAAAGGGGGAAAAGGAGAGAGATAGAAGAAGGGGTAAAGGGAGAGAGATAGAAGAAGGGGTAAAGGGAGAGAGATAGATAAAGGGGTAAAGGGAGAGAGATAGATAAAGGGGGAAAGGGAGAGAGATAGATAGAGGGAGGGGGAGACAGAAAGATATATAGAGGGAGGGGGAGACAGAAAGATATATAGAGGGAGGGGGATAGGTAGAGGGGAATAAAGATATATAGAGGGAGGTAGATAGGTAGAGGGGAATAAAGATATATAGAGGGAGGGGATAGGTAGAGGGGAATAAAGATATATAGAGGGAGGTAGATAGGTAGAGGGGAATAAAGATATATAGAGGGAGGTAGATAGGTAGAGGGGAATAAAGATATATAGAGGGAGGTAGATAGGTAGAGGGGAATAAAGATATATAGAGGGAGGTAGATAGGTAGAGGGGAATAAAGATATATAGAGGGAGGGGATAGGTAGAGGGAATAAAGATATATAGAGGGAGGTAGATAGGTAGAGGGAATAAAGATATATAGAGGGAGGTAGATAGGTAGAGGGAATAAAGATATATAGAGGGACGAGCTGCTGGACTTCATCAACTCCTCAGAGCACAAACCAGCCAACAGCGCTAAGGCTGCCAAGCTGGCACGCCATAAACAGAAGAAGAAGGTGATGTCACATGACGTGGTGGGAATAGTCACCAATACAGATCAGTTAATACATATTAAAGTATTGGTGTTTGTTCAAGAGGGAATAAAGATGGTTTGGGAGGAAGAGCTACGTCAGAAAAATGGATGTTGGCAAGCGGAGATAATTTACTTTATTCTGTTTTTTCCTAGATTTATGTGTACTCTGTATGTTTTAATACTGTGTGTGTGTGTGTGCGTGTGTGTGTGTGTGTGTGTGTGCGTGTGTGTGTTGCAGTGCGTGACAGGGTGAGGACTAAGATGGAGAGAGACATTCTGGTGGAGGTCAACCATCCCTTCATCGTTAAACTGCACTATGGTGAGTTAGCCAATCACAGCTCAGTACTACAGTGAGTCAATAACAACGTCAGTCCCCTGGTAACCAATCAGATGTCTCTCAGCATTCCAAACAGAAGGGAAACTCTACCTCATCCTGGACTTCCTACGGGGAGGAGACCTCTTCACACGACTGTCTAAAGAGGTGAGGGCGTGTGTGTGGTGTGTTTGTTGGAGTGGCGTTGGTGTGGCGTGAGTGTTGGTGTGGCGTGTGTGTTGGTGTGGCGTGTGTGTTGGTGTGGCGTGTGTGTTGGTGTGGCGTGTGTGTTGGTGTGGCGTGTGTGTTGGTGTGGCGTGTGTGTTGGTGTGGCGTGTGTGTTGGTGTGGCGTGTGTGTTGGTGTGGAGTGTGTGTTGTTGTGGCGTGTGTGTTGGAGTGGCGCTGGTGTGGAGTGTGTGTTGGTGTGGAGTGTGTGTTGGTGTGGCGTGTGTGTTGGTGTGGCGTGTGTGTTGGTGTGGCGTGTGTGTTGGAGTGGCATTGGTGTGGCGTGTGTGTTGGTGTGGAGTGTGTGTTGGTGTGGAGTGTGTGTTGGTGTGGCGTGTGTGTTGGAGTGGCGCTGGTGTGGAGTGTGTGTTGGTGTGGCGTGTGTGTTGGAGTGGCATTGGTGTGGCGTGTGTGTTGGTGTGGAGTGTGTGTTGGTGTGGCGTGTGTGTTGGTGTGGAGTGTGTGTTGGTGTGGAGTGTGTGTTGGTGTGGCGTGTGTGTTGGTGTGGAGTGTGTGTTGGTGTGGAGTGTGTGTTGGTGTGGAGTGTGTGTTGGTGTGGAGTGTGTGTTGGTGTGGCGTGTGTGTTGGAGTGGCGCTGGTGTGGAGTGTGTGTTGGTGTGGCGTGTGTGTTGGTGTGGCGTGTGTGTTGGTGTGGTGTGTGTGTTGGTGTGGCGTGTGTGTTGGAGTGGCATTGGTGTGGCGTGTGTGTTGGTGTGGAGTGTGTGTTGGTGTGGAGTGTGTGTTGGTGTGGCGTGTGTGTTGGAGTGGCGCTGGTGTGGAGTGTGTGTTGGTGTGGCGTGTGTGTTGGAGTGGCATTGGTGTGGCGTGTGTGTTGGTGTGGAGTGTGTGTTGGTGTGGCGTGTGTGTTGGTGTGGAGTGTGTGTTGGTGTGGAGTGTGTGTTGGTGTGGCGTGTGTGTTGGTGTGGAGTGTGTGTTGGTGTGGAGTGTGTGTTGGTGTGGAGTGTGTGTTGGTGTGGAGTGTGTGTTGGTGTGGCGTGTCTGTTGGAGTGGCGCTGGTGTGGAGTGTGTGTTGGTGTGGAGTGTGTGTTGGTGTGGAGTGTGTGTTGGTGTGGAGTGTGTGTTGGTGTGGAGTGTGTGTTGGAGAGGCGCTGGTGTGGAGTGTGTGTTGGTGTAGAGCAGGGGTGTCAAAGTCAAATGGACGGAGGGCCAAATAAAAAATTTAGCTACAAGCCGAGGGCCGGACTGTTCGAATGTTCATTGAAAAATTTTTAAATGACGCATATAGTCTAGTGAACCTAATTGAACCTACTGAAAACCTAACAAATATATTCCAATATGATCAGATAAATAAAGCAATATTTTCTTATGGCTCTGTCAGTAATCTTTAATTTTCAACAGACACAAAAGACAAATTTCCTTTATATAAAAATCCCCATAACATGAACATTAAATGAAAGAAACCGGTATTCAAGGCACCATCAGTAGCCTATATTTTCTATTTTAGCAAAAGTGGGCTAAATTTACTTCAAAGAAAAAAACAATAATAGCAATTTTCTATCATCCACTCAACTGAAATATTTTTAAAATATAATTGGATTGAAATACAATAAAATAAAGTGCAAAAATCTATTAATCAAAAACAACACTTTGTTTAAGGAGAAGTAACATGCAGTGAAAACAAATATTAAACTTTAACTTTTAAACTTGAACTGAGTAAAAACTCTAAATATGTGATTGCACAGTAATGTTCACTTGTTTGAGGTTGAGGGTGATACTTGGTGGTGTCCCATCTTTTCCACAAGTTCATCAATGTTCGGGGGAAAGGCTCTGAGCTGAGGAAATCCTCAGAATTGAGTGGAGGTGTTCAGCAGTAAGTCGACTTCTGTGTGATGTTTTGTTCAGGTTCATCAAAGAAAAAGTTGTTCACACAGGTATGTGCTGCCAAACATAGACAACGTTTGAGCAGCCTGGATGCGCAGCTGGGGCATTGTGTCGGGGAGGAAACGGGCGAACTCCGCAGCACCCACTGCCGCATATTTTGCCCTCAGTGCATCATTGCATTGGAGGTCAATCAACTCCATTTGGAGGTTTGGTGGTGAGCTTTCCACGTCAACAGCAAATGGGTTACCGAGCAGTTCCAACCTGCTTTTTTGTGCTTCAAAGTCAGCAAATCGGCGTCGAAAGTCAGCGGCAAGCATACCTATTTTATCAGCCAACTGTGCGCTCGGGAACGCACTGGTAGAGAGCTTCTCTTTCATGGTCTGGCAGCTGGGAAAGTGGCTCAAATTTTCTTTCCGCATCTGCGTCTCCCACAGAGTCAGTTTGGTTTTAAATGCCTTCACTGTACTGTACATATCAGAGATGACATGATCCCGACCCTGCAGCTGCAAGTTCATTGCATTCAGATGACTCGTAATGTCACACAGAAAAGCCATTTCACACAGAAACATTTCGTCTCGGAGTTGTGTTGTGTCTTTCCCTTTGCTGTCCAAGAACAGACAAATCTCCTCACGAAGCTCGAAACATCTTTGAAGCACCTTTCCCTGGCTTAGCCATCGCACCTCTGTGTGATAAGGCAAATCACCATGCTCCGTTTCTAACTCCGTCAGAAATGCCTTGAACTGGCGGTGATTCAAACCTTTGGCTCTGATAAAGTTAACTGTGCGCGTGATGATGCTCATTACATGCTCCATTTTCAAGGCTTTACCGCACAACGCTTCCTGGTGTATGATACAATGATAAGCTGTCAGCTCACCTGTCGCGTTTTCCTCTTGCATCTTTTCCCGTATCTTCGCCACCAGTCCGCTCCTGTGTCCACACATCGCAGGTGCTCCGTCGGTTGTCAAACCCACGAGTTTTTCCCAAGGCAGCTCCATCTCATTTACACATCTTGACACCTCTTCATACAAATCATGCCCCGTAGTTGTGCCATGCATAGGAGGTAAAGCCAAAAACTCCTCTGTCACGCTTAGGCTGGAGTCCACTCCGCGGATGAAAATTGACAACTGGGCAATGTCAGAAATGTCGGTGCTCTCATCCACAGCCAAGGAATATGCAATGAAATCTTTTCCCTTTTTCACAAGCTGCTCTTTTAGATTGATGGACAACTGGTCTCTCTCTCGGCAATGGTGTTTCTGCTCAGACTCACATTTAAAAAGAGTTGCCTTTTTCTGGGCAAACTTCGTCACAAACTTTAATCATGCAGTTTTTGATGAAATCCCCCTCCGTAAATGGCCGGGCTGATTTAGCGATCTCTTCTGCCAAAATAAAACTGGCCTTGACAGCAGCCTGGCCTTGTGATTTGGCTTTTTGAACAGAGCCTGTCGAGATTTGAGGCCTCGTTTTAATTCCTCTGCCTTTTGTAGCCTTTGTTCCATGTCCATATTCTTGTTTTTGTCCGCGTGTTTCGTTTCATAATGTCGTCTCAGATTATACTCTTTCAGTACCGCCACACTTTCTCCACACAGAAGACACACAGGTTTTCCAGCTACCTCCGTGAACATATACTCCGACTCCCACCTTGTTTGAAACCCCGGTTCTCAGTGTCCACCTTCCGTTTTGCCATTTTTGATGGGTATCTGAAAGTTAATTTTACTGTGATGCTGACGACTGCTGTGCCAATAAATATTGAAATGAAGCAGCCTACTGCTCGGTGCGTCACCGTTGCATTGTGGGAAATGTAGTATTGGTGCGTGTAAAAGATCTGCGGGCTGCCGGCTTGCTGCGGTCTGCGGGCCGGTTCTAATAATAAATCAAGATCATCCCAGGGGCCGTAAAAAACCTTCTCGCGGGCCGGATGTGGCCCGCGGGCCTTGACTCTGACATATGTGGTGTAGAGTGTGTGTTGGTGTGGAGTGTGTGTTGGAGTGGCGCTGGTGTGGAGTGTGTGTTGGTGTGGAGTGTGTGTTGGTGTGGTGTGTGTGTTGGGGTGGAGTGTGTGTTGGTGTGGCGTGTGTGTTGGTGTGGAGTGTGTGTTGGTGTGGAGTGTGTGTTGGTGTGGCGTGTGTGTTGGTGTGGAGTGTGTGTTGGTGTGGAGTGTGTGTTGGTGTGGCGTGTGTGTTGGAGTGGCGCTGGTGTGGAGTGTGTGTTGGTGTGGAGTGTGTGTTGGTGTGGAGTGTGTGTTGGTGTGGCGTGTGTGTTGGAGTGGCGCTGGTGTGGAGTGTGTGTTGGTGTGGAGTGTGTGTTGGTGTGGCATGTGTGTTGGAGTGGCGCTGGTGTGGAGTGTGTGTTGGTGTGGAGTGTGTGTTGGTGTGGAGTGTGTGTTGGCGTGGAGTGTGTGTTGGTTTGGAGTGTGTGTTGGTGTGGCGTGTGTGTTGGTGTGGAGTGTGTGTTGGTGTGGAGTGTGTGTTGGTGTGGAGTGTGTGTTGGTGTGGCGTGTGTGTTGGTGTGGAGTGTGTGTTGGTGTGGAGTGGCGCTGGTGTGGAGTGTGTGTTGGTGTGGAGTGTGTGTTGGTGTGGCGTGTGTGTTGGAGTGGCGCTGGTGTGGAGTGTGTGTTGGTGTGGAGTGTGTGTTGGTGTGGCGTGTGTGTTGGAGTGGCGCTGGTGTGGAGTGTGTGTTGGTGTGGAGTGTGTGTTGGTGTGGAGTGTGTGTTGGTGTGGAGTGTGTGTTGGTGTGGCGTGTGTGTTGGAGTGGTGCTGGTGTGGAGTGTGTGTTGGTGTGGAGTGTGTGTTGGTGTGGAGTGTGTGTTGGTGTGGCGTGTGTGTTGGAGTGGCGCTGGTGTGGAGTGTGTGTTGGTGTGGAGTGTGTGTTGGTGTGGAGTGTGTGTTGGTGTGGAGTGTGTGTTGGAGTGGCGCTGGTGTGGAGTGTGTGTTGGTGTGGAGTGTGTGTTGGTGTGGAGTGTGTGTTGGAGTGGCGCTGGTGTGGTGTGTGTTGGTGTGGAGTGTGTGTTGGTGTGGAGTGTGTGTTGGAGTGGCGCTAGTGTGGAGTGTGTGTTGGTGTGGAGTGTGTGTTGGTGTGGTGTGTGTGTTGGTGTGGAGTGTGTTGGTGTGGAGTGTGTGTTGGTGTGGTGTGTGTGTTGGTGTGGAGTGTGTGTTGGTGTGGAGTGTGTGTTGGTGTGGCGTGTGTGTTGGTGTGGAGTGTGTGTTGGTGTGGAGTGTGTGTTGGTGTGGCGTGTGTGTTGGTGTGGAGTGTGTGTTGGTGTGGAGTGTGTGTTGGTGTGGAGTGGCTGTTGGTGTGGAGTGTGTGTTGGTGTGGAGTGTGTGTTGGTGTGGCGTGTGTGTTGGTGTGGAGTGTGTGTTGGTGTGGAGTGTGTGTTGGTGTGGAGTGTGTGTTGGTGTGGAGTGTGTGCTGGTGTGGCGTGTGTGTTGGTGTGGCGTGTGTGTTGGTGTGGCGTGTGTGTTGGAGTGGCGCTGGTGTGGAGTGTGTGTTGGTGTGGAGTGTGTGTTGGTGTGTAGTGTGTGTTGGTGTGGAGTGTGTGTTGGTGTGGAGTGTGTGTTGGTGTGGCGTGTGTGTTGGTGTGGAGTGTGTGTTGGTGTGGAGTGTGTGTTGGTGTGGAGTGTGTGTTGGTGTGGCGTGTGTGTTGGTGTGGAGTGTGTGTGTTGGTGTGGCGTGTGTGTTGGTGTGGAGTGTGTGTTGGTGCGGCGTGTGTGTTGGTGTGGCGTGTGTGTTGGTGTGGAGTGTGTGTTGGTGTGGAGTGTGTGTTGGTGTGGAGTGTGTGTTGGTGTGGAGTGTGTGTTGGTGTGGCGTGTGTGTTGGAGTGGCGCTGGTGTGGAGTGTGTGTTGGTGTGGAGTGTGTGTTGGTGTGGAGTGTGTGTTGGTGTGGCGTGTGTGTTGGTGTGGCGTGTGTGTTGGTGTGGAGTGTGTGTTGGTGTGGCGTGTGTGTTGGTGTGGAGTGTGTGTTGGTGTGGAGTGTGTGTTGGTGTGGAGTGTGTGTTGGTGTGGAGTGTGTGTTGGTGTGGCGTGTGTGTTGGAGTGGCGCTGGTGTGGAGTGTGTGTTGGTGTGGCGTGTGTGTTGGTGTGGAGTGTGTGTTGGTGTGGCGTGTGTGTTGGTGTGGCGTGTGTGTTGGTGTGGCGTGTGTGTTGGAGTGGCATTGGTGTGGCGTGTGTGTTGGTGTGGAGTGTGTGTTGGTGTGGAGTGTGTGTTGGTGTGGCGTGTGTGTTGGAGTGGCGCTGGTGTGGAGTGTGTGTTGGTGTGGCGTGTGTGTTGGTGTGGCCTTGGTGTGGCGTGTGTGTTGGTGTGGAGTGTGTGTTGGTGTGGCGTGTGTGTTGGTGTGGAGTGTGTGTTGGTGTGGAGTGTGTGTTGGTGTGGCGTGTGTGTTGGTGTGGAGTGTGTGTTGGTGTGGAGTGTGTGTTGGTGTGGAGTGTGTGTTGGTGTGGAGTGTGTGTTGGTGTGGCGTGTGTGTTGGAGTGGCGCTGGTGTGGAGTGTGTGTTGGTGTGGAGTGTGTGTTGGTGTGGAGTGTGTGTTGGTGTGGAGTGTGTGTTGGTGTGGAGTGTGTGTTGGTGTGGAGTGTGTGTTGGAGAGGCGCTGGTGTGGAGTGTGTGTTGGTGTAGAGTGTGTGTTGGTGTGGAGTGTGTGTTGGAGTGGCGCTGGTGTGGAGTGTGTGTTGGTGTGGAGTGTGTGTTGGTGTGGTGTGTGTGTTGGGGTGGAGTGTGTGTTGGTGTGGCGTGTGTGTTGGTGTGGAGTGTGTGTTGGTGTGGGTGTGTGTTGGTGTGGCGTGTGTGTTGGTGTGGAGTGTGTGTTGGTGTGGAGTGTGTGTTGGTGTGGCGTGTGTGTTGGAGTGGCGCTGGTGTGGAGTGTGTGTTGGTGTGGAGTGTGTGTTGGTGTGGAGTGTGTGTTGGTGTGGCGTGTGTGTTGGAGTGGCGCTGGTGTGGAGTGTGTGTTGGTGTGGAGTGTGTGTTGGTGTGGCATGTGTGTTGGAGTGGCGCTGGTGTGGAGTGTGTGTTGGTGTGGAGTGTGTGTTGGTGTGGAGTGTGTGTTGGTGTGGAGTGTGTGTTGGCGTGGAGTGTGTGTTGGTTTGGAGTGTGTGTTGGTGTGGCGTGTGTGTTGGTGTGGAGTGTGTGTTGGTGTGGAGTGTGTGTTGGTGTGGAGTGTGTGTTGGTGTGGCGTGTGTGTTGGTGTGGAGTGTGTGTTGGTGTGGAGTGGCGCTGGTGTGGAGTGTGTGTTGGTGTGGAGTGTGTGTTGGTGTGGAGTGTGTGTTGGTGTGGCGTGTGTGTTGGAGTGGCGCTGGTGTGGAGTGTGTGTTGGTGTGGAGTGTGTGTTGGTGTGGCGTGTGTGTTGGAGTGGCGCTGGTGTGGAGTGTGTGTTGGTGTGGAGTGTGTGTTGGTGTGGAGTGTGTGTTGGTGTGGAGTGTGTGTTGGTGTGGCGTGTGTGTTGGAGTGGTGCTGGTGTGGAGTGTGTGTTGGTGTGGAGTGTGTGTTGGTGTGGAGTGTGTGTTGGTGTGGCGTGTGTGTTGGAGTGGCGCTGGTGTGGAGTGTGTGTTGGTGTGGAGTGTGTGTTGGTGTGGAGTGTGTGTTGGTGTGGCGTGTGTGTTGGAGTGGCGCTGGTGTGGAGTGTGTGTTGGTGTGGAGTGTGTGTTGGTGTGGAGTGTGTGTTGGAGTGGCGCTGGTGTGGTGTGTGTTGGTGTGGAGTGTGTGTTGGTGTGGAGTGTGTGTTGGAGTGGCGCTAGTGTGGAGTGTGTGTTGGTGTGGAGTGTGTGTTGGTGTGGTGTGTGTGTTGGTGTGGAGTGTGTGTTGGTGTGGAGTGTGTGTTGGTGTGGAGTGTGTGTTGGTGTGGAGTGTGTGTTGGTGTGGAGTGTGTGTTGGTGTGGCGTGTGTGTTGGTGTGGAGTGTGTGTTGGTGTGGAGTGTGTGTTGGTGTGGCGTGTGTGTTGGTGTGGCGTGTGTGTTGGTGTGGAGTGTGTGTTGGTGTGGAGTGGCTGTTGGTGTGGAGTGTGTGTTGGTGTGGAGTGTGTGTTGGTGTGGCGTGTGTGTTGGTGTGGCGTGTGTGTTGGTGTGGAGTGTGTGTTGGTGTGGAGTGTGTGTTGGTGTGGAGTGTGTGTTGGTGTGGAGTGTGTGCTGGTGTGGCGTGTGTGTTGGTGTGGCGTGTGTGTTGGTGTGGCGTGTGTGTTGGAGTGGCGCTGGTGTGGAGTGTGTGTTGGTGTGGAGTGTGTGTTGGTGTGTAGTGTGTGTTGGTGTGGAGTGTGTGTTGGTGTGGCGTGTGTGTTGGTGTGGAGTGTGTGTTGGTGTGGAGTGTGTGTTGGTGTGGAGTGTGTGTTGGTGTGGAGTGTGTGTTGGTGTGGAGTGTGTGTTGGTGTGGCGTGTGTGTTGGTGTGGAGTGTGTGTGTTGGTGTGGCGTGTGTGTTGGTGTGGCGTGTGTGTTGGTGTGGAGTGTGTGTTGGTGTGGCGTGTGTGTTGGTGTGGAGTGTGTGTTGGTGTGGAGTGTGTGTTGGTGTGGCGTGTGTGTTGGTGTGGAGTGTGTGTTGGTGTGGCGTGTGTGTTGGTGTGGCGTGTGTGTTGGTGTGGAGTGTGTGTTGGTGTGGAGTGTGTGTTGGTGTGGAGTGTGTGTTGGTGTGGAGTGTGTGTTGGTGTGGAGTGTGTGTTGGTGTGGAGTGTGTGTTGGTGTGGAGTGTGTGTTGGTGTGGCGTGTGTGTTGGTGTGGAGTGTGTGTTGGTGTGGCGTGTGTGTTGGTGTGGAGTGTCTCACCTTCCCCTCTCCTCTCTGTGTGTAGGTGATGTTCACAGAGGAGGATGTGAAGTTCTACCTGGCAGAGTTGGCCCTGGCGCTGGACCACCTTCACAGCCTGGGCATCATCTACAGAGACCTCAAACCAGAGAAGTACATACACACACACACACACACACACACGCGTTTAGTTTCTTTGTCCAAAGATCCATTTCTGTCTTTTCAGCATTCTGCTAGACGAGGAGGGACACATTAAGCTGACGGGTGAGTGATATCAGACCTGTGTGTGAGTGTGTGTGTGTGTGTGTGTGTGTGTGGGGTTTGTTTTTCTATTTGAATGTTTGAATGTGTCTATTCTTTCTGCAGACGGTATGTCCTGAGAACAAAGCTTACTCGTGTGTTGATGTGTGTGTATGTGTGTGTGTGTTGATGTGTGTGTGTAGACTTCGGCCTCAGTAAGGAGTCTATAGACCATGAGAACAAGGCCTATTCGTTCTGTGGGACAGTGGAGTACATGGCTCCGGAGGTGGTCAATAGGAGAGGTCACACCACCAGCGCTGATTGGTGGTCCTACGGCGTGCTCATGGTGAGAGGGGTGGGGCCACACACCTTATATGGTTTATTTACCTGTTCCTTATTTGTGTTGTGTTACAGGTTGTGGTTAGGTTGTGGTTAGGTAGTGGTTAGGTTGTGGTTAGGTAGTGGTTAGGTAGTGGTTAGGTTGTGGTTAGGTTGTGGTTAGGTTGTGGTTAGGTTGTGGTTAGGTTGTCGTTAGGTAGTGGTTAGGTAGTGGTTAGGTAGTGGTTAGGTTGTGGTTAGGTAGTGGTTAGGTTGTGGTTAGGTAGTGGTTAGGCTGTCGTTAGGTAGTGGTTAGGTTGTGGTTAGGTAGTGGTTAGGTTGTGGTTAGGTAGTGGTTAGGTAGTGGTTAGGTTGTGGTTAGGTTGTGGTTAGGTAGTGGTTAGGCTGTCGTTAGGTAGTGGTTAGGTTGTGGTTAGGTAGTGGTTAGGTTGTCATTAGGTAGTGGTTAGGTAGTGGTTAGGTAGTGGTTAGGTTGTGGTTAGGTAGTGGTTAGGTTGTGGTTAGGTAGTGGTTAGGTAGTGGTTAGGTTGTGGTTAGGTTGTCGTTAGGTAGTGGTTAGGTTGTGGTTAGGTAGTGGTTAGGTAGTGGTTAGGTAGTGGTTAGGTAGTGGTTAGGTTGTCGTTAGGTAGTGGTTAGGTTGTGGTTAGGTAGTGGTTAGGTTGTGGTTAGGTTGTGGTTAGGTAGTGGTTAGGTTGTGGTTAGGTAGTGGTTAGGTTGTCGTTAGGTAGTGGTTAGGTTGTGGTTAGGTAGTGGTTAGGTTGTGGTTAGGTAGTGGTTAGGTAGTGGTTAGGTTGTCGTTAGGTAGTGGTTAGGTTGTGGTTAGGTTGTGGTTAGGTTGTGGTTAGGTTGTGGTTAGGTAGTGGTTAGGTTGTCGTTAGGTAGTGGTTAGGTTGTGGTTAGGTAGTGGTTAGGTTGTCGTTAGGTAGTGGTTAGGTTGTCGTTAGGTAGTGGTTAGGTTGTGGTTAGGTAGTGGTTAGGTTGTCGTTAGGTTGTAGTTAGGTAGTCGATAGGTAGTAGTTAGGTAGTGGTTAGGTTGTCGTTAGGTTGTAGTTAGGTAGTCGATAGGTAGTAGTTAGGTAGTGGTTAGGTTGTCGTTAGGTTGTGGTTAGGTAGTCGTTAGGTAGTAGTTAGGTAGTGGTTAGGTTGTCGTTAGGTTGTAGTTAGGTAGTCGGTAGGTAGTAGTTAGGGTAGGAGTTAGGTTGTGGTTACGTTGTAGTTGGGTTGGTTGGTAGGTTGTGTGAAACTCTTCATCTCTTCATCCTCTGGCAGTTTGAGATGCTGACCGGAACACTACCATTCCAGGGGAAAGACCGCAAGGAGACCATGACCATGATCCTCAAGTGAGTCTCTTCCACCAGGTCTTTTTTCATCTCACTGGAGCAATGTGTTTACAAGACTGTGGTTGAATTGGTTCTATGCTGAGGCAGCTCAGAACTAGTTGTTCCACTCAGCAGGAGGGCATTATGGATGGACAGACTAGAAGAGTGATAAAAGCAGGAAAATGGACATAGCTAAGTGGGCTGTTAGATGTTGATGATAGACAGGGGAAGATACAGGGAGGGTATGAGAGAGAGAGAGAGAGAGAGAGGAGGAGACAGAGAGGAGGAGACAGAGAGAGAGGAGGAGAGAGGGAGGGGTAAGAGGGGAGAGATGGGGAAGAGAGAGAGAGAGTAGAGAAAGAGAGAGAGAGAGGAAGGGTGGAAGAGGGGAGAGATGGAGAAAGAGAGAGAGAGAGAGAGGAAGGGTGGAAGAGGGGAGAGATGGGGAGAGAGAGAGAGAGAGAGAGAGAGAGAGAGAGGAGTAGAGAGAGGGAGAGAGAGAGAGGAGTAGAGAGAGGGAGAGAGAGAGTGAGGAGTAGAGAGAGAGAGAGAGAGAGAGGAGTAGAGGGAGAGAGGGAGAGGAGTAGAGAGAGAGAGAGAGAGAGAGAGGAGTAGAGGGAGAGAGGGAGAGGAGTAGAGAGAGAGAGAGAGGATGAGAGAGGAAGGGTGGAAGAGGGGAGAGATGGAGAGAAAGAGGGGGTAAAGCAGGAGAGAGATGGAATGGTAAAGAGAGGAAGGGTGCAGGAAAGTGCAAAAGAAATGGGATGGGTAAGAGCGATTTCAACACAGAATGATTTATCTCTCCCTCTCAGTGGAAAATGTTGAGAATGTTTCTTTCTCTAGGCTGCTGAGATGGTTTTTGTTAAACGCTGAGTTAGTTTCCTGTGTGTGTTACTGATACTGGGTGTCTGGACATCAGCATTCAGTCAGATTGAATACAGGTTGATATGTGATGACTGTGTCAATAACTGCACTGTCTCATGTACTCTATTGTCCCTCTATCACTGCCTTCCCTTCTGCATTCCTTCCTGTTCCTCTCCTCAGAGCTAAGTTGGGGATGCCACAGTTTTTGAGTTCTGAAGCCCAGAGTCTCCTGAGGAACCTTTTCAAACGCAACCCTACAAACAGGCTAGGTAACACAACCTGATCTTAGGTCAGGGTTAAGATTTCCCCTTAAAGGTTAATGTTAGGATTGAGGGAGGTAATCTGATCCCAGATCTGTGTTGAAGTGTAACTTCTGGTTCTGATCTCTGTAGGGGCCGGCCCAGACGGAGTGGAAGAGATCAAGAGACACCACTTCTACTGCACCATAGACTGGAACGTGAGTGATGAGACATCTCGTCACACTGTGTTTCAGAGGCTGTAGAGTCAGTATATACCATATCATGTGTTCTCTATCTCTGTGTGTAGAAACTGTTCCGTAGAGAGCTCCACCCTCCCTTCAAACCTGCTACGGGACGACCTGACGACACCTTCTATTTCGACCCAGAGTTCACCGCTAAAACACCCAAAGGTACACACACACGCACACACACTTGCGTGCGTACACACACGTCTCTCTATCCATCCATGCCTCAATTACTCTTTCATCTTTTGTCGTTCAACCACTTGTGTGTCTATGTGTGTGTGTAGATTCCCCGGGGGTTCCGCCCAGTGCCAACGCCCACCAGCTGTTCCGAGGATTCAGCTTTGTAGCCATTACATCAGAGGAAGAGACACAACCACTACAGACTACTGTAGTACAGGTACACTCACACACATACAGACACACACACAGACACACACAGAGACACACACACACACACACACACACACAGACACACACACGCACACATACACACACACGTACACAGACACAGACACACACACACAGGCAGACACACACGCACACATGCACGCACATACACACACACACGCACACACACACACAGGATCTTGTAATTTATGACTTTTCATCTCTGTGTGTGTGTGTGTGTGTGTGTGTGTGTGTGTGTGTGTGTGTGTGTGTGTGTGTGTGTGTGTGTGTGTGTGTGTGTGTGTGTGTGTGTGTGTGTGTGTGTGTGTGTGTGTGTGTGTGTGTGTGTGTGTGTGTGTGTGTGTGTGTGTGTGTGTGTGTGTAGCAGCTACACAGGAATATGTCCCAGCTGTCAGAAGCATATGAAGTCAAGGAGGAAATAGGACTGGGATCATACTCTGTCTGCAAACGCTGTATACACAAGGCCACTGGCATGGAGTACGCGGTTAAGGTGAGACATACACCCCCCCAGAAAGCACTGATATTGACCATTGTATTGTTAGTAGTCAGAGCCGTACATACACACACGTTGGTACTGTGTGTGTGTGTTGTGTGTTGTGTGTGTGTGTGTGTGTGTGTGTGTGTGTGTGTGTGTGTGTGTGTGTGTGTGTGTGTGTGTGTGTGTGTGTGTGTGTGTGTGTGTGTGTGTGTGTGTGTGTGTGTGTGTGTGATGTAGATCATCAGTAAGGCCAACAGAGACCCAACAGAGGAGGTGGAGATCCTAATGAGATACGGACAACATCCCAACGTCATCACACTAAAGGATGTGAGTCTCACACACACCCATTTTTGTATTGATATCCTTGTGGGGGGACCAAAGAATTGATTCCCATCCCAAATCCTGTTTTCCCTAACCGAGCCATAACACGAACCTTAACCCTAACCCCCTAACTATACCTAACCGTACCCCCTAACCCCTAACCCTAACCCTAAACCTGACCCCTCAGCCTAAAATAGCATTTTTCCTCGTGGGGACCGGCGAAATGCCCCACATGTCTGAATGTTCTTTGTTTTACTATCCTTGTGAACATTTCTGGTGCCCATAAGGATAGTTAAACAAAAACACACACACACTATTGCACGGGTATAACCCTGCTGTCTCTGCTGTAGGTGTTTGATGACGGTAGGACGGTGTATCTGGTCACAGAGCTGATGAAGGGAGGAGAGCTGCTGGATAAGATACTGAGACAGAAGTTCTTCTCAGAGAGAGAAGCTAGCGCTGTCCTATACACCATCACCAAGACTGTTGAATACCTACACATACAGGGGGTAAGTGTGAGTGTGTGTGTGTGTGTGTGTGCATGTGCGTGCGTGTGTGTGTGTTAAATGACTCTTCAGTAGGAGGGCATATCAAGTTATAACCCTTTGATCCTACTTGTCTTTTTATTATTATTATTCTTTACAGCATACCAGTTGTCTTTCAATGTGTTGATGTGTGTGATTGATTCATTTATGAATTGACTGATTGGTTGATTGATTGCCAGGTGGTGCACAGGGACCTGAAGCCCAGTAATATCCTGTATGTGGATGAGAGTGGGAACGCTGAGTCCATCAGGATCTGTGACTTTGGTTTTGCCAAGCAGCTGAGAGCTGAGAACGGCCTGCTGATGACGCCGTGCTACACAGCTAACTTTGTAGCTCCAGAGGTATGTACCATGCCACACACTCTGTCTCTCTCTCTCCCTCTCTTTCTCTCTGTCCCCCCTCCCTCTCTTTCTCTCTGTTCCCCCTCTCTCATTCTCTCTCCCTCTCTTTCTCTCTGTCCCCCCCTCCCTCTCTTTCTCTCTGTCCCCCCTCTCTCTCTTTCTCTCTGTCCCCCCTCTCTCTTTCTCTCTGTCTCTCTGTCCCCCGCCCCTCTCTCTTTCTCTCCCTTTCTCTCTATCCCCCCTCTCTTTCTCTCTGTCCCCCCCCTCTCTCTTTCTCTCTGTCTCTCTGTCCCCCACCCTCTCTCTCTTTCTCTCCCTTTCTCTGTCCCCCCTCTCTCTTTCTCTCTGTCTCTCTGTCCCCCGCCCCCTCTCTCTTTCTCTCCCTTTCTCTCTGTCCCCCCCCCCCTCTCTCTTTCTCTCTGTCCCCCCCTCTCTCTCTTTCTCTCTGTCCCCCCCCCCCTCTCTCTCTTTCTCTCTGTCCCCCCCCCTCTCTCTCTGTCAACCCCCGCTCTCTCTTTCTCTCTGTCCCCCCTCTCTCCCTTTCTCTCTGTCCCCCCCTCTCTCTCTTTCTATGTCCCCCTCTCTCATTCTCTCTGTTCCCCCCTCTCTTTCTCTTTCTCTCTCCCTCTCTTTCTCTCTGTCCCCCCTCTCTCTTTCTCTCTGTTCCCCCCCCCCCTCTCTCTCTCTCTCTCTCTCTCTCTCTCTCCTCTTCGTTCTGACAATTCTCTCTTTCAAACTAGTCTTTTCTTCTCTCTTTCTCTCTTAACCGCTGATATTCTCTACATGTACCCTCTCATCCACTGACCATACAGTATGTGGGTGTGTGTTGTCTAGGTGTTGAAGAAGCAGGGTTATGATGCTGCCTGTGACATCTGGAGTCTAGGAGTCCTACTCTACACTATGCTCACAGGGTAAGGCTGTGTGTGTGTGTGTGTGTGTGTGTGTGTGTGTGTGTGTGTGTGTGTGTGTGTGTGTGTGTGTGTGTGTGTGTGTGTGTGTGTGTGTGTGTGTGTGTGTGTGTTGCGAATGTTTCCCTGGACTAACATTCTGGTATGGCTGTTTGTGTATTTGCAATTGTTTACCCTTCTCTCTTCTCCCTCAAAAAAAGAATAATCTCTCCTCTCTCCTCCCTCCTCTCTCTTCTTCTCTCCAGGTTCACTCCGTTTGCCAACGGTCCAGAGGACACACCAGAGGAGATCCTGGCTCGGATCGGCAGCGGGAAGTTCTCTCTGACCGGAGGATACTGGAACTCTGTTTCAGCAGAGGCCAAGGTACACACACACAATCACACACACTCACACCGAAGCCAAGGGAATGTTGTCAACATTCAAACACATACTCAATGGATGATAATGTTGTAATATGTTTTTGACCTCTGACCTGTAGGAGCTGGTGTCTAAGATGTTACACGTGGACCCCCACCAGCGTTTGACAGCCGGCCAGGTGTTGTGTCATCCCTGGGTCACACACCGAGACCACCTGCCCATGTTCACACTGACCAGACAGGACGCTCCACACCTGGTCAAGGTAACAGACACTTTAAATGTCCTGTTTTAACATCTCAGTATATTTTATTGTGTGTATGACACTATAAAGTGTGAGTTGACATTTTTTATTATCTAATTTGTTTTGTTTTGTGCAGAGCGCCATGGCAGCCACCTACTCTGCCCTCAACAGGAACGTTCCACCTGTCCTGGACCCCGTGGGATGTTCCACTCTAGCCCAACGGAGGGGGGTGAAGAAACTCACCTCCACTGCCCTCTGACCATTGACATTTCACCTCAGACTTATAACCCTGCTGGAGCTCTGCTCAGGCAGACAGACCTGGTTCCTCAGATGACCTGGACAGAACTCTGATGCACCTGGGACCTGCTCAGTTATTAACTAACCCAGTGGTCTTCACCCCTGGTGCTGGAGACCAGGGCTGGAACTACAGCCTATAGCCCTGTTGGATCAGGGCTGGAACGACAGCCTATAGCTCTGTTGGACCAGGGCTGGAACTACAGCCTATAGCTCTGTTGGATCAGGGCTGGAACTACAGCCTATAGCTCTGTTGGACCAGGGCTGGAACTACAGCCTATAGCTCTGTTGGATCAGGGCTGGAACTACAGCCTATAGCTCTGTTGGATCAGGGCTGGAACGACAGCCTATAGCTCTGTTGGACCAGGGCTGGAACTACAGCCTATAGCTCTGTTGGACCAGGGCTGGAACTACAGCCTATAGCTCTTTTGGATCAGGGCTGGAACTACAGCCTATAGCTCTGTTGGATCAGGGCTGGAACTACAGCCTATAGCTCTGTTGGACCAGGGCTGGAACTACAGCCTATAGCTCTGTTGGACCAGGGCTGGAACTA
Organism: Oncorhynchus masou masou; assembly: GCF_036934945.1. Taxonomy (NCBI): domain Eukaryota; kingdom Metazoa; phylum Chordata; class Actinopteri; order Salmoniformes; family Salmonidae; genus Oncorhynchus; species Oncorhynchus masou. The sequence continues at coordinate 13,782,262 of NC_088239.1, read as the reverse complement.
CAGCCTATAGCTCTGTTGGACCAGGGCTGGAACTACAGCCTATAGCTCTGTTGGACCAGGGCTGGAACTACAGCCTATAGCTCTGTTGGACCAGGGCTGGAACTACAGCCTATAGCTCTGTTGGATCAGGGCTGGAACTACAGCCTATAGCTCTGTTGGACTTGGGCTGATGGTGACCACATTGTAGCGTCTCTCCAGTCTTTGCTTTGGACAATTCGTGTTGCCTCTAGACTCAAGAGACAATTGTCAGGAACATGAATGTGCTGTATTTAGATGTCTGTACTTCTGGGAACATTTGAGATACCTGCATTATGCATTTAAGACCCATATTAAAATGATGATGAACTGTATAATGTAGCTCTGTGAATAAACCTAAGTAGCCTCAAAAACAGTACAATATGAAGATAGGCTAAAACGGCTTCTCCAATAGAAATCCCAGACCACACTTTTCGGCAATGTTCTGGCGATGTTGGCTAGCTAAGCTCATGCGTAGAAACATGTCATCTGGTCTAACGGTCGTCTCGTGTCAAATCAAAGGCACTCCTTCCATATCATTTTTGGGGAAAATGTGTTCGTTCGTCAACTTCACGAGGTTGGAGTAATAACACGCTCAACTACTTAAGAAATTGGATCAATTCTAGGTTGTGGATTTAGATTTTGAGAAAATGAACAACTAAGGATGAATGTTTTACTTTTCTCATTGACTTCACAACCCCCAAACCCTGGTCAGCTTGGTCTGTTTCGCAAGCGTTCACAGATGTCTAACGATGTTGCATCTCTGGGTTTAGAAAATCTGTGGTAACCTCTTCTGTGACTGAGTCATCAGACAGGAACAAAACTAGTGATGTCATCAGAGTGAGAGCAGGTAGAGCTCCACTGACCCCGCCCCCTATGTAGAGACAAGCTCCTCCCAGTCAGCCACAACATCCAGAGTGAGGCCAGTCTGGACTGAGGTCTAATCATGGCTTTGGTGGGCCAGTCTGGGTATAGCCTGCCCTGTCCACGCCACACCTCAACATTTACAGACACCAAGGGAAACCTGATCCTTGACCAGTGTTAAGCAGTGGTTATCTGGACAGCGAGTCTGTGTATATGTTGATGCCTTCAAATGCTCCTCAGGACTCCTCTGAACCTTGTGTTTCCCAGTTCCAAGGTACATTTGAAAGCAGCATGCTTGGATGACGCCATGAGGAGTCTGTGTCCGACACTGAACTGACACTACTGTTCCAGTACAGCAGCTCAGGTTTCTAGATGAAATACCATGCATTTTATAAGTCCATTAACTGTGTCATGTAAGCACACAGGTGGGGTGGGAGAGGTCCATGGATGTAGAAATGTGTGGATAGAAGGGACATGATATTTTATGCTGAATTGAACCCTTTCAACCTGCCATCTGGAATGGCATGACAGTTGTGGAAGTAATCCAGTATGTTACTGTATGGGCCAGCTGGCACCTGCTGACTTCTGGTCAATCCCTTTAAAGCACTGTCTGTCTAATTGAATGAAAAAATATGTAGCTACAGTATCAATGACTTGTAGCAGTAGTATTGAATTAATGAGCTGATCCTGGATCGGTGGACAACTCCTACCTATTCGATCGCTCTCCCTCAGCTCTTCTGTATGTGTTGTAACAGTCTTTCAGGTTCTGCTTGACTGGTAGCAGAGCTGTAAGCTTGTGTGTTTGAGATGTCTGTATGTTTTTTTCTCCTTCCAGTTTGAGAGTAGATGAGATGTATTTTTTCTCTCCTTCCTCTGTCCCTATCCAGTGGAGATAGTGTCCCTTCCTCCACCCCTGCTGCTGTCTCCTCTCTCTGGTTTTGTATCTCAGTGGAGTCACAGTAGGACTTTCTATTGAACATAATAAAAATACCTTCAGTATACAACTGTGTTTTTCACTGACCAGTAAATACTACAGAAAGGTTTTTATTCAGACAACATACAGTCAACAGCATAGAGAACAATGCATCAAAGATGTTCTGTAATGGAACCAGTCGACACCAAAAGGCTCCAGGATGACAGGGCTACAGTGGTGTTCCGGTCTAATCTCTATTGGGCAGAGAAAGTTCACTTGGCTTCCGATTGGTCCAGAGAGAGTTCTCTCTTCTTTCCATTGGCCCAGAGAGTTCCTGATGTATACATCTGGCATAAATAGAAATGTACTAGAGTTGGCACTATTCCTTATTCTACATGACAGACAATCCATATGTTTTTACAAAGTAACATGTTCTATACAACACATTTCTTTGGGTACGATGCACCCTCTAACCCTGGAGTACTGTCGGAAATAAACAAGTGCTGATGAAGAGGAAGGTGCAGAACCAGAACAATCAAAGATGTAAACCTCATAGGATCATGTATGGGCTAATAATATACTCTACAAACAAATACAAACCCAAATGTTAACTCAGAAACACTTCATTACATTTGCGACTATCACATTTTACATTAAGCTACTTACAGCTAATGTTGTGTAAGACAATTCTCTAAATCTAAATTGATAATAGGACAATACAAAAGATTGAACTGAATTATCTCTATAATGAATGACAGGTAAATACATACCATGTAGGATATTATGGGGCTTATAAAGGGCTTACAACGCTTTGAAGGCGCATGGCCTTCAAGGTGAAAGTGACAAATACTGTACAAGTGGGCTACAATCTGAAAACCAATAGGAATCCCATCTTTATAAACCTAAACTCTCTAAATGACATTAAGCTTAAAGGTCATTTCTCCCATTCCATCTGTATCGATAAATCAAACAGCTTCAGAATTAACTTACTGTAACAACCAAGTAGTAGCTGTTCTTTAGTTAGATCATTTGATCCCAGTCTCAGGTTTGTCCTGTACAGGAATATTCACTAATAAAGTTCCCAAGTCAATTTTTCATGTCAGAGGAGGGGCGTGGTTATGGGACAAAGGGGAGGGGTTAAAAACACAACTAGATTGAGATTCTATTTATTTGGTCATAAATTCTTCTTTGATCTCTTGTAGATGGGCATGGTTGTTTGGTAGAGGAGAGGGGCTTTTCTTCAGAGGGGCTGTACTCTGATTCCCTGTATTGTCAGGTTTGTTGATTTTCCCAGACTGCTGGTCCAGCTGCTTCTGGTTGCATCTGAGAACGTGGTTTTTCAGGTGGACAGTGAGGCCCCTCTGGGTGACCTGGTAGATGTGACACTCATAGCAGTAGTAAGGAGTCACGGCCACGTGTCTAACCTGATGTGTTAGAAAGTTGTTGAGCGAGGAGAAGTTTCTTTCACACATCTCACAGCGCGGGACCCTGCCTGGGTGTTCCGTGTTGTAGTGCTTTTTCATTGTGAATTTATTCAGCATCTCCACAGAGCAGAAGGAGCAGCACAACATCACTTTGTAGAGACTGGTGTGACTACGAGAGTGCTTGTCGAGGACTGTCTGGTTTCTGTAGTATGTATTGCAGAGTGGGCAGAAGAATTTCTTACGGCTGGGTTGGTATTTATTCTGATGCTCCCCGACTCCTCTGGCTTTCCAGATAGCATCCAAGTCCTTTTCCTCCCTGTTGTCCTCCTTCACATGGTGCAAGCAAATGTGAGTCCTCAGGGAAGCCTTGGATCGGAAGATTTGGGGGCAGAGTGGCACTGAGCAGGCGTATTTCGCATTAGTGCAGCCGTCCGTTTTATGCTCCAGTAACTTGCTTCGGTACTGGAAGGTGTTGCTGCACTGTGGGCAGCGGAACTCTGCCACCCTCTTTTTCCCCTCCACAGTCTGACCTTTCTGTCTCTCCCTCTCTTCCTCCCTCGCCCTCTCTGCAATCATCTTCCATTCGTCTTCCTGGGTTTTCCTCCTCTCTTGCTCATATCTCCACCATTGCGGCCCCGGAAGCTTTCTCCGTTTCCCCTTTTCCCCCCACATCTCTACTGTCCTGCTCTCTCCCCCTCCCTCCATCTGCCATACCTCCTCCCCTACCACATATTCCCTACATTCCTCCTCCTCCTCTGGGTTTGAGTTTTCTATCACAAACACTCCCTCCACCTCCCCCTCGCGCACCGTCACATTCATTTTCTCTTTCCTGTGAAGCTCTGTTACCATGGCATCATAGCCTCCATCCTCTCCTTCATATGGGTGAGTGTGTGAGTATTCCATCCCATACTCTCCTCCATCATCCTTCCTCTCTCCTGTGTGCGAGTCTCCTATTTTCACCACTCTAATCTGGTCATAGCTCTCTGCAATGCTCTCATCCTTCCCAACATCTTCCTCTTTGATTGAACTAAACGACTTGCTGAGTGAACCCAACAAATTGTTCCAGTGATTCACCTGCGAATCCAACTCCCTGTCCACTGGCTCCTCCTTGATGCCGGCCATTTTGCCTTCCACCATCCCAGTCACCCTCTCAGTGTACACCTGTTAGAGATGAACATGAAGTGTTTCATTTAGAAGCAACATTATTCTATTAAAGTTTTAGTGTTGAAGGTTGTGCTTCATGTACCTCTAACACACAGAAAGCTCAGATTCACCAGCTCTGCAAGCTATGTCAAAATATGTTCTTTGCTTCGTTAGGCTATTTGGTGATCAAAGGACGGATTTTGACAATATAAACTTTGTATATCTGCTAAATCGGAGTTTGAATCAGAGCGTCATGTGTGCACAGATAGATACTACTAGTTCAGGGCTACACTTGGTTTAATAAACTGTAGGCTAGGCCTGGAAGGCAATTTTAGGTAGCTATAAAGTCTTTCAAGATCCGCCAATAAGAACTAAAAATATGTTTTTGCTGATGGAGTGAAAAGATAAAGAAATTAACTAGTTAATTGACGGCAAATGTTTGAAGCAATTGCGCCGCCATCTTCTCTACTAAAACATTTTCAGTCTATTGTCTTTGATTAATGATCCTATAGCCTAGGCTACTGTTTTTGATGCTATAGCCTAAACAACAGTTTGGCACAATGTTAAATTAAGTTTAATAAAACATGTACAAATAATAATAATAATAATTGTAGTCTAGCCTCATAGCGCGAATATCATACTCACGGTGTGTTTCCGATAAACCGATGTTTTATCAGAGGAATAAATCGATGGGATTGCGTCAAGATTTAATATTAACCTCGTGGTGAAACCGAGATCAAGTTTTGTGAAGCACTCTTCTGCAAAGTGGTCGCCACATAAACGGGAAACATCTGGAATTTGCTCTCCCGGGTTGCTTCCATTGATAAACTGTAGCCACCGTTGGCGTCTCCGGGGTTCCTCTGGTAAACTGTAATGAATAATTGCGTCCGATTGACTGGCGCATCCTCTAACAATGCATTTATGGATTTCCATTGCGTTCTTCTCTTTAGCCAGTTATTTTCTAATGAAACTGAGTCACAACTTGATGTACGTTTTAGCTACAAATGTTGTGTCGTCGCCGAGGTGTGACAGCTGCGTTTGCACACACTGACCCGGACTACCAGTATCTTTGTTATTGCTGTCTGCTATCAGTTAGCACTGTGGCTAAGCTATCTACAGTGTAGAGTAACTCATTTATATCCGCACGTTGACTTTCCACTTTCTCTCTATCTGGCTATGAAGTTCGAACAGTGGCGAATTCAGAAATATCCATGGATATGTGTAAATTCAACCACAATCATATTTTCCAGCTACCAAAATGTTATAATTTATCATGGATTGCTAAAATAGCTAGCAAGTTGTTCTTCTTCTGTTTTATTATCAGAAAATGTGCTCTATCGCCACCTACTGTAGTGGAGTGTTTCTACTGAACGAGCATTTAACCAAGGCTATATTATTTTTATTCGAATGGATCATATAAAATGTATATTTAATCGATAGGTTTTATTATTGTAAACACTTACCCAGTTCCAGCATATGAAAATGTTAACATATTAGTCAATACGTTCCATGTGTTTCCACTGTGTCTGTGGTCCAAGTAAGTACATTTACAAAGATATTTTCAAATGAATATATGATTTGTGTAATGGTTTGGTGTGTTTGATTTAAATGTGTAATATTGTTGCATTCCGAAACTTAAATGATAAAGAAAGACCGTAACTAGCTAGCATGGTGTATTGCTGTTTCACATGTGTAAATAAAGCTTTACCATTTTGTATGACATGCCATGCGCATGCGTAAACCGGTGCACGAGTGGTGAATTGGTTTTCCGTGAATTCTGCCGGGAGAAATTGGGCCGTTTTTCTTTCTCATTATTGTTCATAGAGCAGTAAGCGCCACCCAATCACCACGGGACGAAGAGAAGATCTGAGCTGTAAAGAATATGCCCAAGAATAAAGGTAGTGTTAGAAGCGCCGTCTATTCCCGGATCTTGTCCTGCAGTCTCTGACGACTTCAGTCTCTACACGCAGTGAAAACGTGACACAGTTGAATAGCTAGCTAACATAATGACTAACGGTAACCACCAGCTTCGTAGCATATATTTTCACAAATCTAGGTACGTACAGACTATGTAAGTTAAGAGCAGCCGGCTCGCTGTATTGTCGTTCTGACGTTAAATTGTACTGTTAAGGGCGCACATGACCTGTCGTCTAACTAGCAACTGTAGTAGAACCCATTCAATCCACAGTCAGCTAGCTACATTTGCCTGAAGGTTTCACGTACCGACTGTAGTTGGCCATATGGCAGATCTGCGCTCTATTCATGTAAAACATTTTCACATGTTGCTGTAACACATCATGTACCTCCTGTAGTTGGACTCCCGAGTGGTGCAGCAGTCTGAGGCACTGCATCTCAGTGCAAGAGGCGTCACTATAGTACCTGGTTCGAATCCAGGCGGCACAATTGAACCAGCATCGTCGGGGGTTTGACCGGAGTAGACCGTCATTGTAAATAAGAATTTGTTCTTAAATAACTTGCCTAGTTAAATAAAGGTTAGATAGAATAAAAGTTGGTGATGTGGGGTTGACATTGAAACACTATAATAATATAGTATAGGTTAGGTATCTATTGGGTGTGGTACTCTGATTTCATAGTGGAAACTCAAAACCTTTACCTACATAGCTATAGTAGTTAAATACAGTCTGAGCGAAAGTGTCTGCTGAATGACAAAAATGTGAGTGGTCTGTATGACTTAATTTATTTATCTCTGTCCTCTCCAGGTAAGGGAGGAAAGAATCGTCGACGTGGAAAAAATGAGAATGAGTCAGAGAAGAGAGAGCTGGTGTTCAAAGAGGACGGGCAGGGTGAGTGGAGAGTGGAGGGGTCTCTGCCAGGACTTGTGTGGGTGTAGGCCTTTGTTCCAGCCAAACAGCAACATGGCTGAATCAAGTCTTTGTTGAAGACTATGATTAGTTGGTGTGTTAGTGCTTTGGCTGGAGCAAAAGCCTGCACGCACACCAGTTCTAGAATTAGAACTACCAGTCTCTCCCCAGTGTGGAGTACCTCAACAATGCTCTAGAATGTACAGCTCCCTTTTTCCCAAGTTTCTGGAATGCAGATAAAAATGCAGCCCTGTTTTTAGAGCAGACGTGTGTTCTATTGAGGGTAAAGTTATACAAGCATAATGATCAACATGGCCCTACTACGTGGGAGCAATGTAACCCTCTCCCCTGTGCTGTAGAGTACACTCAGGTGTTCCCAACTCCTGAGATGTTGTGTATGTTAAGTCCTTCTCTCTTTCCTGTAGAATATGCCCAGGTGATTAAGATGTTGGGTAATGGGAGGTTGGAAGCCATGTGTTTTGACGGAGTTAAGCGGCTCTGCCACATCAGAGGAAAACTCAGGAAAAAGGTAGGAACACACGCCCATCATATTGACACACAAGGGGAAACCCTGAATGATGCAGACTCAATGTTTTTTTTGTTTTTTTTCTCCCCACGATGGACTATCAACCGCGACACAGCATGGGCTGCAGTTGTGTGTTAATGAATTCTTCAGATTGTTATCCATTCATCTGATTTATGTCCTTGTAAAAGAGTCCTTCTGTTGTTTTTCTTTCAGGTGTGGATTAACACGTCAGATATCATCCTGGTGGGACTGAGAGATTACCAGGTGAGATGACCAGCAAGTTTACGACTGCTGCTGCTGTTGTTGTGGGTGACTGTGCATTTGGTTGTCACTTAGGGCTGGGCGATTTTTATATGGAATTATTTTGATTAATTCAAATGTGTTTTTTAGCACAAAATGTATCGCAATAATGAAGTGTTGTTTTATGAGCGTTTATGTCCACTTGTTGTCTTTTTGTTTTATCTCCTTTGTTCCTGCTGTGCCTGTGTGTACATTCCCACTCATACACCAAGTCCCTGCCACTCACAACAACAGATGAAAAATCACTTCTTCCTCCATGACGTAACGTTGTTTCAACTCACTGTTTACGTTTGAGGTTTGGTCCAACAGAATGGGTGCTATGGACACTGAAAGACACAGAAATTATTTGAGTGTCATCGATGAGAACTAAACCTTTCTAGCGATACCTTTTCTATCTCTCAACTCATAAAACGTACAGAGAGTTGACCCTACTAAAACAGAAGTAGCATTATTTCTGGAAAATAAATGTTCATTTTCTGTGCAACGTGCCACTAGCAGAATTTTTGCCACCGGCTGTGTTAGCTATCTAGTTGTTTTATAAATGTGCAATGAGAATAAAAATACACATTTATATCAGTAATTGGCAACTCATTCTGAGAAATAAGTGTCTTATCCAGGTAGGCTACTTGATTTCAACATCTGAACCAAGTGGACAGGCCAGCATGCTGTTCAAGCAGTTGGAGGCAGACAGAAGAGTGTGTTCATAGGTCAACTGATCTACCTTGTTAGGAAGCAAATAGATCCAAGTTGTCTAGGCTTGAAATATAAAGATTATCTGACTAGTCAGTAGCATGTGGGCTTGTGCTTGAGAGAGTGTTTATTAGACCTGTGTTACACAGGAGGTTGGTGGGACCTTCACTGGGGAGAAGGTGCTCGTGGTAATGGCTGGAGCAGAAATGGTGTAATGGCATCAAACACATGGTTTCCAGGGGTTTGATGGCATTCCATCCCAGCCATTATTGTGAGCCTTCCTCCCCTCAGCAGCCCCCTGTGCTGTGTCAATGTTCTATTGTGCCTGCTACAAGAGGTTGGCCCTTTTATTAGTGGGGATGTGCATGGTTCTGGTTCAATTTGTAACAAAAGGGTATTTTCATTGACTGAGTTGAAAGCCAGATCAGTGATTATTGCAAAAAAAGAGCTGGTTAAACTATTTGGATTAAATAATGATATTATTAGTTGGTCTTATGGTTGTGGAAGGCCTATATTTAGCCTGGGTATACTTACGCACTCCCTGAATTCATTAGATTATTGCTGGCTGTTTTGAATGCAGTTTATTGACCTTTTAATTGTACAACAACGCTTATTCAGAGAACATGTTAAAAAAAACTATATATAAATCGGAAATCGCCCATAAGTTTGGAAAAAATAAAGATGATTTTTAGGCCATATCGCTCAGCTCTATTGTCACTGTATCATAGAAGTGTCTGAGTTGGGTTTTTTTTCTCCTGCTATAGGACAACAAAGCGGATGTGATCCTGAAGTACAATGCAGACGAGGCCAGGAGTCTGAAGGCCTACGGAGAACTGCCGGAGCACGGTGAGTAGTCGCTACGGTAACAGCTAATGGGATTGGAATAGTGGTCATGTAGGAGAAAAGATGAGGAAAGAAAGCTAGAAATTATTGACAGCCCATGATGACTACGACTGGACCAACGATTGGTTTTGTAGATATTAAATTCATGGGTTGTTTTGTTTGCACATCCTTGTTGTCTCTGACTCCTCCTCTTCCTGTCTCGTCCCCTCAGCCAAGATCAACGAGACGGATACCTTCGGTCCCGGGGATGATGAAGACATCCAGTTTGACGACATCGGCGATGATGATGAGGACATTGATGACGTAAGTGCTCAATCAGCATCTTGTATTGCTTTCTGTAGGTTGGAACTGCTGCAATGACAGGATTAACCATCTGGTGACCCTCCATCTGTATCTCTTTCCCCTCCCTGCCCCCTCTCTACCCACCTCTCGCCCCCCAACCCACCTCCTCTCACCCCCACTTTCTTTCCTCTGTCATTATTCTCCAGATCTAAGGACCTTCTAGGGGAAGGTGTAATTTTTACCATCTGCTCCGAAAATCAGCACAGGACTTCGATACTTGTGTACTGGAATCACTGTACCCACTGCCCACATTTGTGGCTGTGTTACCTATTGACGACCCCGCCCACACAACATATTTCAAGGGCGTTCAGCCCTCCCACTAACTCATTGATAACATGACTGCAGCTGCTCGCAATTTCTTGCAGTGTCTTTTTTAAATGTATTTATATCGATTTCATGCGGAGTGGAATTTACTTACAAGTATAGAATCTCTAGATTTGCAATAAAAATATGAACCATTTTATGTTTTGTCCTGCGTTCTGTATCATAGTTGATAGTTAGTATATTAGTTTGGATTAAATATGTTTATTGATTATGTAAAACTGATTCCTGAAGATGCCTCTGTTTTTCAACAGTGTATTTTTCTTTTGTTTCCCCATGTGTATTTTGTCTGTTGGTTTTATGTTTTGATCAACTCCCGGAGGGGTGTGTCACAAAGCATCACCACGTTCAAGGAAGTTAGGCCCACCTTTGAAAAACATTCAGATATAGCTACTACTTTTGATTTATTTCCTTAAATAATCTATAAAATTGGATATTTGTCAATTATACTGATGTCCATTTCATGTTATTTCAGAATATCTAGGAATGTTAATTGGCTTTTTCTACTTGTTCCTGCTTTGTGACCCCCCCCCCAGCTGCGGTTTAGAGACCGCTGAGTTCTGTCAGAGGTAATGGCTACCTCCTAACTACCCTGGTGGTCCAGTCTGCTGCTGCTGGAGTCAATTCCTCTGTTTCTTCACTGTCATGCCAGAGATGTCATGTGCTGCTTGGCATCTACAGAGGAGTTGGCTGCAGCTCATACACAATGGGACCAGGCTAGCTAAATATCACTGAACTGTGTCTAACACCATAGACAGCGCCTGAGCTACTATGATGTATAAGGCTGATTTATAGGGATTTCCAATAAAGAACTTAATTCCATGGACTTTTTGACATTACATTTTACGCAGCTCCTTTCTTCTCTGAGAAAGACTGGAGCCTGTGCTTGTATGTATCAACCACTAGGTGGTGCCACTGACCTACAGCTCAACCTCATCCACAGGGTTGTTGGTGGTGAGCATTAATATAATTATGTTAAAGCTTTTTTTGTAACCAGTAATACAAAGCTATATATATATACTAATATTTTTTTCTGCATCGAATGTTATTGGTCTTTATATGTGTGATGTTTGTAAATGAATGTCGGCATGAGGATGACACAGCAGGAAAGAACAGGAGAGGGACATACCCTTTACACATTAATGAGTGGAGCTGTACTGGGTTGGTGACCTGTAATCATATTTTATTGTCTCCTTCTCATATTATCACTGCTTCTGAGATGTAGCCTGAACAGACAGACCTTTATAAGCAGGGCAGACGTCTTGTTTCTATGTCCCGGGCAACGTATAGGTCAGTTCCTTTAGAACATACAGTATCTGACACGCGCATGTGTGAACTGTTATTTGGCACCACTGTTCTGCATAATACACCCCCACGAGGCCCAGTGTTATCAGATCACTGCACGTGCCATGTACAACGAAGCTCTGGTGCAGCACATTCTCTGTAAACGCTCACAGTAGTCAACCTTATTAAAATGTGTGTGTTTTCATTAGCCTAAATAATGTGCCTATAAACGCTCACTAGGGAGATATTTGGAGCTGGGTGAAAAGGGAGAGGGATGAGAGATGTTCTCTGTCCTGCCATGGTGTAACTGCTGTGAAATGGTTAGCTAATTAGCGAGGTGTGCGCTAACAGCATTTCAGTCGGTGACGTCACTTGCTCTGAGACCTTGAAGTAGTTGTTTCCCTTGCTCTGCAAGGGCTGTGGCTTTTGTGGAGCGACAGGTATCGAAGCTTCACAGGAGGCAGTTAATGTGCAGAGGATCCCTGGTTTGAGCCCAGGTACGGGCGAGAAGAGGGACGGAAGCAACACTGTTACATTGGTGCCGTGACCCGGATCACTGGTTGCTGCAGAAAAGGGGTGAGTGTAACCGGTGTGAAATGGCTAGTGGGGTGTGCGCTAATAGCGTTTCAATTGGTGACGTCACTCGCTCTGAGACCTTGAAGTAGTTGTTTCCATTGCTCAGCAAGGGCCGTGGCTTTTTTGGAGTGATGGGTAACGATGCTTCGTGGGAAGCAGTTGTTTATGTGTGCAGAGGGTTCTCAGTTGGAGCCCAGGTAGGAGTGAGGAAAGGGACAGAAGCAACACGGTCACAATGAATCGGAGAGAGAACCAATGGAAAAAAATGGATTTCTGCATGAAACAGAGATCTGAAAGAGGCTGTAAATTGCATTTGAATTAATCCCACCCCAGAAATTGGCTTCAGGAATTATAGTGCTTTCTTGTCATTCCATTCTGTGGGCCGCATCATGACTAAACAACTACATGGGGGACTATACCAGCCAGCCTGTGTAATGTAATTACAAATCAATGGGCAAGCATAGAAACATGTTTCATCTTGAGCACGTTTTGGCAACCATCAAACGGCTCCATAAATATTTTCATGGAGCCAAACTGCAGCAACAGCTGTTCCAGGTATAACCATGCATGTGGCCCCTAGGTGCCTCTAGCCCTACTCTGGGAAAGCTTGTGTGCCGTCAAGCTTCTATCTTCTCAGTGGGTTTCAAACCTTTTATGCTGTCCATTATGGGAGTACTTTCCCCTGACATCTTTATCATAGACCCCGCTGCTGATTCTCTGACTATTGGTTGCTGTTATTCACTGTTCCCTCTGCTCTATATTTAGTCTATGAATTATCCAATCGGGTTCTGCGTGTGTGGGAGAGAGACGTGAGAAAGAGACAGACCACTGAACCGACATGTGTGGACTCTATTTGATGTAAATAATGATGTAATTTACAGCCCTCTGGCACGTGTATGTTGGTATGTGACTTAAACCATACAGATATGGATTAAACTGTCTCATTAGAAATAATACTTTTTTATTTTAAATGGCCAAATGTATCAGATGGATTGACTTTGATTATCGTCGAAGACACTCGAACGCATTAATTTCCCCCGTCGGTTTCTCTCTCTCGCTCTCTCTGTTTCTCTCTCTCGCACTCGCACTCACACTCGCTCTCTTTCTCTCTCTCTCTCTGTTTCTCTCTTTCTGTTTCTCTCTCTCTCTGTTTCTCTCTTTCTGTTTCTCTCTCTGTTTCTCTCTCTCGCACTCGCACTCACACTCGCTCTCTTTCTCTCTCTAACTCTGTTTCTCTCTCTGTTTCTCTCTGTTTCTCTCTCTCTCTGTTTCTCTCTCTGTGTTTCTCTCTCTGTTTCTCTCTCTCTCTCTCTGTTTCTCTCTCTCTCTGTTTCTCTCTCGCTGTTTCTCTCTCTTCCTGGCATTACTCCACTCTGTTTCTCTCTCTCTCTGTTTCTCTCTCTCTGTTTCTCTCTCTGTTTCTCTCTCTCTCTCTCTGTTTCTCTCTCTCTCTGTTTCTCTCTCTGTGTTTCTCTCTCTGTTTCTCTCTCTCTCTGTTTCTCTGGTATTTCTATCTCGGTTCTGCCGCAGTTGTGTTCAGGCTGGTTTGATTTGTTGCTGCTGTTGAATCAGGAGTCAGACACACAGGTACAGTAGTGGTGGGAACAGAGATGACCACAGTCAAACGAGGCGCTGGGCACCAGGTGACAGGTGAGATGATGATGATGTGCTCAGGATTTACTGGCGGTTGTTTTGATTGGATGATGGTACTAGGCTTGGGATAAGGATATTGTTAGGGGATTGTGTTTTTTGCTCTATTCAATTGTTATTTCGATTAAATGAAATGTTTCCGTATTGATTAATGAACGGGCATGTTTGTATTATAGGGAATGTTACTATAACTCACCTGACTCAGTGAGTGTTAGCAGATTTGTTCATTTATTGATGTTAAAATGTGACTTATCTTTCAAGATGAAGAAACCATCTTATTTAACATAAGCTGTATTTATACCCATGGGGCAGATCTGACTGCATATATTTACGTAAATGTACATATCTTATGACAGTAAAGAACACCTGCTTCTTGCTGTGTGCATATAGCGTGTATATACACTGAGAATACAAAACATTAAGAACACCTTCCTAATATTGAGTTGCAACCCCCATGTAAATAGTCCGGTGGTCATTTGATCAGTTGTTCAGTCTTATGTCTTGGGGGTATAAACTGTGGTTAGGATTAGGGGTTAAGAGTTTCGGGTTAGGATTAGGGTTAAGAGTTTTGGATAGGGATTCGATTTTTGGGTTAGGGTTTTGGGTTATGGCTAGGGGTTAGAGTTTTGGGTTAGAGTTTTGGGTTATGGTTAGAGTTTGGGGTTATGGTTAGGGGTTAGAGTTTTGGGTTAGAGTTTTGGGTTAGGGTTTTGGGTTATGGCTTGGGGTTAGAGTTTTGGGTTAGGGTTTTGGGTTATGGTTAGGGGTAGAGTTTTGGGTTATGGCTAGGGGTTAGAGTTTTGGGTTAGGGTTTTGGGTTATGGTTAGGGGTTAGAGTTTTGGGTTAGGGGTTAGGGGTTAGAGTTTTGGGTTAGGGTTTTGGGTTATGGTTAGGGGTAGAGTTTTGGGTTATGGCTAGGGGTTAGAGTTTTGGGTTAGGGTTTTGGGTTATGGTTAGGGGTTAGAGTTTTGGGTTAGGGGTTAGGGGTTAGAGTTTTGGGTTAGGGTTATGGCTAGGGGTTAGAGTTTTGGGTTGGGGTTTTGGGTTATGGTTAGGGGTTAGAGTTTTGGGTTAGGGCTAGGGGTTAGAGTTTTGGGTTAGGGCTAGGGGTTAGAGTTTGGGTTAGGGGTTAGAGTTTTGGGTTAGGGCTAAGGGTTAGAGTTTTGGGTTAGGGCTAGGGGTTAGAGTTTTGGGTTAGGGGTTAGAGTTTTGGGTTAGGGCTAGGGGTTAGAGTTTTGGGTTAGGGGTTAGAGTTTTGGGTTAGGGTTAGGGCTAGTGGTTAGAGTTTTGGGTTAGGGCTAGGGGTTAGAGTTTGGGTTAGGGGTTAGAGTTTTGGGTTAGGGCTAGGGGTTAGAGTTTGGGTTAGGGGTTAGAGTTTTGGGTTAGGGCTAGGGCTTAGAGTTTTGGGTTAGGGCTAGGGGTTACAGTTTTGGGTTAGGGCTAGGGGTTAGAGTTTGGGTTAGGGGTTAGAGTTTTGGGTTAGGGCTAGGGGTTAGAGTTTGGGTTAGGGGTTAGAGTTTTGGGTTAGGGCTAGGGGTTAGAGTTTTGGGTTAGGGCTAGGGGTTAGAGTTTGGGTTAGGGATTAGAGTTTTGGGTTAGGGGTTAAGGAAAATAGGATTTTAAATGGGAATCAATTATCCCACATGGATAGTAAAACAAACATGTGTGTGTGAACATAGACATGATCCTGCTGCACCTTGATGTAGTGCTGTTTCTGTCTGTTGACAGTCTGCCAGACAGACAGCCATAAACCACACAATACCCACTGTCCTCTAGCTAAATGGAGGGATGACCTCCAGGCCACCTGGACGATGTATATCTCTCCCCCTCACATACAGACTAGGCCGGGGATATAGTGTCTGGCCGACCGGAAATCAAACATTGAAATAGAATTCTATGGAATCGAACCTGCGTGTGTCAAGATTGACTGTGTGAGCCCACTGTGCTAAAGTTTAATGTTCAGTTCTGGCAGCTGTGTGTGACTGACTCTACCCTCCAATTAGCAGTCATGACATCGCCCATCATCACTGGGACAAGACCACTCACCAATGGGCATGTGTCCGCTTCTCGTCTGTCGTCCAATCACAACAGCCCGACCATTTTTTTATGTATTTTAACGACCTTCCATTGTATCTGTATGGGCTGGATTCATGAACCAGATTAAGTTTACTCCTGGACTAAAAAGCATGTATGTGCTTAATCCGGGTTTGAGTAGCTTTCTCCAAGAAGGGCTGAATATCTACTGGGGATCCAGTTTGCTGTTAATTGAATGCGTCTTAGTCTTAGCACTGGTACAACCAGTGGTGCACTGCAACCTCTCCAATGTTTTTCTAGCTGTATGAAACACGTGATGTTCTGTGAGTTTCCCTTCTGTTCGTAATTACCCCTCTATATGCTCACTGACTGTCTCTCTTCTCTCTTCTTCATGTGTGTAAGGGTCACCGCGGATGGACAAAGTGCAGCTCGCGAGAGGGAGGAGAGAGGAGAGAGAGAAGAGTCATGGTATGAATCACTGCTTCCAAACTGAACTGACTGGATGGCTCTGTCATCTGTTGTTGTGACAAACACACCATGTGTGTTTTACTATCCTAGTTAGGACCCAAACAATTGATTCCCATTCAAAATCCTATTTTCCCCAACTCCTAACCCTAATTCTAACCCTAAACCAGTGGTGCATGGATAAGATCACAATCACTGGGAAGCCAAGACATTTTCGGACCACTGAACAACTATTGATTTAGAACCACAGAGAGTTACAGGAGCTGCCTCCACTATTCCAGCATCATTTCAACATCATCAAATCACCTCTGCTTAGTCTAATACAGTGACAACTCAAATATACCAAAAACAACTAGCTAGCCCCCGGGGAACAACAACACAAGGAGACGCAACAATTCAAGTTGTTTCTGTCAATGACATATGCTCTCAATACGATTTGATATGTGTGATGCCAGAATCCAAGCTGGTTTCCCTTGACACTTTTTTTTTGGTGCGCCAGGACCATTCACAGTTGAGCTTGCTTAGTTTAGCTCAAAGCTAATTGGCTATTATTCTAGACTTTTTTTGTTGAGGCCGAATGCTTGCTCGCTTCCCTTGCATTCAATGCTACCGGCGGCAACAATGTCATACTTTTATTTTTTTGTCATTTTTTGTATTTTTTTATTCTTTAACAATGTCATACTTGTTTGGACCAGACAGCATCAGATAAATGGCCTACACTGTTTCGCTCGCTTAGATGCTTTCTCCTGTGAGATTCAGCCTGGTAAATTTTTTGAGGAAGCCCGGCTTCCCTTGGCAACCATGAATACATGCCACTGCCCTAAACCCAACCCCTAAGTCTAAACCTAACCCCTGAGTCTAATTCTAAACCTAACCCCTAAGTCTAAACCTAACCCCTAAGTCTAAACCTAACCCCTAAGTCTAAACCTAACCCCTAAATCTAATTCTAAACGTAACCCCTAAGTCTAATTCTAACCCTAAACCTAACCCCTAAAGAGTGTGTGTGTGTGTGTGTGTACCTAGAGGAGTTTTTGCGTGATAAAGAGCAACGTGTACGGCAGCAGCTGGAGCGTTGTGCAGACAAACGAGGGAGGAAGATGGAAGAGCAGAAAAAAAGGGAGGAGGAGAGGAGGGCATCAGTGGAGGAGAGGAGACAACAGCAGGACGAGGAGGAGAAGGTCAGAGGTCAAACTACTATGCTCCCTCCATAGAATTAGGAATTTGAATACTACAATGGACAGGAACATTCTTTTGACAGTATAAAAGGTCAGACATTTTGGTCAGGGAGTTGGTCAACCATGGTCAGCCTGTACTGTGATAAGAGTGTAAAACAATGAATTTGAAGAATTTATCTGCACTATTATAGCTAGCCAGACAGTTTTAGAGGAATGATTCCATAAATGTGTCAAATTACAGTGGGGCAAAAAAGTATTTAGTCAGCCACCAATTGTGCAAGTTCTCCCACTTAAAAAGATGAGAGAGGCCTGTAATTTTCATCATAGGTACACTTTAACTATGACAGACAAAATGAGAAAAAAAATCCAGAAAATCACATTGTAGGATTATTAATGAATTTATTTGCAAATTATGGTGGGGAAAAAAGTATTTTGTTATATATGGTCCTGGTGACTGGACCTTTTTTGGAACACCATTATTTTGGTCTTACTGAGATTTACTGTCAGGGCCCAGGTCTGACAGAATCTGTGCATAAGATCTAGGTGCTGCTGTAGGCCCTCCTTGGTTGGTGACAGAAGCACCAGATCATCAGCAAACAGCAGACATTTGACTTCGGATTCTAGTAGGGTGAGGCCAGGTGCTGCAGGCTTTTCTAGAGCCCACGCCAATTCGTTGATATATATGTTGAAGAGGGTGGGGCTTAAGCTGCATCCCTGTCTCACCCCACAACCCTGTGTGAAGAAATTTGTGTGTTTTTTGCCAATTTTAACCGCACACTTGTTGTTTGTGTACATGGATTTTATAATGTCGTATGTTTTACCCCCAACGCCACTTTCCATCAGTTTGTATAGCAGACCCTCATGCCAAATTGAATCGAAGGCTTTTTTGAAATCAACCAAGCATGAGAAGACTTTGCCTTTGTTTGGGTTTGTTTGGTTGTCAATTAGGGTGTGCAGGGTGAATATATCATCTGTTGTACGGTAATTTGGTAAAAAGCCAATTTGACATTTGCTCAGTACATTGTTTTCATTGAGGAAATGTACGAGTCTGCTGTTAATGATAATGCAGATGATTTTCCCAAGGTTACTGTTGACGCATATTCCACGGTAGTTATTGGGGTCAAATTTGTCTCCACTTTTGTGGATTGGGGTGATCAGTCCTTGGTTCCAAATATTGGGGAAGATGCCAGAGCTAAGGATGATGTTAAAGAGTTTTAGTATAGCCAATTGGAATTTGTTGTCTGTATATTTGATCATTTCATTGAGGACACCATCAACACCACAGGCCTTTTTGGGTTGGAGGGTTTTTATTTTGTCCTGTAACTCATTCAATGTAATTGAAGAATCCAGTGGGTTCTGGTAGTCTTTAATAGTTGATTCTAAGACCTGTATTTGATCATGTATATATTTTTGCTCTTTATTCTTTGTTATAGAGCCAAAAAGATTGGAGAAGTGGTTTACCCATACTTCTCCATTTTGGATAGATAATTCTTCGTGTTGTTGTTTGTTTAGTGTTTTCCAATTTTTCCAGAAGTGGTTAGAGTCTATGGATTCTTCAATTACATTGAGCTGATTTCTGACATGCTGTTCCTTCTTTTTCCGTAGTGTATTTCTGTATTGTTTTAGTGATTCACCATAGTGAAGGTGTAGACTCAGGTTTTCCTGGTCTCTATGTTTTTGGTTGGACAGGTTTCTCAATTTCTTTCTTAGATTTTTGCATTCTTCATCAAACCATTTGTCATTGTTGTTAATTTTCTTCGGTTTTCTATTTGAGATTTTTAGATTTGATAGGGAAGCTGAGGGGTCAAATATACTGTTAAGATTTTCTACTGCCAAGTTTACACCTTCACTATTACAGTGGAACGTTTTACCCAGGAAATTGTCTAAAATGGATTGAATTTGTTGCCTAATAGTTTTTTGGTAGGTTTCCAAACTGCATTCCTTCCATCTATAGCATTTCTTAATGTTACTCAGTTCCTTTGGCTTTGATGCCTCATGATTGAGTATTGCTCTGTTTAAGTAGACTGTGATTTTGCTGTGGTCTGATAGGGGTGTCAGTGGGCTGACTGTGAACGCTCTGAGAGACTCTGGGTTGAGGTCAGTGATAAAGTAGTCTACAGTACTACTACCAAGAGATGAGCTATATGTGTACCTACTATAGGAGTCCCCTCGAAGCCTACCATTGACTATGTACATACCCAGCGTGCGACAGAGCTGCAGGAGTTGTGACCCGTTTTTGTTGGTTATGTTGTCATAGTTGTGCCTAGGGGGGCATATGTGCGAGGGAATGCTGTCACCTCCAGGCAGGTGTTTGTCCCCCTGTGTGCTGAGGGTGTCAGGTTCTTGTCCGGTTCTGGCATTTAGGTCGCCACAGACTAGTACATGTCCCTGGGCCTGGAAATTATTGATTTCCCCCTCCAGGATGGAGAAGCTGTCTTCATTAAAGTATGGGGATTCTAGTGGGGTGATATAGGTAGCACACAGGAGGACATTTTTCTCTGTTAGGATAATTTCCTTTTGAATTTCTAGCCAAATGTAGAATGTTCCTGTTTTGATTAATTTAATGGAGTGAGTTAGGTCTGCTCTATACCAAATTAGCATACCCCCTGAGTCCCTTCCCTGTTTCACACCTGGTAGTTTGGTGGATGGGACGACCAGCTCTCTGTAGCCTAGAGGGCAACCAGTGGGTCCGACTCCTCTATACCAGGTTTCTTGCAGGATGACAATGTCTGTATTACCGATTTCTTTGGTGAAGTCCGGGTTCCTGCTCTGTAGGCCAAAGGCAGATGACCTCAGGCCTTGGATATTCCAGGATGATATAGTGAAGGCTTTTTGTTCCATAGAGTGTCCAATGTTATTGGTCGTGGTTTGGCCTCAGGCCAGTAAGTGTGAGCAGATCCTGCTGAGCATCTGGTACATGCCATTGGCTTGGGTGAGTGTGAGAGTGGGGGTTGGGACTGTTTGCCCGCTCACTACCTGGGCGTATGAGTGGCTTCCATGTTGAGGCCCTCTTTGCGGGGGTGGGGTGCATGGAGTGGGCAGGAGTGGCATAGGTCTGATCAGAGGGGGCCTAAATGGGGTGTGGGCATGGTTGATGTGTGGGGGTGGGATTGGTTGGGGTGGGGTTGTGGATGTGTCTGGGGGTGCTGTGGTCTGGATGTAAATCCTCCTGGCGTGGGTCCTCTATGTGTAGGTCCAGGGGGGGGGGTCCTGCAGGTCTGGGAGGGTGTCTCGCTGGTCTGGATGTAAATCCTCTTGGCGTGGGTCCTCTATGTGTAGGTCCGGGGGGGGTCCTGCAGGTCTGGGAGGGTGTCTCGCTGGTCTGGATGTAAATCCTCTTGGCGTGGGTCCTCTATGTGTAGGTCCGGGGGGGGGGGGTCCTGCAGGTCTGGGAGGGTGTCTCGCTGGTCTGGATGTAAATCCTCTTGGCGTGGGTCCTCTATGTGTAGGTCCGGGGGGGGGTCCTGCAGGTCTGGGAGGGTGTCTCGCTGGTCTGGATGGGGTGTCTACTGATCTGTTGCTCCTGAGTGAAGTGTTGGGGATATGTTTCAGAGCAATGTCCTTTAGGGTTCGGGCAAAGGTGGGCACTGCTGCCTTGTAGAGGTGGACCTGCTCTCTCTCTCTCTCTCTCTCTCTCTCTCTCTCTCTCTCTCTCTCTCTCTCTCTCTCACACTCCCTCTCCCCCTCTCCCCCTCTCCCCCTCTCCCCCTCTGTCTGTCTGTCTGTCTGTCTGTCTGTCTGTCTGTCTCAACTGATTCTTTGAAATTCAACGGTGGACATTTTGTGTTCCGTCTAAGCCAGGGCTGTGCTGGTGCGTTTAGAGTTCAGGACGCCCATCAGGGTCCTAACCCCAAGATCAAACTATTCTCTTCCCGCAGGGTGGGGGTTGGGAAGGGGGGAGGGTGCATTGTGTGTCTATTGCATACAGCCCCCCCTTTTATGTTAACGACTTAATGATTGGGCGGTCTCTGGGGCTGCATCATGACATCATCGCTAGCGTATCATATGTAATTTCCTGGAATTAGACAGTACATGTTGCATATATCTGTCATCATACACACTTCCCTTACATAATAAAGTGTTTTTGGAACACTTCACAAGTGAAATTCATGTGGTTTTCAAGACACACACAGACAGAAATACATACACAAACACACACACATAAATACACATACACACACATAAATACACACACAGGGTGTACAGTACCTGCAGGGTGTAGTTTCCAGTGTGGGTCTAGAAGAGGATCTAGACATGAACAGTAGGACCAGCTAGATGAATAAAATAGGATGGGATAGAATGGATATGAAGCCAGGGGTCGTCTATACAATTGATGTTGGTTGAATATTGCTGATCGATTAGATTAAGTTAATCTATTAATAAAAAAGCACTCAACTGATTGAATCTGTCTCTCGTTATTTAGAAGTGTGTGTGTGTTTGTGTGTTTGTTTGTGTGAGTGTGTGTGTGTTCTTCTGTAGAACTAGGGTTGCCGTAGCGACATCATCCATTATCACCTACTCTGCTTCTCCCTCTTTCTCTCCCCCTCCTACCCTTTTCTCTCTCTCTC
>NC_088239.1:13712806-13755306 GCF_036934945.1 Oncorhynchus masou masou | reverse complement strand
GAGTTAACTCACCAGAGAAATACAGCCACTGAGCAGATGAAGGAGTGGGGGAGAGATACAGGGAGGGAGGGAGAGAGTGGAGAATTCAAGGAAAAAATAGCATCCACCATGTGACAAAAGCAACCTGTTTTATTACCCTATTCACAATCTGTGTGTGTATATTTCCCTATGGTGTGTGTGTGTGTGTGTGTGTGTGTGTGTGTGTGTGTGTGTGTGTGTGTGTGTGTGCGTGCGTGCGTGCGTGCGTGCGTGCGTGCGTGCGTGCGTGCGTGCGTGCGTGCGTGCGTGCGTGCGTGCGTGCGTGCGTGCGTGCGTGCGTGCGTGCGTGCGTGCGTGCGTGCGTGCGTGCGTGCGTGCGTGCGTGTGAGAGAGCTTAGTGGGGTGTCGTTAACAGAGGGGTGGGGGATAGATAGAGGGGTGGGGGAGGGGAATGGAGGTTACCTGCTGTCCCTCTGTCGGGCTTTCTGAAATAGACTCATCATCTGAGAGAGAGGAGGAGGGAAAAAGAGAGCGAGAAAGGGGATAGGAAGGAGAGAATATAGGGAGAAAGAGGTGAGCAGAGACAGAAAGGGTGGGGTGAGCAAGTGAGAGAGAGAGAAACAGAGCTGCCTAGAAGGAGCGGCAGACACTGACAGAGAGAGGGGATAGAGAGAGAGAGGAGGTGGGGGATAGATAGAGAGAGCCGAGGCCCTAGTTCATTTATCAGTGAGCAGCGGACAGCGTGAGCGAGTGAACAAACCAACACACTTGGAGGAGAGAGTGACGGGTGAGGCTGCTGCTCTTGCTGAGGTGCACTGGTAACCATGGCGCAGTCTTCTCTGTGTGCATCACCGGGTGCTCGTCGTCGTAGCGACGGTTCGGTGAGAGAGTGTCTATTTTTCCCCGTTTTGGAACGCAACGAACAGGAGAGACTGGAGGCCCTGGTGAGAAGAAGGGAGAGAACAGGAGAGAGGGACAGACAGATGGGGGAGGACAGCAGATACCCTATGGAGAACAGGCCTAAACGCTGGACCTGGGGAGGACCACCCGGAGGGGAAGAGAGTAAGTACACTTGGGGGGGAGGGGGGAGCATGGGGGTCAAACAGAAGGGAGAGACAGGCTGGAGAGGGGGAGGGGAGAGATTTATAGGAGGGAATGGTGGTTTGGGAGGTGTGAGAGGAAGTGAGTGAGTGGGACAGAGAAAGAGAAAGAGGGGAGGGGTGATGGGATGTTTTAAGGATGGAGGAAAGGCTGGGGACAGTTTAAGACAGCTAAATGAGAGCGAGAGATGAGATCGAGAGAGAGAGAGCGAGAGATGATGGGGGCAGGAGGATGAGAGAGAGGGAGACCAGATACCAGAGAGAGAGTTGGGAGGACAGAGAGAGGAAGACCAGATACCAGAGAGAGAGTGGGGAGGACAGAGAGAGGGAGACCAGATACCAGAGAGAGAGTAGGGAGGACAGAGAGAGGGATACCAGAGAGAGAGTGGGGAGGACAGAGAGAGGGAGACCAGATACCAGAGAGAGAGTAGGGAGGACAGAGAGAGGGATACCAGAGAGAGAGTGGGGAGGACAGAGAGAGGGAGACCAGATACCAGAGAGAGAGTGGGGAGAACAGAGAGAGGGAGACCAGATACCAGAGAGAGAGTGGGGAGGACAGAGAGAGGGAGACCAGATACAAAGAGAGGGAGTGGGGAGGACAGAGAGAGGGAGACCAGATACTAGAGAGAGAGTGGAGAGGACAGAGAGAGGGAGACCAGATACCAGAGAGAGAGTGGGGAGGACAGAGAGAGGGATACCAGAGAGAGAGTGGGGAGGACAGAGAGAGGGATACCAGAGAGAGAGTGGGGAGGACAGAGAGAGGGAGACCAGATACCAGAGAGAGAGTAGGGAGGACAGAGAGAGGGATACCAGAGAGAGAGTGGGGAGGACAGAGAGAGGGAGACCAGATACCAGAGAGAGAGTAGGGAGGACAGAGAGAGGGATACCAGAGAGAGAGTGGGGAGGACAGAGAGAGGGAGACCAGATACCAGAGAGAGAGAGTGGGGGAGAACAGAGAGAGGGAGACCAGATACCAGAGAGAGAGTGGGGAGGACAGAGAGAGGGAGACCAGATACCAGAGAGAGAGTGGGGAGGACAGAGAGAGGGATACCAGAGAGAGAGTGGGGAGGACAGAGAGAGGGAGACAAGATACCAGAGAGAGAGTGGGGAGGACAGAGAGAGGGAGACCAGATACCAGAGAGAGAGTGGGGAGGACAGAGAGAGGAAGACAAGATACCAGAGAGAGAGTGGAGAGGACAGAGAGAGGAAGACCAGATACCATAGAGAGAGTGGGGAGGACAGAGAGAGGGAGACCAGATACCAGAGAGAGAGTGGGGAGAACAGAGAGAGGGATACCAGATACCAGAGAGAGAGTGGGGAGGACAGAGAGAGGGAGACCAGATACCAGAGAGAGAGTGGGGAGGACAGAGAGAGGGAGACCAGATACCAGAGAGAGAGTGGGGAGGACAGAGAGAGGAAGACAAGATACCAGAGAGAGAGTGGGGAGGACAGAGAGAGGAAGACCAGATACCATAGAGAGAGTGGGGAGGACAGAGAGAGGGAGACCAGATACCAGAGAGAGAGTGGGGAGGACAGAGAGAGGGATACCAGATACCAGAGAGAGAGTGGGGAGGACAGAGAGAGGGAGACCAGATACCAGAGAGAGAGTGGGGAGGACAGAGAGAGGGAGACCAGATACCAGAGAGAGAGTGGGGAGGACAGAGAGAGGGAGACCAGATACCAGAGAGAGAGTGGGGAGGACAGAGAGAGGGAGACCAGATACTAGAGAGAGAGTGGGGAGGACAGAAAGAGGGAGACCAGATACCAGAGAGAGAGTGGGGAGGACAGAGAGAGGGAGACCAGATACCAGAGAGAGAGTGGGGAGGACAGAGAGAGGGAAAGGGTGTGGAGGCTGCAATGCAGGGGAGGACAACGCTTTGACTTAAACGCATCAGCTTGGGAGAGGCATGTGTGTGTGTGTGTGTGTGTGTGTGTGTGTGTGTGTGTGTGTGTGTGTGTGTGTGTGTGTGTGTGTGTGTGTGTGTGTGTGTGTGTGTGTGTGTGCGTGTGCGAGTGTGTGCCAAAAGCATTATGACTCTGTGATGATAAGACAATTCTGTCTGTGCCACTTTTTTCATGCTGTTACAGGTGTGTATTTAGCTCTAGAATAGTGTGTGTTTGATGTGTGTGTGTTTGATGTGTGTGTGTTGGGTATCTCCGGAAACAACTGTTTCTGTGAAGTGCTGCAACCCTCCCTCATCAGTGTGTGTGTGTTTGATGTTGTTTATTCCTGAGGTGAGCATCAGTGTGTAGGAAAACAGGCCTGATTCCCAGCAGTGGCCTAAAATACGTATCTAACCTTGACACACACACACAAATTGACAGAGGATATTTACTGCGTATGTAAACACCCATCGTTGGGTTGGTGTCTCTCTACACACACACACACCCTCATAATCTGTCTACCCATGCTGTTGTGGCAGTGTTATGGATAAGGTTGTTATAGGAGTTGTAATTACATTTGATATTTGTATAGTGTGTGTGTTTTCAGCGATGAAACAGCCATCAGTGAGCAGTACCAGAGCAATAGCCAGACTCTGGTGCATTTATAATTCCATCAATGATTCACATACACTTCATCTATCAGGCCGAGGCGGATGTAGAGGATCAGCCCCTCTTGTAGAATACCTAGTTTACCACATTCTTCAACAATACCTTATAGAATCCTACAGTACAGAATATTACAGTATAGAATCTTACAGTACAGAATATTACAGTATAGAATCTTACAGTATAGAATCCTACAGTATAGAATCCTACAGTATAGAATCCTACAGTATAGAATCTTACTGTATAGAAATCTACTGTATAGAATCTTACTGTATAGTGTCTCTTACAGTGAATACAACCCTGGTACAGTCTGGAGTATCACCACCTTTTTCCATTCTTCTTCAATTACTGATCTCTACCATTAGTCTACATCACTGGTGTTCTAACTAGCAGATGGATGGTAGATCTGAACTGAGATCCGTTGATGCTGCAGCATGCAGGCTCCGGTCTCACGTGTGTGTCTGTGTTTGCATCAGAGACTCATAGGTATGTATGTATGTATGTATGTATGTATGTGTGTGTGTGTGTGTGTGTGTGTGTGTGTGTGTGTGTGTATGTATGTATGTATGTATTTATGCATACAATTGCACCACATAGGTGTGTGTGTAGGTGTGCGTACACAGTACATATGTACATATAATTTTATACTCAGGTGTGTGTGTAGGATTGCAACACCCAGGTACGTGTGTAGGATTGCAACACCCAGGTATGTGTGTAGGATTGCAACACCCAGGTGCGTGTGTAATGCTTTGCTTTCTCCGCTCTGCCACACCTGCTAACAGGTAAGCCTAAGACCCTGCCCTCTCATGCTATTGGCTCAGCTCTGCCTCATCATCCCGCCTCTGCTGCCAGTCCCAACCAATCCAGGAACGGTACAGACCACCTGATACCCTTAGTGTGCAGTTGTTGTGTTTGGCTGCATTTGTGCTATGCTTTGTATTGCTAGTTCAAGACATTTATTCTTCCTTCGGGGCAATAAATAATTATACTCTGTTCTATTGTGTCTGTATTTTGTGCATGAATATGGATATGGCTGTTTTCACCACACATGTTGTCTCCCTTTGGTCCTTGGGGTCCACTAGCTCCTTCCAATCAGAACAGAGAGTTCACATACTTCCTGTCTGCCTGCAGCAGTCTAACCACACATACACACAGCTGATAGGATATGCAGAAGTCTCGACAACCCCCACCCCTCGAGACAGGTACTCAGACACACACTAACATAAAACCATCCTCTCTCCTTTGTGCTAGAGGATCCGTGTGTGTATTCATGTGTATCAACGTATACAGTGTATTCAGTAAAGTATTCAAACCCCTTGATTTTTTCCACATTTTGTTACGTTACAGCCTTATTCTAAAATGGATTAAATACTTTTTATCTCCCTCATTTCCCCATGATGACAATGCGAAAACAGGTTTTTAGAAATTTCTGAAAAATAAAAAACAGAAATACCTTATTCACATACAGATTCAGACCCTTTGCAATGAGACTTGAATTGAGGTCAGGTGCATCCTGTTTCCATTGATCATCCTTGAGATGTTTCTACAACTTGATTGGAGTCCACCTGTGTTAAATTAAATTGATGGACATGAATTGGAACGGCACACACCTGTCTATATAAGGTCACAGTTGACAGTGT
Organism: Oncorhynchus masou masou; assembly: GCF_036934945.1. Taxonomy (NCBI): domain Eukaryota; kingdom Metazoa; phylum Chordata; class Actinopteri; order Salmoniformes; family Salmonidae; genus Oncorhynchus; species Oncorhynchus masou. The sequence continues at coordinate 13,750,037 of NC_088239.1, read as the reverse complement.
ATGTCAGAGCAGAAACCAAGCCATGAGGTCGAAGGAATTGTCCGTAGAGCACCGAGACAGGATTGTGACGAGGCAGAGATCTGGGGAAGGGTACCAAAATATTTCTGCAGCATTGATGGTCCCCAAGATCACAGTGGCCTCCATCATTCTTAAATGGAAGAAGTTTAGAACCACCAAGACTCTTCCTACAGCTGGCCGCCCGGCCAAACTGGGAAATCAGGGGAGAAGGGCCTTGGTCAGGGAGGTGACCAAGAACCCGATGGTCAATCTGACAGAGCTCCAGAGTTCCTCTGTGGAGATGGGAGAACCTTCCAGAAGGATAACCATCTCTGCAGCACTCCACCAATAAGGCCATTATGGTAGAGTGGCCAGACAGATGCCACTCCTCAGTAAAAGGCCAAAAGGCACCTAAAGGACTCTCAGACTATGAGAAACAAGATTCGCTAGTCTTATGAAACCAATATTGAACTCTCTGAATACCAAGCATCACGTTTGGAGGAAACCTGGCACCATCCCTACGGTGAAGAAGGGTGGTGGCAGCGTCATGCTGTGAGGATGTTTTTCAGCAGCAGGGACTGGGAGACTCGTCAGGATCGAGGGAAAGATGAAAGGAGCAAAGTACAGAGAGATCCTTGATGAAAACCTCCTCCAGAGCATTCAGAACCTCAGACTGGGGTGAAGGTTCACCTTTCAACAGGACAACAACTCTAAGCACACATCCAAGACAATGTAGGAGTGGCTTCAGGACGAGTCTCTGAATGTCCTTGGGTGGACCAGCCAGAGCCCGGACTTGAACCCGATCGAACATCTCTGGAGAGACCTGAAAATAGCTGTGCAGCAACGCTTCCCATCCAACCTGACAGAGCTTGAGAGGATCTGCAGAGAACTATGGGCTATTGTGTATAGATTGATGAGGGGGAAAAACAATTGAATCCATTTTAGAATAAGGCTGTAACATAACAACATGTGGAAACAGACAAGGGGTCTGAAAACTTTCCAAATGCCCTGTAGATGGAACATACATTAGTGTCTTACTATACAACACGGAAGTCAAACTGAAGCACAATTAGTGTGTCAGATGTTTTGGTGAATTTGTGGCATAGTTGTTCACTAACTATGGTAGGCCGTCATTGTTGGTAGGCCGTCATTGTTGGTAGGCCTTCATTGTTGGTAGGCTGTCATTGTAAATAAGAATGTGTTCATAACTGACTTGCCTAGTTAAATAAAGGTTAAATAAATACATATATTTAAAAAAGAATAACTGCAGAGTAATGTTCTAGTATTGTGTCTCCTATATGTGTGTATAGTGATTTGTGTGTATAGTGATTTGTGTGTAATGTGATTTGTGTGTAATGTGATTTGTGTGTAATGTGATTTGTGTGTAATGTGATTTGTGTGTATTGTGTGTCTCCTATTTGTGTGTATTATGATTTGTGTGTATTGTGTGTCTCCTATTTGTGTATAATGTGATTTGTGTGTAATGTGATGTGGGTGTATTGTGTGTCTCCTATTTGTGTATAATGTGATTTGTGTGTAATGTGATGTGGGTGTATTGTGTGTCTCCTATTTGTGTATAATGTGATTTGTGTGTAATGTCATGTGAGTGTATTGTGTGTCTCCTATTTATGTGTAATAAGATTTGTGTGTCTTCTATTTGTGTGTAATGTGATTTGTGTGTAATGTTTGTGTGTTGTGTGATGTGTGTGATTTGTGTGTATTGTGATTTCTGTGTAATGTTATTTGTGTGTATTGTGATGTGTGTGTATTGTGATTTGTGTGTAATGTGATTTGTGTGTAATGTCATGTGCGTGTAATGTGATTTGTGTGTATTGTGATTTGTGTGTAATGTGGTTTGTGTGGATTGTGATTTGTGTGTAATGTGATTCGTGAGTATTTGTGTGTATTGTAATGTGATTTGTGTGTCTCCTATTTGTGTGTATTGTGATGTGTGTAATGTGATTGGTGAGTAATGGGATTTGTGTGTAATGTGATGTGTGTATTGTGATTTGTGTATATTGTGTGTCTCCTATTTGTGTGTAATGTGATTTGTGTATTGTGTGTCTCCTATTTGTGTGTATTGTAATGTGATTTGTGTGTCTCCTATTTGTGTGTAATGTGATTAGTGAGTAATGTGATTTGTGTGTAATGTGATGTGTGTGTGTATTGGGATTTGTGTGTATTGTGATTTGTGTGTAATGGGGTTTGTGTGGATTGTGATTTGTGTGTAATGTGATTTGTGTGTTTTGTGTGTCTCCTATTTGTGTGCATTGTAATGTGATTCGTGTGTCTCCTATTTGTGTGTAATGTGATTTGTGTGTATTGTGATGTGTGTAATGTGATTGGTGAGTAATGTGATTTGTGTGAAATATGATGTGTGTATTGTGATTTGTGTGTAATGTGTGTCTCCGGTTTGTGTGTATTCTGATTTGGGTGTATTGTGATGTGTGTGTATTGTGATGTGTGTATTATGTGTCTCCTATTTGTTTTTATTGTGATTTGTGTATAATGTAATTTGTGTGTATTGTGTTTTGTGTATAATGTGATGTGTCTCTGTTGCTCCAGGTACAAGTTGCCCCTAACCACAGATAGACATATCTGACCTTACCTGTTTTCTTTACCCTCCTCCCTAAAGTGTGCACTCATCCCTCTCTCTCTCATTGATGTGAAGATTGTTATAAGCATATGCATATATGAGTTCCCACCATATTTCAGTCCATTCCAAACCCTCCCCATTAGGGGAAGTGAACGAGTGTACACTTCAGGGAAGGTAGAGAAAATATGAATGTAGTATTAGTATTCGTGGGTTAAGAAGACTCCTACCTCTTCCTGTCCCTCTGGCGTGACTCTTTCTCATGCATCTCTCTGCAGTGTGTGACTTCCTGACACCACCCTCCCCGGACCAGCCAATCACTAAATGCCTCTCCAACTCTTCAGCCTCCCTGCACTCACCAGAAAGAGGTGTGTGTGTTGCCAAGCAACAGTATATAATATGACTCTCTCTTGTGTGTTTCTCTTCATTGTCTGTATCTTTGCCCTATTATGACAATGTGTGGTGGTGTGTGTGGTGTGTCCCCTCGTTTAGCATCCCCCAGCCCCCAGCGACCGGCCTACAAATGTTCCCCCTCCAGGAAGGCAAGCAATGGACCCCCGGAAGACAAGACCCCCAGAACACCCACAGTCAGTACCATAGATGTGTGTACATGCATTTATATTACTACATTATTATTCTGAGCACACGTTTACTCCTTCTTTTGTGTTTTTAGACAGAGAGAGGCCCCGCCTCCTGTCTGACTGACTCTTCAATGAGACGCCTAGAATCTCCGACCACTCCCACGCGAAGCTCCTCCCCCAGAGCCCATAGCAAAGCAATGGGCACGCCCAAAAGGTTTCTTTTATTTTGTATTATAATATATACTTATTGTAAAGAAGCTTTACCTACTACGTAGTATAAAAGATACAAGTAAAGTGAATTGTTATTACAGGGTGAGGTCGACTAAGAGTCGTGCCCAATCCCCCTGCTCCCCGGGACAGTACCCTCCCTCCCCCCTCCGCCAGCGACCCCCAGTAACCGAGGGCAATCATGAGGCCAGGGGTCATGGAACCCTGGAGAGGAAGTCCTCCAAGCCGGACCCAACAGAGAAGAAGATCCCCAAGTCCTGCAGCAGAGACCTGGCGACAGGTAGGGATGTGTGTGTGCGCGTGTGTTCAGAACTCACCACTAATATATGCTTTACCCTTGAGAGGAGAGAGAGGGGTGGAGGGAAAGAGAGAGAGATATATCGATAGACAGAAAGAGAGCGAGAGATAGAGAGTCTGCAACCTGAGCCACCCTAGAGAAAACAACAGAACACTTCAGAGAAAACTGCTTTCATCAGTGTCTGCTGTACACCAGAGTCCTCTGTCTCTATGTCTCTGCCCCACACCCCTCTACTCCACTGCTCCCCACCTGGTCCCCTTTCCTCCTTCCTCACAGATTCTCCAGGTACGCCCACAGGCAGGAACGTTGCCGGGACAACGGATGCAGAGGAGGCGTCTAGACTGTTGGCTGAGAGGCGGCGTCTGGCCAGAGTACAGAAAGAGCAGGAGGACAAACTACGACAGGAGGAGGAGAGGTGTGTGTGTGTTTGTCGGGTCAGAAGGATGTGCAGAGAGTTGTGTGTATTTTTTAAATACTTTAATTATTTAACCTTTATTTAACAAGGCAAGTAATTTATGAACAAATTCTTATTTACAGTGATGGCCTACCAAAAGGCAAAAGGCCTCCAGCGGGGACAGGGGGCTGAGATTGTTTTATTTAAATATATAGGACAAAACACACATCACGACAAGAGAGACACCACAACACTACATAAAGAGAGACCTAAAGACAACAACATAGCATGGCAGCAATACATGACAACCCAGCATGGTAGCAACACAACATGGCAGCTGCACAACATGGCAGCGTCACAAAACATGGTACATACATTTTTGGACACAGACAACACCACAAATGGCAGGAAGGTCGTGACAACAATACATCACGCGAAGCAGCCACAACTGCCAGTAAGAGTGTCCATGATTGAGTCTTTGAATGAAGAGATTGAGATAAAACTATCCAGTTTGAGTGTTTGTTGCAGCTTGTTCCAGTCGCTAGGTTCAGCGAACTGACAAGAGGAGTGACCCAGGCATGTGTGTGCTTTGGGGACCTTTAACAGAATGTGACTGGCAGAACGGGTGTTGTACGCGGAGGATGAGGGCTGCCATGGGTATCTCAGATAGGGGGGAGTGAGATTATATAAATAAGCATCAACCAGTGGTATTGTGCCGGGTATACAGAGATGACCAGTTTACAGAGGAGTATAGAGTGCAGTGATGTGCCCTATAAGGAGCATTGGTGGCAAATCTGATGGCCGAATGGTAAAGAACATCTAGCCACTCCAGAGCACCCTTACCTGCCGATCTATAAACGATGTCTCCGTAATTTAGCATGGGTGGGATGGTCATCTGAATCAGGGTTAGTTTGGCAGCTGGGGTGAAAGAGGAGCGATTAAAATAGAGGAAACCAAGTCTAGATTTAACTTTAGCCTGAAGCTTTGATATGTGCTGAGAGAAGGACAGTGCACCATCTAGCCATACTCCCAAGTAGTTGTATGAGGTGACTACCTCAAGCTCTAAACCCTCAGCGGTAGTAATCACACTGGTGGGGAGAGGAGCATTTTTCTTACCAAACCACATGACCTTTGTTTTGGAGGTGTTCAAAACAAGGTTAAGGACAGAGAAGCTTGTTGGACACTAAGAAAGCTTTGTTGTCGAGCGTTTAACACAAAATCCGGGGAGGGTCCAGCTGAGAATAAGACTGTATCATCTGAATATAAATGGATGAGAGAGTTTCCTTCTGCCTTAGCTATGTTGCTGATGTAAATTGAGAAGAGTGTGGGGCCTAGGATCGAGCCTTGGGGTACTCCCTTGGTGACAGGCAGTGGCTGAGAGCAGATGTTCTGACTTTATACACTGCACTCTTTGAGAGAGGTAGAGGTAGCAAACCAGACCAAAGACCCTTCAGAGACACCAATACTCCTTAGCCAGTCCACAAGAATGGAATGGTCTACCGTATCAAAAGCTTTGGCCAAGTCAATAAGAATAGCAGCATAACATTGCTTAGAATCAAGGGCAATGGTGACATCATTTAGGATCTTTAAGGTTGTAGTGACACATCGGAAACCAGATTGATCTCCCACTTTAAATAAAGGACAAACCGTGGCTGCCTTCCAAGCAATGGGAAGCTCTCCAGAGAGGAGAGACAGGCTAAAAAGTTCAGAGATAGGCTTGACGATGATAGGGGCAGCAACCTTAAAGAAGAAAGGGTTTAAGGAGCTCCTTTAGCACTTCGGACTCAGTGACCGCATGCAGGGAGAAACTTTGTAGCGGGGCAGGGGAAAAAGAGGGAGGAGCATCGGGGCTAGTCGCATTAGAAGGGGTGGGAGATGAGGAAATGTTGGCCAGTCAAAGAGGCGTGGCTGAGGTAAATAGGAATCCTGATTTAATGAAGTGGTGATTAAAGAGCTCAGCCATGTGCTTCTTGTCAGTAACAACCACATCATCAACATTAAGGGACATGGGCAGCTGTGAGGAGGAGGGTTTATTCTCCAGGTCTTTAACTGTTTTCCAGAACTTCTTGGAGTTAGACCCACAGAGAGAGAACTGCTGCTTAAAGTAACTAACTTTGGCCTTCCGGATAGCCTGAGTGCACTTATTTCTCATTTGCTTGAACGAGAGACAGTCAGCCTGAGTATGTGTGTGCCGAGCCTTTCATCAAATGGAATTCTTGAGGTGGAGTAACTCTGCCAGATCACGGTCGAACCAGGGGCTGAACCTGTTTTTAATTCTCATTTTCTTTATGGGGGCGTGTTTGTTAACAATACCACTGAAAATGTCAAAAAATAAGGTCTAGCGTCTTTGAACAAGGGGATCAGGCTAAGTATTGTGCATTTACTGTGTGTGTTTGTGTGTGTATGTGTGTGCAGGTTGAGAGCTGAGGAGGAGCAGAGGAGAGAGCAGGAGGCGCGGGAGCGGCAGGCGAGAGAGGCACAACGAGCAGAGGAGGAGAGAGAGAGACGGGAGGGGGAGAGAGAGAGACGGGAGGAGGAGAGAAAGAGCAGAGAAGAGGAGGAGAGAAGGACCAAGGAGAGACGATGGAAAGACATGCAGGATCAGCTGGACCGAGAGGTCAGGGGTCAGGGCTCAGGGCTTAAACTTCACACCATGAGGCATCACCAGGGGAGAATGACTGCCCCCTCTCATTGAAGCCACGGAAGTTCAAGGCCAACCGCGGTACTGCAGGCATTGCAAACATGAACATCCATTCTAGTGAATGGGAAAATGGCAATCCTTGTGGTGAATCTTTGTGTAAATAAAAACTACATTTGGTACCAACGATTGCTTCTAATACACCATATGTGTGTCCTTGAGAAGATTATTTTAAATTCACACACAAGAAGTTACAACGATAATTTCGTTGCTCATAGCAGCCTGCAGTACCCCGATCGGCCTTCAACTTGAGTTATTCAATGAGAGGGGGCAGCACTGAGCTAGCCTGCAACGTCACTTCCTGGAGTAGCTTAATCTGCTCATGTTATGTCTCCATCTTAACTATTTGGCTTCAATGCGCTATTGAGTCTTTACATAGAAATGAATGGTGTCACATAATGCCGTGGCTTTGACCATTCATATATACAGTCATTTGGCATCACCGCTGCATGTGACGAAGATGTTTAGTCACTGATGGTCAATATGTGACCTCTCCAAGGCCATGTTGCCATGTTTCTAGCAGTTTCAGATCTATGTGGTTTATATACATGGCTCTATCTGCCACATTGGGCTTTTAGCCCTGAAAAGGAAACTGGAGCCAGGTGAGTTCACTCCCTACTTTAGCTCTCTGATCCTACATATTATATCTGACCCACAGCTTCCAAAATTCTAATCAGTTCAGGGAATTAATGAAGTGTGTGTGTGTGTGTGTGTGTATGTTGGTGTGTGTGTGTGTAGAGAGAGGAGGCGTGTCTGCGTGCTCACAGAGAGGCGGAGAGGAAGAGGCAGGAGAGAGAAGTGCTGCAGGTACAGGAGGAGCAGGAGAGACTGCAGAGGAAGAAGGTTAACACACACACACACACACCTTACCCCCGAATATGCTGCCCTTTAAGCTGTTTCCCTAAACTCCTGTGTGTGTGTGTGTGTGTGTGTGTGTGTGTGTGTGTGTGTGTGTGTGTGTGTGTGTGTGTGTGTGTGTGTGTGTGTGTGTGTGTGTGTGTGTGTGTGTGTGTGTGTGTGTGTGCGTGCGTGCGTGCGTGCGTGTGTGTGCGTGCGTGCGTCCATAGCGGATTGAGGAGATCATGAAGAGGACGCGTAAGAGTGAAACGGACTCCTCATCCTCAGGTATAAGCAAACACACACGCACAGTCAATACTGCAGGGTGACTCAGCTGCAGGCACAGTTAGAGCTCCCCCGTGTGGTGGACAGGGTTGTATTGTTACTTTGTGTTACTCTTGACTATCAATGCATGCAGGTTTTGAGTTACTTACTAGGTGTGTCCAACCCCCCCCTCTTCCTCAGGTGTATGTGATGTGAACAGGGGCCAGGCAGGGCAGGGCAGGGAGCTGGATCAGGATGAGTCCCCTCTCATCACGCTGGGCCCCCTGGAGAGAAAGAGCTGTGGAGGGGACGAGCTGTCTGACGGGGTACAGTCTATGGACGTCAGGTGAGCTGCACACACATACATACATGCACATGCACACACAATCCATGTGTTAACAGGCATATTTAATACTGTATCTGTCTCCCCAGCCCTGTGTCCAGGGATGACTTGGGTATCGTCCAAGACTTCTCTCCCGTCAGCGAGGCGTTAAACAGCATGAGTAACGCCCGAACCCTGGAGCACCTCCTGGACCTCACCGCCCTGCCAGACACACCCCCCTACCCCAGGCTGCAGCCGGGTAGTGCTGCAGCCCTGGGAGACCTCAACAAGAACCTGCTGATCCAGGGTTATAACCCCGCCTCCTTAACTAGCTCCTCCCCCAGGCCCGCCCAGCTTCTCCACAGCCTCAGCCCTGGCAAACTGGACATCTAGTAACCAGGTAACACACACACACATACTGCATATCCCACACACTGTGCAGTTCTGCTCTAATATTCATTATCCTCTTTCGCCAGGGTATTGTATAGGACTATTGGCTGTTGGGTGAAAAGAGAAGCTAGCAGCAGCAGGGGAGTCTCTGCTCTCCTCCTTCCTCATCAAAACTACAGAGTGGGACCAGCTCCCTGCACCTCCACCCCTCCTTCCTCATCAAAACTAGAGAGTGGGACCAGCTCCCTGCACCTCCCCCCCCCCCCTCTCTTCAGGGGACAGGCCCTCCCCATGCACCCCTGGACTCCACAGAGAGCAACTGCTCAATGTCTGGCTCACCCCTTATATCTATAACTCAACACATCTACAGCTGAATTCACCTATGTAAACACACACTGACATGTACACACACACACACACACACACACACACACACGGTTAATACTCTCCCAGTAAAGTGAAGCTTTTCCTCTGTGCCCTGGCTGTATGATATTGTGTATAAAGGTGTGTCAGTGTTTGGAGGCTGATGTAATATGGTTGTGTTATCCTCCTGTAGCATTAATTATGTGGTTAACACTGACCCTGTAGCACCTTCACTGGAGAACACCTCCTCCTGTATATACTGTATACTGTTACACAGCTGTAACTCTAGGTAGAAGTTGCATCTAACCACAGATCTAGAATCAGATTATTCTAACCCTCAATAACCTTAACCTTTGGGCAGATGAACATTTAATCTGACCCTGTATCAGTGGTTAGGGGCAGCCTACTTGTTGTAACGGCTACGTTAGGAGTTTCTTTCTGTCAGTGTTTCTAGTGGTGGTCGGTTATGATCATTACAGCACCACTAACACGCTGTACTACTGTTCACCAGGAGTCTACAATCGCTATGTAGAACTCAGCTAGCCAGTCTAAATGTTTGCATCCTGCAACTGGCGAAACCTACTCATCTACAGATGTGGATGATTTAGTATAGTAAGACAAAAGTCTGGCCTTAGTTGATATGCTTCTGTCCACCAACACGCCATAGCTTTAGTGGTGCGTAAAGAAATATGTGGAACACTGGAGCATTTCTTATTATAATCTGAGCAAAAAGAAAAGAAAACTGTGAACAGTCTTGTATTTTTTGCTATTTGTAGGGCTGGGGGATATTGAAAAGATGTGGCATGTGTTTTTGGCTTGCTGTGTGTGTGCTAGCTGTGGTTTAGTTACTGTTGTGTAACAGCTCTGAAAACACTCATCCCTACTCTGTTCTGGAAATAATGTTTTCTCTATATTGCCTCTGCTTTGAACTGGACTGTATATGCTGCAACTCACAGTCCTAGCAACTAGCAGTCAACCTACAGCAGGGGTCTCCAACTTTGGAGCTACTGGGTGGTCCTGGAGCTATTTGGCATGCAGGCTTTCGTTCCAGCCCTACAGTATGGACCAGACTGAAGACGGTGATTAGGGCAGGAACAAAAGCCTGCACATTCAGTTAGTGAACCCTGTCCTACAGTATCTCATCAGTCTATGTAATCGCTCAGTCAGTCAACAGCTATATTCACTATGACTGTGGCTTTACCTCATGGAGATCTATCTCACTACAGAGGACACTTCACAGTCTGCTGTCCACTACTGCTGGGAATTCTACCAATCATACATGCTTCCTGTACAGTATCGGTCTTGTACCGATCTTACTGTAACACTTGCCTTGCTTTGCTCTCAGGGCGGGTGTAGGTCAGCATGTGTGCTCCCTCCCCTCACGGTTTCAATCTGTTTCAGTTCCCCCCGAAGGGCACTGTGAGGTGCCAACCACTCCTCACGACCCAGCTAACCCTGTGAAGGGACACTGACTAGTGTCTATAATGACTCTAATGTTGATGCTGTATATCAATTACTGGACTAGAGTAGGTAAAGGAGTAGGTAAAGGCCTGGAAAGTCTCTTTATCTTTGCTGTCTTCAGTGCGCTTGACTCTTGATTTAGTTGCCATGTCTGTTCGTCCATCAGTCAGTCCATCCATCTCTCTTCCTCTCTCTTTCTGTGCTTGTTCATAATCTAATGCTTTCTTTGTATGCCAAGGGTAAATTAAGTAAACTTAAGACTTAAGGTCAGAATGTTATTCACTAAAAATCACTTAACACTGTCACTGCAGCTTGGTGGAATATATAACTGTAGACGTGGTGCATGGATCTAACTGCTGAAAACAACAATAAAACGTCATCAAGCCATATCTGTGACTTTGTTTATAAACACCCCCACCCCCTTTGCCCTCAGAGCAGCCTCAATTTGTTGGGGCTGGACTCTACAAGGTGCTCGAAGGGTGTTCCACAAAGATGCTGGCTATGTTGCCTCCAATGCTTCCCACAATCAATCAATCAAATGTATTTATAAAGCCCTTTTTTTTACATCAGCTGATGTCACACTGTGCTGTACAGAAACCCAGTCTAAAACCCCAAACAGCAAGCAATGCAGATGTAGAAGCACGTGGCTAGGGAAAACTCCCTAGAAAGGCTGGAACCTAGGAAGAAATCTAGAGAGGAACCAGGCTCTGAGAGGTGGCCAGTCCTCTTTTGGCTGTGTCAGGTGGAGATTATAACAGAACATGGCCAAGATGTTCAAATGTTCATAGAAGACCAGCAAGCTCAAATAAAAATAATCACAGTGGTTGTCGAAGGGTGCAACAGGTCAGCACCTCAGGAGTAAATGTCAGTTGGCTTTTCATTGCCAATCATTGAGTTAGAAACAGCAGGTGCGGTAGAGAGAGAGAGTTGAAAACAGCAGGTCCGGGGACAATGTAGCACGTCCGGTGAACAGGTCAGGGTTCCGTAGCCGCAGGCAGAACAGTTGAAACTGGAGCAGCAGCACGACCAGAACGAGTTGGCTGGATGTTCTTTGGGTGGTGGACCATTCTTGACACACAGGAAACTGTTGAGTATGAAAAACCCAGCAGCTTTGCAGTTCTTGACATACCGGTGCGCCTGGCACCTACGACCATACCCCATTCAAAGGCACATCGTTTGTCTTGCCCATTCACCCTCTGAATGGGTGAACGGCCGCATCTACACTTCGGTCCGCAGGTAGTATAACTTTTTATAACTTTTCATTACATTTCGTTATAGTACAACGGTTTGATTTGTCTAATCTTAGCAATTTCTTCTTAGCCAGCTACATAGCCGTCTTTGTATCAACGACAATTGCATAATTATCGTATTTCGTCGTCCTAACGCATCTGCCCAGCAGCTAGCTAAGCAGCTAGCTAAGCAGCTAAGCAGCTAGCTAACATCCACTGTCCACTAGCACTGTAGAAACTATTACACTCAACTGAACGACTCGATTAGCGTAGTGTCAGCTAGCTACATAGTTGTCTTCGTATCCAAGATAATTGTGCAGTTTAGAGTGTGTAGACTTAGAGTGATTATCTTAATTTACCGAGGTTAGCTAGCCAGCTATTTGTCGTCCTTAACGTAGGAAATGCTGCTAGCTAGCTAGCCAACAGCTAGCCAACCTCTACCGAATTGAACTCCAACTACCCGGTCAACATTCCGTCGTTCCACAGGTAGTATCACATTTTCATTTCACTTCATTACAGTACAACGGTTTGATTTGTTTGATCGTAGCTAGCCAGCTACATAGCCGTCTTTGTATCTAAGACAATTGTGTAGTCTAGAGCGATTTTCTAGGTTAGCTGGCCAGCTATTGTCGTTCTTCTAACGTAGCTAGCCAGCTAGCCCCCGAATAGCAGCACTGTTGTAACTATTACAGTACAACGGTTTGTTTTGTTTGATCGTAGCTAGCTAGCTACATAGCCGTCTTTGTATCTAAGACAATTGTGTAGCCTAGAGCGATTTTCTAGGTTAGCCAGCCAGCTATTGTCGTTCTTTTAAGTAACGGAACGCAATCAACCTTGCTAGCTAGCCAGCTAGCCCCGAATAGCAGCACTGTAGAAACTATTACACTCGACGGAACGACTTGATTAGTGTAGTGTCAACATCGCAGCCACTACCAGCTAGCCTACTCCAGCAGTACTGTTTCATTTCAATCATTTTAGTCAATAAGATTCTTGCTACGTAAGCTTAACTTTCTGAACATTCGAGACGTGTAGTCCACTTGTCATTCCAATCTCCTTTGCATTAGCGTAGCCTCTTCTGTACCCTGTTAACTATGTGTCTATCTATCCCTGTTCTCTCCTCTCTGCACAGACCATACAAACGCTCCACACCGCGTGGCCGCGGCCACCCTAATCTGGTGGTCCCAGCGCGCACGACCCACGTGGAGTTCCTGGTCTCCGGTAGCCTCTGGAACTGCCGATCTGCGGCCAACAAGGCAGAGTTCATCTCAGCCTATGCCTCCCTCCAGTCCCTCGACTTCCTGGCACTGACGGAAACATGGATCACCACAGATAACACTGCTACTCCTACTGCTCTCTCTTCGTCCGCCCACGTGTTCTCGCACACCCCGAGAGCTTCTGGTCAGCGGGGTGGTGGCACCGGGATCCTCATCTCTCCCAAGTGGTCATTCTCTCTCTCTCCCCTTACCCATCTATCTATCGCCTCCTTTGAATTCCATGCTGTCACAGTTACCAGCCCTTTCAAGCTTAACATTCTTATCATTTATCGCCCTCCAGGTTCCCTCGGAGAGTTCATCAATGAGCTTGATGCCTTGATAAGCTCCTTTCCTGAGGACGGCTCACCTCTCACAGTCCTGGGCGACTTTAACCTCCCCACGTCTACCTTTGACTCATTCCTCTCTGCCTCCTTCTTTCCACTCCTCTCCTCTTTTGACCTCACCCTCTCACCTTCCCCCTACTCACAAGGCAGGCAATACGCTCGACCTCATCTTTACTAGATGCTGTTCTTCCACTAACCTCACTGCAACTCCCCTCCAAGTCTCCGACCACTACCTTGTATCCTTTTCCCTCTCGCTCTCATCCAACACTTCCCACACTGCCCCTACTCGGATGGTATCGCGCCGTCCCAACCTTCGCTCTCTCTCCCCCGCTACTCTTTCCTCTTCCATCCTTTCATCTCTTCCCTCTGCTCATACCTTCTCCAACCTTTCTCCTGACTCTGCCTCCTCAACCCTCCTCTCTTCCCTTTCTGCATCCTTTGACTCTCTATGTCCCCTATCCTCCAGGCCGGCTCGGTCCTCCCCTCCCGCTCCGTGGCTCGATGACTCATTGCGAGCTCACAGAACAGAGCTCCGGGCAGCCGAGCGGAAATGGAGGAAAACTCGCCTCCCTGCGGACCTGGCATCCTTTCACTCCCTCCTCTCTACATTTTCCTCCTCTGTCTCTGCTGCTAAAGCCACTTTCTACCACTCTAAATTCCAAGCATCTGCCTCTAACCCTAGGAAGCTCTTTGCCACCTTCTCCTCCCTTCTGAATCCTCCTCCCCCTCCCCCCTCCTCCCTCTCTGCAGATGACTTCGTCAACCATTTTGAAAAGAAGGTCGACGACATCCGATCCTCGTTTGCTAAGTCAAACGACACCGCTGGTTCTGCTCACACTGCCCTACCCTGTGCTCTGACCTCTTTCTCCCTCTCTCTCCAGATGAAATCTCGCTTCTTGTGACGGCCGGCCGCCCAACAACCTGCCCGCTCGACCCTATCCCCTCCTCTCTCCTCCAGACCATTTCCGGGGACCTTCTCCCTTACCTCACCTCGCTCATCAACTCATCCCTGACCGCCGGCTACGTCCCTTCCGTCTTCAAGAGAGCGAGAGTTGCACCCCTTCTGAAGAAACCTACACTCGATCCCTCCGATGTCAACAACTACAGACCAGTATCCCTTCTTTCTTTTCTCTCCAAAACTCTTGAACGTGCCGTCCTTGGCCAGCTCTCCCTCTATCTCTCTCAGAATGACCTTCTTGATCCAAATCAGTCAGGTTTCAAGACTAGTCATTCAACTGAGACTGCTCTTCTCTGCATCACGGAGGCGCTCCGCACTGCTAAAGCTAACTCTCTCTCCTCTGCTCTCATCCTTCTAGACCTATCGGCTGCCTTCGATACTGTGAACCATCAGATCCTCCTCTCCACCCTCTCCGAGTTGGGCATCTCCGGCGCGGCCCACGCTTGGATTGCGTCCTACCTGACAGGTCGCTCCTACCAGGTGGCGTGGCGAGAATCTGTCTCCTCGCCACGCGCTCTCACCACTGGTGTCCCCCAGGGCTCTGTTCTAGGCCCTCTCCTATTCTCGCTATACACCAAGTCACTTGGCTCTGTCATAACCTCACATGGTCTCTCCTATCATTGCTATGCAGACGACACACAATTAATCTTCTCCTTTCCCCCTTCTGATGACCAGGTGGCGAATCGCATCTCTGCATGTCTGGCAGACATATCAGTGTGGATGACGGATCACCACCTCAAGCTGAACCTCGGCAAGACGGAGCTGCTCTTCCTCCCGGGGAAGGACTGCCCGTTCCATGACCTCGCCATCACGGTTGACAACTCCATTGTGTCCTCCTCCCAGAGCGCTAAGAACCTTGGCGTGATCCTGGACAACACCCTGTCGTTCTCAACCAACATCATGGCGGTGGCCCGTTCCTGTAGGTTCATGCTCTACAACATCCGCAGAGTACGACCCTGCCTCACACAGGAAGCGGCGCAGGTCCTAATCCAGGCACTTGTCATCTCCCGTCTGGATTACTGCAACTCGCTGTTGGCTGGGCTCCCTGCCTGTGCCATTAAACCCCTACAACTCATCCAGAACGCCGCAGCCCGTCTGGTGTTCAACCTTCCCAAGTTCTCTCACGTCACCCCGCTCCTCCGCTCTCTCCACTGGCTTCCAGTTGAAGCTCGCATCCGCTACAAGACCATGGTGCTTGCCTACGGAGCTGTGAGGGGAACGGCACCGCAGTACCTCCAGGCTCTGATCAGGCCCTACACCCAAGCAAGGGCACTGCGTTCATCCACCTCTGGCCTGCTCGCCTCCCTACCATTGAGGAAGTACAGTTCCCGCTCAGCCCAGTCAAAACTGTTCGCTGCTCTGGCCCCCAATGGTGGAACAAACTCCCTCACGACGCCAGGACAGCGGAGTCAATCACCACCTTCCGGAGACACCTGAAACCCCACCTCTTCAAGGAATACCTAGGATAGGATAAGTAATCCTTCTCACCCCCCCCCCCCCCTTAATGACTTAGATGCACTATTGTAAAGTGGCTGTTCCACTGGATGTCAGAAGGTGAATTCACCAATTTGTAAGTCGCTCTGGATAAGAGCGTCTGCTAAATGACTTAAATGTAAATGTAATACACAATCCATGTCTCAATTGTCTCAAGGCTTATACATTTTCTTTGACCTGTTTTCCCTTATCTACACTGAATGAAGTGGATTTAATAAATTACATCAATAAGCTATGGATAATAGCTTTCATCTGGATTCACCTGGTCATGGAAAGAGCAGCTGTCCTTAATGTTTTATACCCTCAGTCTTGTGAAAAAATACTTTTGTATTCTACAATGAGTTTTGATTAAAAAATGAATTGTATTGGACACATCTAGTTCAGAGGAAACAACTCAAGCAAAGATGATATAACTACCCCCTTCGTCTGTGACTCAAACGTCCTAACAGTGGCGCTATCCTTATTGTGTGTGTTTCCGGGTCAAAGGCAGTTTATCCTGTTTTGAAGTCGCGAGGCAAAGACGGTCAACTGTACAACTTCCTGAATGCTGACAATACGAACGTCCTTCATATGAGATATATTTGATCGTCATTACTTACTAGCTAGTAGTTGTGTAATAAAATCGTGTGTGCGAGACTGGTGTTTTGGTTTACGTATCCTCTAGTTTTGGTAGGAACGTGCGCTGGGGTAAGTGCCATGCAGCGAGATAGCTGGCTACGACATAGGCGATTAAACTCTCCGATACACGATGTGGTGCAGCAGCGACTATTGTGGGCGGACTGGAGCTCCGACGTCACATAAAATGAAGTTTTTATTAAAAACGACTGATTCCCACACCCAAATAATACCACGCGACAGTGTTAATGTTATGTGACATGTGAGCTCCAGTTAGGCGACAATAAAACGAGTCAAAATTCACCCAACGCTGATAAACGGCCAGTCGCCCAAACAAGTCGCCGCTCAATTCACATCGTAAATCGTGGAGTTGAGGTGTCGGCTAAAAACGACAATTAAACACACACATGTTAAGATATGTCGGTTAATATGGTGTAAATCACTGCTATTTATTAGACTTAGTTACGTTAGCTGGTATTGTTTGGTAGTAACTAGTTAAATATTTCGTCGTTTGAGCTGATCATAGTCCCAAGTCTGGTTTTCTTCCTGACTAGTGGTTTTAGCATGGCCTAGCTAGCATACACAACGTTTAGTTCTCAATGTTTTTCTACTACTGTACATTTCAATCCCTTTAGTTTCCAAGTTAAACGACATAGTAAAGCTGGTTACAGTCCTAGCATTTTGCTGAATAATCTGAAATGTATATTGTTATATATTCAGGACGGACATTGCTTGTTCTGATATTTCTTTACGTTTTGGGGATTTGTGTGTATTGTTTTGCATTGTTAGGTATACTGCGCTGCTGGAGCTCGAAACAAACATTTGGCTGCACCTGTGAAAATGTGTAGACGATATAAAAATAAATCTTATTGATGCTGGATGTATGGCATCACAGCAAGGGAACTGTGTATTGTGGTATTTTACTCATGCATACTCTTTCTCTCTGTCCACTGATCTCTCAAAGTAAAGAGAATGTTGAGGCCACGGTCACGATCGCCCCACTATTCTCACAGGTAAATATCTTCCACACTTCATTTGACATGCTAGTCCAGTGTGTGGGTCAGTAAGATTACTTTAGAATGTTGTCTCATCTCAGCACGCTGTATGAAAGGTGTTTTACAATTAAAATGTTTTATATTTTTTGTGTGTTATTGCAGAGTTAGTCCGCGCAGGCAGGATGGTCGGCGGTTCCCCTGGGACGACCCAGACTTCAACCCCCAGCAGGTGCTGGCTGACCTGGGCAGGCTGCCTGGGGAGGATCAGTGGGTTCGCTTCATGGACGAGATCCACCCAGATGGCCCAGAGGGCCACAGAAGACCTGTTTCCCCAGGCCTCCACAGGCTTGACCACCACCTCCCCCCAGAGGAATTCCACCATCGCAGAATCCCATCGGCACCTCACGAGCTGGGCTACACCGAGCGCAGAAGGCTCTCCCCCCATGATGGCAGAGGGGGTGGCAGGGGAAAAGGAAGCGGGAGCGAAGGGCTGCCCCACTCCCCTCAGAGGCTACCCAGAGAGAAGCTGCCATCACTGGCCCCGCAGCACCCTCACTACAGTCCTGACCACCACCAGATAGTGTCCTCTACAGGCTGGAGAAGAGAAGAGCAGGACCAGAGCCAGGGAAGGTCCAGGGACCGCAGCCCCAGGGAGAGGGTTCAGGGTGGGGGGAAGGGGGAGAGGAGGGGTGGAGATTTTCCAGGTCCCTATGGAGACCGAAGCAGAGATGACATGCATAGAGAGAAGAGCACCATCTCTGACCGGAACCGGAGGGAAGCTGATGAAGCGGTGCATCCTGGGTAAATTTGAGCAGTGTTCCGTTGGAATTTTATGGCCAAAAGCGAGAGAAGAAGATTGAAGAGGAGAACCCAGCTTCCTGTTTTTTCTAAGTGCAAACTCCACCCTGCTACTGTGTCCCCTGTGTAATCATGTAACCTTAGAGTAGTAGTAGTAGATTGAATTGCATGGCTTAACATGGATGACATGCTCTTGTCTCTGTGATCCTTGGAACCAGGTGCTTGCCATGACGTACACTGTGATATAGTTGAATACTTTATTATTGTTACCTGCTGTAATCTAGAGGCTTTGTGCGCCTGTGATGTCATATGGATTTGTTTATTGCTAATCAGCTTGCATGAATGACTGTTGTCATTAACCAATATAAGGTACTATCTATTAGCCCATAAATTCTATTCATATACTACGTGTTTTCCTAAATAAATTGAAAGCTAGCTATTACAAAATCTGTATATTTGTTACGTATAGTCAGCGTGATCGTATGTCCTCGGTCAGTGCTGAACCATGTCACCTGCTCTTTATGTCGACACAGGTACGGGAAGGAGACAGAGTTTAGGGTGCGCCGCCCCTCGTTGGAGAGGCCCCGGGAAGGGTACGGAGGAGGAGGGCCACGGGGGCGCAGGGGCCCCTCAGGGAGCCACGATGGCCGGGGGCCTGGAACCCTCATCGTGGAGCATGACCATGGTATTATAAACAGCAGAGGGCCGGAACTCTACGACAACCAGAGGGGCCGTGGCCCCGACCAGAGCCCAAGCCACGACCGATTCAGTCACCGTCACCACCGGGCCAGAGCCACTGAGGAGCGGTTCAGGAAGTCGGGTAGCAGGTCCAATACCAGAGAAGAGGCCAGGGGTCGGCTTGACCATGAGGAGAGGAGAGGGCCTGTCCATGAGGAGAGGAGAGGGCCTGTCCATGAGGAGAGGAGAGGGCCTGTCCATGAGGAGAGGAGAGGCCCTGTCCATGAGGAGAGGAGAGGCCCTGTCCATGAGGAGAGGAGAGGCCTTGTCCATGAGGAGAGGAGAGGGCCTGTCCATGAGGAGAGGAGAGGCCCTGTCCATGAGGAGAGGAGAGGCCCTATCCATGAGGAGAGGAGAGGGCCTGTCCATGAGGAGAGGAGAGGCCCTGTCCATGAGGAGAGGAGAGGGCCTGTCCATGAGGAGAAGAGAGGCCCTGTCCATGAGGAGAAGAGAGGCCCTGTCCATGAGGAGAGGAGAGGCCCTGTCCATGAGGAGAGGAGAGGCCCTGTCCATGAGGAGAGGAGAGGCCCTGTCCATGAGGAGAGGAGAGGCCCTGTCCATGAGGAGAGGAGAGGCCCTGTCCATGAGGAGAAGAGAGGGCCTGTCCACGAGGAGAGGAGAGGCCCTGTCCACGAGGAGAGGAGAGGCCCTGTCCACGAGGAGAGGAGAGGCCCTGTCCACGAGGAGAGGAGAGGCCCTGTCCACGAGGAGAGGAGGGGCCCTGTCCACGAGGCGAGGAGAGGGCCTGTCCACGAGGAGAGGAGGGGCCCTGTCCACGAGGCGAGGAGAGGGCCTGTCCACGAGGAGAGGAGAGGGCCTGTCCACGAGGAGAGGAGAAGCCCTGTCCACGAGGAGAGGAGAGGGCCTATACATGAGGCGAGGAGAGGGCCTATACATGAGTCCAGAAGAAGCACTGATCGTCATGGGAGAGCCAGCCCCATGGGCTTCCAAGATAGAGGTAGTCCCACAGAGCCCAGGGCCAGAAACAGTGCATTCCGAGGGGAGAGGGGGGCCCCAGCCCAGGGTGGCAAGAGACAGATGGGGCCCTCCATGAACCAGCCCCGGCCTCTAATTCAGGGAATGCAGGGGTACCGACCCCGGGATGCCATCCCCCAGCACTCCCCTCCGGAGCACCAGGTGTACCAACCCAGGGGAGGCGTCTGGGTCATGGAGCCCAGAGAGGAGGTGCCCGGTTGGGCAGAGGTGAGCAACAAGGAGCCCCGCTGCGAGAAGGACCGGGGACCAGGGCCGCGAGGAGGCCGTCCGCCAGCACAGGGCAGGATGGATCCTAGGAAACCTCAGCATAGTGATCTCAACCCCAACTGGAACCAACAGCAGAACGATATGGGAATGCCTCGCATGGGCGCCGGCGAGAAGGAGACGCTCACCATAAAGGTGGACATGAACCGGCCTGTGGGCCAGAACAGGTAAGGTGTTTCCGACAGCAACGTTTAGGGGTCAAGGGTGAAAGTTCATGCTTCTTTTCAACTCTCACTGTCAACTGCAGGAAGACAAAGTCAGAAGCCCTGAGATCATTGACAGCCAGAGAAGGAAGTTTTCTTCTAACCAATTTTTTTTATTCTATAAGCTGAGAATTTGTGATGGAACGCAATTTATATACATCAAACTAATCCTTCCTGATGTGGGGCATTGCAGTGATGAACATGGCGAATCGCCAAATGCCTCCTTTTAGTAGTGGCCATTTTACAGCATTGTCCTTCACACTCTCATGATTAGAAAGGTGGAATCAATTCATAGAGGAGGCAAGTCGGGATCTCCCAAATAACTTTTATTGTTCATCAAGAGGTGCAGAACATCTCAGACCAGCTTTGCAACATTCTAGAGAACAGAGATGCCACAGTAGAAGACTATCAACCATATGAATAACCTAATGGCTCACGGCAGAGGTTTGGCTCATCAGTTCTTCAGAAATCTCTCATCCAATGAACAACCCAACAGAATGTGGCAACTCACAAAAGGAGTGGTTGCAGCTTCCCACAGCGAAAGCATCCCTGACAACCAAGAGACCAACCAGCCAAGAGACCCACCAGATGCCAGCAGTGTGTTTGCAGCTCATCCTTCATAGCTGAAATGAATAAAGAGCAAGCAGCCTGCATGGTGGAACGTGCTGAAGGAGCTGTAGAAAGTAAAGAGTGTATAGAGAGGAGTAGAGGAGGCACCGTTCTGCCACTCACTACAGCTGATAGACCTGAGTCTTGGAGGAAAATGCAGAACCCATGAAGACAAGGGGAAAAGTCTTGGTACTAACCAAACTGAGCACCAAACAACTGCAGAAGAGTCTTGTTGGTATATAGGAGGATTTCCTGTATACATGATACCCAATACATTCTAATATGGAGTTGATGAGCCTGATAAATGTCAGTCACTGAGCCACTGCATGGTGCCTTGGTCTTCGGCTGACCGAAGACGCTTTGGGCTGGAATATGTCCTGAACTGAACTTCAGGAACATCCGTTTGATGCCACCATGTTTTTTTTTTGAATGTCTTGAGAAACACCTGGAATTATCAGCTCTTGATCAGCTAATCAGAGAAAGACTATCGTGAAAGGATTTATTTCAGAAGCAGAGCCAGGCAATGACCCTTCACCCCACTCAGCCTGAGAGGATACATATGCCAAAACACCAGCTCTAGTCACAAGACTTTCAAATAGCTTAAACTAGCTCAAATGTTTGTATTTTATTCAGACCAATGTCCAAAGGTAAGTCAACATGTTCTTTCCATCATTGCCTATATTATTCTGCAGACTTCTAGAGGATTTTCATACTTATCTGTCAAGCAAGCAGAAGAACTTTAAGTCTTCATCCAATGTGTTTAATCTGAGGTGGACTCATTCCCACTGAAACTTGCCAAAGACTTTAACGACTTCATTCGCCGTCTTGACCGCCCTCAAGGCCACACATCATCATGTTCCTGGTTGTTCTTCATGTCTAAACCCATGATGCTCAAGAGTCTCAAGGCCTAAAGGAGATTCTGCCACGGTCTCACAATACCTACGCTTCTGAGGCAAACTTGGATCCAAATTCTCTCAACACTCACCACATATTTTCAGAAACCTGGGATCTGTTCTGCATGGGTCTTACGACCAAACTGGGTTTGGAGTGGCCCTGCATACCTTTCTACAAACAGGTTCACTCAAAGAAATGGACTATAAAGCGCAGCACTGAGCAGACCTGACTGTCTGAACAACAACTCAAGGCAATGATGTTGTCCTTAAAGCAACCAAAGGCTACAGGTTCTTAGTATAACTCACTTCGAGCTGTACCAGAACAAAGGACAACACTGGATGACTACAAGTAAAGACCGGATGCTATGGCCTAAGTCAGAGGGATGTGAACAGACCAGGGAGAATCCAATCATTGGATGGAGGAGCACAGTCATTAAACACACTGAGAGATCCACCTTCTGGATGAACTGAAGAAGGCCTGAGTGACCAGCTAGTAGACACAAGCAAGAGTAGAGAAGAGCAGAAGGCAATGTGAAGGTCTGGAGATGACCAGGATGATGTCCAGTCAGAAAAGCAGTGGATGATGAATATCTGGAGATGACCAGGATGATGTCCAGTCAGAAAAGCAGTGGATGATGAATATCTGGAGATGACCAGGATGATGTCCAGTCAGAAAAGCAGTGGATGATGAATATGTGGAGATGACCAGGATGATGTCCAGTCAGAAAAGCAGTGGATGATGAATATCTGGAGATGACCAGGATGATGTCCAGTCAGAAAAGCAGTGGATGATGAATATCTGGAGATGACCAGGATGATGTCCAGTCAGAAAAGCAGTGGATGATGAATATCTGGAGATGACCAGGATGATGTCCAGTCAGAAAAGCAGTGGATGATGAATATGTGGAGATGAACTTCCACATTGGAAAGAGTGAAAAATACTTTTAGACTCAACACATGAAAATAAAGCTTTCGGTTTGACTTCTTCAAGCTAACGTTCAGCTGTCTTTTCCACCCGTATTGACCCTGATACTCATGGACCAATCAGGGAGTAATAATGCTCAAACTCAATCCCACTAATGGTGTCTGTTCTCCAGGAGGCTCTCAGAACCATATGACTATTGATGAACTCCATTTTGCACCAGGAAAACAGCTCTGTCAAAGCATTACAACAGCAAGGGGAAACCCAACTCGGTGAGGACTAAGGTATTCCTGACAGTGAATCTGGACTCGGCCTAGTTAAAAGGCCCCAGAATGAACACTTTGGGAAGAAGAGGAATTGAAACCGCAAACACAGCCGATGTATCAGCCAATAGTTCAGCATGGATTAATCCTCATGAAAACACTTGAGTATTGCTCTGAAAAAGGACATCTCAGAAACATTCCTGTACAGATGGGTACTGTCAGTCTACACTTCATCTAGGCACAACTTGCTCTCGAAAACCACACCTGCAAGAGAACATACTGTGTACCTTGGGCCAATCAAGGACAAGAACTATGCTGTCCACTCTGGACCGTTCAAGGACAAGCAACTACACTGTCAACATTTCACCAACCAAGGACAAGAACTACACTGTTGATTGACAAATGCAGACAGCGAAGCATTTAAAGAAGCATGTATTTTCACCTTTGACCCATGCCAGTGATACACTGGCACAGGAAGTGGGCAGGGATGTAGTGGAGGATAATCACTGTTCACACACCTTTTTTATTTTATTTCATCAAGAGCGTTGATGCACCTTTTACACCACATACACATTGTTAGCATTAGCGTTACCCCCCCCCCACCCGTTATTTCGACTGGCGTTCAGCGTTTCACAACTACATCCCTGGAGACGAGTAATGTCTCACTCTCTTCCTGGAGACGAGTAATGTCTCACTCTCTTCCTGTTGCGTTTCAAACTCATTTTAAACAATTTGACCTTATTTGGACTAAGTGCATTTTTGCAAATATGTCCAAACCAACAGCTCTTGATGACGTACTTAATCAGTCATTTTTCCTAAAGCTTTAAAATGTGAAGGTAAGTGTAGTGTGTTAACAGATGCCTCGGTCAAGGTAAGGTTGTTCAGTACACAATGTTATAGTTATATTTGATTTACATAAGAGATCCACTAGAGAATCACTTAACTCCCCTCAACAGTATTATTGAATTCAGAATATATATATACCATTTATCAAATGCTTTTATGCAAAATGACTTATTCATGCATGCATGCATACATTTTGTTGTTCAGAACAAATGACTTAGTTCCACCCCCAAACTACAGTCTTTACTTAAATCAAACCCTTTCCACAAATTTCCCATCAGCTAGCTACGACAGTAAACTATGTTAGAAGCTACTAGTACTATAATTTCATAGTTAAACCCTTGTATTCAGGCCTGATCTCAGATTGTAATGCCTCCACCGCTTCCTTCCTCTCCTCCATTGCTCATCCCTCCTCTGTTTCTCATCCCTCCTCTGTTTCTCATCCCTCTGTTTCTCATCCCTCCTCCATTTCTCATCCCTCCTCCGTTCCTCCAGCCAGCTGTGCTACTCCTCAGACCGCCAGTTGTCGCTGGATCTGGTCAACGTGGGCCGCCAGCGCCTAGACTTCCTGCCCATGCTAGAGCATTCTGGGACGTACCAGGAGTCTGCAATGCACTCTGGGACTTTTGCCCAGGAGATCATCACCCTGGTGCACCAAGTCAAAGGTTAGGAAACGAAGCAAATACAACCTGAATATGCGCACGCACAGCCACTTGTGTACACACTCACAGCACACACCGCTCATTGACACTAATGTGCCCACCTCAGACAGAACCTATAGATACTTATCACAGCCTTCAAGGCAATCAATCTCTCTCTCTTTCTCTGATTTTCTCCAGAGCATTACTTTAGGGGTGATGGTGTGACACTGAACGAGCGTTTCTCTGGCCCCCAAGATGGAGGTCTGCCTGAGGAGGAGGAGCAGGAGGAAGAAGGACCAACTCTGAACAGGTACATGAACACCTGGTTACAATGGTAATTTGAATATCTTTAGAGCTTTTGTTTAAGCCTTTAATGTGCTGTTTACAAACAATATATTTGTATTCCTCTCGTCCAGGCTGTTCAACATGAGTATGTCAGAACCTGATATGGAACCTGTCTTCTCTAAAGTTGGCCGCATGCAGGTACAATAATGTGTAGAGGTTTATGATTGATATGTCAATGGACTGATTGGTTCCTGGATGTATTGGTTGATTGAGTGATGTATTATTGATGTGTTGTGTGATCAGAGGCAGCAGCAGGCAGTGAGAGATCCCAGAGACCTGAGACATGACCTGGAGAGGAGGAGACAGGAGAGGCTGGAGGGAGTGAAGGTCACCATACCTGGAGGCAGGCTCTCACAGCACCCCCTGGCTGCCGGGAGGTACTACAACACAGTGAAGACATGTTGTGGCTTCTTTTGAATATAACAATGATTCCTTCCTCCCTTTCTTGGAGTCATCACTGATCTACGGATCCCTGTGTTCACCTAATCTGTCAGATCAGTGGTTACCTTAAGAAGTGGAGGAAGGGTGCATTTTAACACCATCTCTCCCTCTCACACACTCTGTCTCAGTGACCATCAGGGCGGGTATGGTAGAGAGGAAGACGAGGAACAGGAGGGCTTTTCAGGTTGGTCAGGCCCACCACAGAGAGGGAGGAGGTGGCCTGGAGACATGGTGAGAACTGTGTGAGGGTGTGCGTGTGTCTGTTTACATTTGGTAGGGAAGTGAATAAAATGGATATTATCTGTATCTTTCTTTAAATATATCTTGGATCTTTTTCTCTTGCTCTCTCGCTTTCTCTCTCTCTAGGGGGGTCAGAGGAGAGGTGGCATGATTAGACAAGACATGGGAGACCAGCAAAGGAACAACTGGCCTCCGAATAGCCCTTGCAACCTGCCTGGATCAACGAGACAACAGAACCACAATATTAACGGTCAGTTAGTACGCCAAAACATAAGTATGTACAGTCAATGTAAACCAGGAAACAGAAGTTAAAAAGTACCGTGTGTTGTCATTCACAGACCTGTTCAGAGAACCACAACTTCCCAGCCATGTTCAGTGACCTCAGTCATTCACTGATTGGTTGGTTGGTTGATTGACAGTGTAATTCTTATGACTGGCCTCTGTTTACCTTCCTGTCTGGTTACGCACATTAGTCAGTCAGTCTGTCCATCTGTTCCCTAGATCTCATTTATGTCTGACCCTGAGCCAATCAAGTCCTCTCCTTTCCTCTAGACAATCGGCAGGGTAGCCTAGTGGTTAGAGCGTTGGACTAGTAACCGGAAGGTTGCAAGTTCAAATCCCCAAGCTGACAAGGTACAAATCTGTCGTTCTGCCCTTGAACAGGCAGTTAACCCACTGTTCCTAGGCCGTCATTGAAAATAAGAATTTGTTCTTAACTGACTTGCCTAGTTAAATAAAGGTAAAATAAAATCACCTTGCCCACTAATAGGACCATTACAACCCTAGCTGCCCTACTTCTTAACCTAACACCTATATTCACAAGACCTCTCTCGCACTCTCTGTCTCGCACTCTCTCTCTCTCTCTCGCACTCTCTCTCTCTCTCGCACTCACTCTCGCTCTCTCTCTCTCACAGGTGCCAACTGGTGAATGGAAGCTTGGAGCAATCCAAATGGAGTCAGTGGTTAACTGTTGATAGGCTGTATATATTATAGATCACACTGCTGCAGACTGACCACAGCCTGAATCACGACCACCCGACATTCTGTACCACGCTGTCAACGCTGCCCATGCAATATAGCTGCTCTCCTGACAGAGAGAGTAATGTGGTGGGGAAGTAAGATGGCCAACTGATATTTAAAGATGCACTATGCATAAATCGTTCCACCATTTCCTGGTTGCAAAATGTTTGCCTAATTTCAGTTTGTTACAAAACGAGCAAGTATAGTGTAGAGCAGGGGTAGGTAACCGTGCTCCTGGAGTCCCGCTGGGACTGCAGGGTTTTGTTCTGTCTAGGCACCACACCTGACCAACTGACAGGGCCGGCGGCAGAACTTTGATATCCATAGGCGGGGCATGTTTTTTCCCGGGACCACCTTATGTGTGCATCCTCTTGCATGTTCAAATTGTAATAGTAAAGACCATAGGCAGCTGGTGAGTTTCAAGTTTGTGGATGTTTCCAATTTACCCTAGCATTTCTACCGTTCTTAGTGCCAGTTATGATAATTGTTTTATATGCACATTTTTGTGCAACAGTTTAATTTCAATATTTTATTTTCTCAATCATTGTCACGTGGTTAATCATAAAAATCTGAAATAAAATGATAAAAATGTCAAAGTTCAAATTGAACTGAGGTGAGACCAGCAGCCTCTGCCATATGAACACATTGATACACTGTGATCCATTGGCGGCTAAAGAAATGAGCTCATAGAACTCCGAGCCTATAGGCCAATGCAGCAGTAGGCCTGTAACTTCCATCTCAACTAAGTAAAGCTGACAAATAAAAACAGTAGAAAATAACCTGATAAATTCTGCTTCTTTCAATCTCAATCATCTCTCTTCTCCACCTGTCTGCCTCCCTTTCTATCTGTCTTGACTTGAGCTATTGTTAGTGAACTGCAACATTGTATCAACTAGCCTATTCTGGGCCCTCAGAGTTTCCCACCCAGTGAGCTCTAGACAGACCGCTGTTTTTTAAAATAACATTTCCACTGGCTATATGGGGTCATCAGATCATGATATTTTGCTCTTTCACACCGAGGCTTGGTGATTATTGAGGCGGGGAGTGTTGGAAAGATAGTTCCTCCTAAGTATTAGAACAATCATTCGCAATGGATGTTAAAAAACAGACTTTGTTGGCTTGTGCAGAGGCAAAGAAAAAAATGAGTGAGAAACTCTGTTTATTGGTGGTGGGCGTGGTGAGTTAAGACAATCGGTAATCCAACATTGCCAAATGAGCACGTTCCTACATATGCATGTATTCTGGAGAGATCCATATCTTCACCACACAACCCCCCCCCCATAGGCCCACACACTTGTGATTTGAAAACATCCACAGCTATTCAAAAGAAAAAACAATAAGCTAATGATCGTCTGTGGATAAGTCATGTCCCTGGTGAAGTATTTTTAATGTTTTTATTCTGACAGGAATAATTTTTTAATTATTTTTAGGATGCAGTCTAGCATCCTAGCTGTGTGATGTGCACTCCCCTACTTTATTTTCCAATTCGCAAGAAGCTGAAACCAGAGTATGTAATGACGAGATGCTAATTTCTCTGCCCTAACAATGGGAGTTTTTGTCCCAAAGGCGTGAAGGCAGGCGATAAGCTTAGGTCTGCATATTATTCCCATAGAAACGCGTTGGTCTTGTACTGGACATATTCTGGCAAGAGTGAGCCCTCTTGCTTTGCCTCGCCTTTTCCTCTACTGAAACTATATCACCGGAGAAAGCATCTGATCGATGAGTCGGTCAAATATTCAATATTTCATTTGGACGCCGGCCCTGCCAACTGAGCTAATTGATCAGTTCAAAAATTGCCTAAATTCAATACACCAGATGTTCTAGTTTGGTTAAATCAAAACATGAAGAGCATGCAGTGAAATAACTTTTACATTACCAAAAATATTGTATTTTCAGTAGTTTGAAGCGTGTGTTTAAAGCCGAAAGTAAAAGACGCAAAAATGAAACGTAAGAACGGGGAGCATAGAAATAGTGCACATAGAACATACAGTTTAAGTCGGAAGTTTGCATACACCTTAGACAAATACATTTAATATCAGTTTTTCACAATTCCTGACATTTAATCCGAATAAAAATTACCTGTCTTAGGTCAGTTAGATCACCACTTTATTTTAAGAATGTGAAGTCAGAATAATAGTAGAGTGATTTATTTCAGCTTTTATTTCTTTCATCACATTCCCAGTGGGTCAGAAGTTTACATACACTCAATTAGTATTTGGTAGCATTGCCTTTAAGTTGTTTAACTTGGGTCAAACGTTTTGGGAAGCCTTCCACAAGCTTCCCACAATAAGTTGGGTGAATTTTGTCCCATTCCTCCTGACAGAGCTGGTGTAACTGAGTCAAGTTTCTAGGCCTCCTTGCCCGCACACGATTTTTTAGTTCTGCCCACAAATCTTCTATAGGATTGAGGTCAGGGCGTTGTGATGGCCACTCCAATACCTTGACTTTGTTGTCCATAAGCCATTTTGCCACAACTTTGGAAGTATGCTTTGGGTCATTGTCCATTTGGAAGACCCATTTGCGACCAAGCTTCAACTTCCTAACTGATGTCTTGAGATGTTGCTTCATTATATCCACATAATTCTCCTTTCTCATGATGCCATCCATCTATTTTATGAAGTGCACCAGTCCCTCCTGCAGCAAAGCACCCCCACAACATGATGCTGCCACCCCTGTACTTCACATTTGGGATGGTTTTCTTTGACTCGCAAGCCTCCCCCTTTTTCCTCCAAACATAACAAACATAATGATGGTCATTATGGCCAAACAGTTCTGTTTTTGTTTCACCAGAGGACATTTTCTCCCAAAAGTACGATCTTTCTCCCCCATGTGCAGTTGCGAACCGTAGTCTGGCTTTTTTATGTCGGTTTTGGAGCAGTGGCTTCTTCCTTGCTGAGCGGCCGATATAGGACTCGTTTCACTGTGGATATAGATACTTTTGTACCTGTTTCCTCCAGCATCTTCACAAGGTCCTTTCCTGTTGTTCTGGGATTGATTTGCACTTTAAGCACAAAAGTACGTTCATCTCTAGGACACAGAACGCGTCTCCTTCCTGAGCGGTATGGCGGCTGCGTGGTCCCATGGTGTTTATACTTACGTACTATTGTTTGTACAGATGAACATGGTACCTTCAGGCGTTTGGAAATTCTTCCAAGGATGAATCAGACTTGTGGAGATCTACAATTTTTTCCTGAGGTCTTGGCTGATTTCTTTTGTTTTCCCATGATGTCAAGCAAAGAGGCATTGACTTTGATGGTAGGCCTTGAAATACAGGTACACCTCCAATTGACTCAAATGATGTCAATTAGCCGATCAGAAGCTTCTAAAGCCAAGACATAATTTTCAGGAATATTCCAAGCTGTTTAAAGGCACAGTCAACTTAGTGTATGTAAACTTCTGACCCACTGGAATTGTGAAACAGTGAATTATAAGTGAAATAATCTGTAAACAATTGTTGGAAAAATGACTTGTGTCATGCACAAAGTAGATGTCCTAACCGACTTGCCAAAACTATAGTTTATTAACAAGAAATTTGTGGAGTGGTTGAAAAACGAGTTTTAATGTTTCCAACCTAAGTGTATGTTAACTTCTTACTTCAACTGTATATATCGCTTCTTAGACTTGCTTTCAATGAGAATGACAGATCTATTAACACATTTCTATGTGAATTTGGTCCGTTGCTCAAAACGTTACATATTGCAGCTTTAATTTAGGGGAAGTGACTTCATAATGCGAGCGTCCTGTTCGTGAGGAGCCACCTAATTCCTTTATCTGCGATCGTATTTGTTTATGTTGATGGTTTGTTTGACCAGTGTACCATAGTTGATGTTGTTGACCTGTCTCTACTGTACCCTGTGTTGCCAGACCATGTTATTCTTTCTGATCTGTCTCGGTTTGATACGAGGAAAGGCCCTACTAATCTATTGATGTCATTACTGTAAATATCAAATAAAAGAGATTACTTCTCATACCAAGTTGGCAAGCGTGTTGATGTGAGGTAGTGTTAGTAGCTCTTTAGCTTGGTAGTAATGCATGTTACATGAGTGGAGCCTGACTAGAGCGGAGCCTGTTTAGTCTACCTGAGTATTAATAGGCAGGATTGTCCACATCTCTCACCTGTATACACCTGTCAGGTACAGAAGTGATCCTTGCAGATATTTAACAGATCAATCTTGCATACTTCCACCCAGGCCTGCTTTAGGTAAACCGGGCTGGCCAGGACTAGGACTATTCAAGGAATGCCCCTGCAAGACAGATAGGTCAAAGGTCAGACTTTTCTAGAGTCAGCGGAACCATGGAATAATTCCCCGCTGGACTAAACAGAGCTGACTGGTCATGAGGATACCCAGCTGTACAGGTGGATAGTGCTTAGCAGCAGAGGCAGGCCTTAACCTTTAACCCCACAAGAGCAGAGGCGATGTGGGAGAAAATCCAGTCAGATCACAGTGAAACACGTGGTGTAGTTATTTATTTATTTCAAACAATGTAGGTAGAAACACAAAGTCTTTGCAAAAATAAGATTACACCACTGTTCCATGATTTAAAAAAAAATATTATTTATAAAAACATTTCCACTTTTAATACAACTTCATTGTTTCAAGTTGTTCTTTTAGCTGCTCAGTTAAGTCAGCGCTGCAATACACATGGACAAGACACTGACACAAACCAGGAGCTACAATGAAGAGTTACAACAACATATGACTGGTTATAGCAGGTTATGAATGCCCTCTGACTGCATTAAAATACAGGATTGTAATAGCAACACCATCAACCTTCATTATGGCACAGAAATAGAGAGCAGTGAAAGAGAGAGGAACTCCCGACAACCTCCCTAATCAGCGACATCATTATTCCGCTCTTCAGTTATCTCTGTATGGTCCACCAGTGTTCTGTTGTGTTTTCCAACCAAGGTGACTCCACACTGTAATCAGATGTCATAGAACTGGAGAGCTGCAAGAAACGCGGTGTCGGCTCCACCTAGTCTTCACCGTCTATGCCAAAGCATGTGATCCTGCAGCCTGGCTAGACTATACAACGGCAGAAGCAGAGTGGGGGGGGGGGGAACGATGTCAACTGTTTGCCCCTTGTGGTTCATCTGGGTGTGTGGCTGGGGAGGCCCTCTGGTGGTGGCTCAGAGACGAGGGTCGCAGGGCAGAGGGCGGAACGCCACCTCAATATTCTCCTCCATGATGATGTCATAGCGACACATCAGCGGCCTGGAGGGAGGAGAGAAAGGAGGAGGGAGTATATGGGGAATGCAGAAAAGAGGGGGAAAGTGTATAACTCAGGTGTGTGGTGGTCTCACCTGTCGGGTTGCTCCAGGGGGGCGAGGCGGATGCGGATTAGTCGGATTTTGTAGCGAGGGCCTATCACGTTTCTGGTAGCAATGCTGAGGGATATCTTCTGGATGGGCTGAAGGTCCTCATCAAACTGGACCAACAGACGGGTGGAGGTGTACTGCTCAAACCTGAACAGCTTACTTTGGAGGAGAGAGAGGGTGAGAGGGATAGATCGAGGTCTTACTGCAACAAATGTGTGTGTGCGTGTAAGCGTGCGAGACTAACTGGTCAATGCGTGCCTCAGTGAAGTTCCTGCCACTGTGGAGTCTGAGGATGAGGACTCCCCAGCGAGGGTACCGGTTCCATGTCACCATGTCCACCATGTAGCTGACCTCTATATAGATATATACACACACACAATCTTTAAGAACTCATTGCTTCAGAAGCATTGTGTTCACTATATATTCAAAAGTATGTGGACAACCCTTCAAATTAGTTGATTCGACTATTTCAGCCACACCCGCTGCTGACAGGTGTATATCATCGAGCAAACAGCCATGCGATCAATCTCTATTGACAAATATTGGCAGTAGAATGACCTTACTGAAGAGCTCAGTGACTTTCAACGTGGCACCGTCATAGGATGCCACCTTTCCAACAAGCCAGTTCATCAAATTTCTGCCCTGCTTGAGCTGCCCTAGTCAACTGTAGGTGATGTTATTGTGAAGTGGAAACATCTAGGAGCAACAACGGCTCAGTCGTGAAGTGGTAGACCACACAAGCTCACAGAAAGGGAAGAGCATAGTGTGTAAAAATCATCTGTCCTCGACTGCAACACTCACTACCAAGTTCCAAACTGACTCTGGAAGCAACGTCAGCACAATAACTGTTTGTCAGGAGATTCATGAAATGGGTTTCCATGGCCGAGCAGTCGCACACAAGCCTAAGATCACCATGCATAATGCCAAGCGTTGGACAGAGTGGTGTAAAGCTCGCCGCCATTGGACTCTGGAGCAGTGGAAACACGTTCTCTGGAATGATGAATCATGTTCACCATCTGGCAGTCCGACGGACAAATCTGGGTTTGGCCAATGCCAGGAGAATGCTACCTGCCCGAATGCATAGTGCCAACTGTAAAGTTTGGTGGAGGAGGAATAATGGTCTGGGGTTGTTTTTCATGAATATAGCAGTAAAAGGGCAACCAACTATGTTAATGCCCATGATTTTGGAATGAGATATTCAACAAGCAGTTGTCCACACACTTTTGGTAATGTAGTGTATGTTAATCACTAATAGATAGTCAGGGGTGTTGAACTTACTTTTATAGGGCAACGTGGCAGTGGTGGTGAAGTATACCTTGGTCTGACCCAATCGCAGAAGAATATCCCTCCACCTGCTGACGTCATAACCTGGGGCGGTAACCATGGATACAACTTTAGGACTGTTGGTATGGCAACCAAAACCACTTGATCAATGATTTGTTGACAAGCATCTCTGTCCTTGTTTACGGATTCAGTGAGATTCTGGGTTGACCAGTGGGAAGGCGGTCCTCACCTAGCATAGGGCAGGGTGCGGGCTTAAAAGCCTCACACTGCAGGCACTGGCCATCCAGGAAGTCGCTGTAGGAGGAGCAGGGGTAGGCTGTGAGACTGCAGGTTCGGTTGAGAGCACACAGGTACAGGAACACAGAGCGCTGGTGGTCACACATGAAATATGACCTCCCTACAAAAGACAGAAGCGGTGAGTTATTACAGTGTTATTACATGTGTGTGTGTGTGTGTGTTAGACTCACCTGAGAAGATGGTCTTGGGGCAGCCTGGCTGGTCAGATCCTCCGTTGGCGTAGTAGTCAATATGACCATGTTGACCTCTGAGACCAAACGCTGCATGAACAAATAGGAAGACAAAAATACACATCGAGAGACTCCCTCGCCACGCACACACACGCGCACTCACAGCATGTCAGTACTTACAGTTTATGTCAGTGTGTAGTACATCTACAAACATGGCGTCTGAAGGGTCAAGTCTCTCCTCAGGTGTCGCTCCAGTGAACATGGGCCCTGCTGGGTCCAGACCTGGACAACAATGAATCAATTAATGATCCAATTAATGGATTAATCAAATAATAGCTTCAAAGGGCACAGACTCTCTTATCCTACCTGTGATGCGGCCGATCTTGCCCTTCAGGTTTGCTCCTACGAACCCAGCCAGGTGAGCTCCCAGACTCGACCCAATCAGGTGGACCGAACTCAGAGGCGCTCCCTCTGCCTACACACACACACACACACACACACACACACACACACACACACACACACACACACACACACACACACACACACACACACACACACACACACACACACACACACACACACAGTGAACATTAAGCAACATTGACCAAAGACTCATAGAACAACTGAAGATTCTCAGCAAATGAGCAACACTCCACAATCCCCACCATCCCACTGTCCCTCAAGCCACACACCTGCATGTTGAGTATGAAGCCGGTGAGGTTGTTGGCAGCCTGTCGTGTGTTGGTCACAGCAGTGAAGTAGTTGAGGTTAGCAGCTCCTCTGTTCCAGTCCACCACCAGGATGTTCATGTCCTCCTGCTCAGACAGCAGCTGGACGACGTGGTCCACCCAGAACGGAGGGGCCCTGGTGGGCCGGTAGCCGTGGATGACGAAAGCCGTGGGCAGGGAGAGGTTGAAGAGTGGCTGGGAGGACAGCTGGTGGTGGTTCAACTCTCTGCCGCAGCGTAGGTTATACCTGAAGTGGAGAGAAAGGAGAAGACTTTATTCCGAAAATGTCATTACTTTTTATCCAACAGCTTATACACACACACACACACACACACACACACACACACACACACACACACACACACACACACACACACACACACACACACACACTCTCTCTCTCTCTCTCTCTCTCTCTCTCTCTCTCTCTCTCTCTCTCTTTCTAACCTACTTGGTGTAGAGCAGCAGCTTAATGTTCAGGGTGGTCCTGAGGAAGCTCTCATGGAAGTCCAGGTCTGTAAAGTCATCACACAGTGCACCTACACCACTATCCTGGCCTGAGGAGAGAAGGGGGGAGGTGTGTGTGTGTGTCAGGGGAGGCTGGTTGGAGGAGCTATAGGAGGACAGGCTCATTGTAATGGCTGGAATGTAATTCATGGAAAGGAGTCAAACGTGATTTCTATGTTTGATGTGTTTGATACCATTCCATTTATTCCATCCCAGCCATTACTATGAGCCTGTGCTCTCCTCCTATGGCTCCTCCCACCAGCCTCCTCTGCTGTGTGTGTGTGTGTTCATTGATACGCTGCTAGCCCTAGGTCAGGGTCAGGTCATTCTCTGCTCTTACTGTAAACCACAACTTCTTTCATTTTGTATTTTAACATGATCAGGCAGCTGGTGAATACTCCAACCTCTTCAACCTCAGGAGGCTGAAGGAATGTGGCTTGTCATCGAAAACACTAAACTTTTACAGATGCACAATCGAGAGCATTGTCATGACCTGGTCCTTTCTGGGTATAGATCGTGGCTTCTCACCCTCTCCTACACCCAGGTTCTGTTATCTCAGGTTGTAAATTCCTGGTGGAGACTCTCTTCCCCTGGCTATGCAGAGAGAGAGATCACAGAGTGAACAAAGGATTTCACATGGCCGAACTCCTAAATCCCCAAAATGTGAAAATGAAATTATATGTCCACTTGTGAGAATTTGGGAAGGGTTCGTGGACACTTAAGGGACAGTTATGTTGAGTGTGTTTCATTTGGTGACCTCACGAAGGACAGGAAACACACACAACTATGTCTCTGAATGTGTACATTTCTCAGTTATGGTGTTTGCATCTAATTCTTGTATAAAATGAATGAGTAAAGATGAAACTATGTGAAATGATGTAATGTGATGTTAAACCTTTAATGTGAGAGAATTGTATTCCCTTTAAAGTTTAACTAAGTCATTGGCCTGCCCCCGTGAGCACAGACATGATCTGGTGTCATGGAACAGCCCTTTCCTATTGTTACGAATAAAAACACCTCTTGAAGAAATCCTCTTAAGACTGAGCAAACTCACAGCGTGAGCTGTGATTGCAAATAGTTTAGAGCACACATACCTCGGTGTATGCTGAAGTGGCACAGGTTTGAGTACCAAGATTAGAAAACCATAGCACGTGGAGCATTGGCTACACGGCTGGAAATGGTTCAACTCTGAGACTGTCGATCCCTACAGAGTAAGAGCAAATCTTAGATACTAATTACTAGTCTGTAGCTAGAAATGATGTAAACCTGGGATGCGAATACCGACAACCGCCGAAACACCTATTCTTTGGGAACATTTCTGAATGGTACTCTAAAGTATCCATTCTAACCTCAAAATACTTTGATCTTCAGGGAAACAGAAAGAGAGAGAGAGAGAGACTTGGATTAACTCTCCAGCAGACGGACATTCAAACACCATCATTGAGAAATGTACCCATTCAGAGATATAGTTGTGTGTTTTCTGTCCTTCTTGAGGTCACAAACATAAAACAAAAAGGACTGGGTCGTGGCTGGCTTCTCCACTGACCGTTTACACACTCAGTTCTCAAATTCTGTGATGTAGTAGAAGTTCCTTTGTTCTACTGTGAAACTCTCCATACTGCATTGACAGGGAGAGTCTCTTTACAGAATTTATGACGTGGGGGTTAAGTTGTAAAACTGCCCCCCCTCCCAACAGAAGAGGGGGTTGTTCACATCTCTGCTAGCCAATTCACTGAAAGGGCTAGTGTCATGACAGCATCCTGCCGGGCTGTATCACCGGCTGGTACGGCAATTGCCCCGCCCTCAACCACAAGGCTCTCCAGAGGCTAGTGTGGTCTGCACAACTTATCCCTGGAGGAAAACTACCTGCCCTCCAGGACACCTACAGCACCCGATGTCACAGGGAGGCCAAAAATATCATCAAGGACAACAACCACCTGAACCACTGCCTGTTCACCCTGCTATCATCCAGAAGACGAGGTCAGTACAGGTGCAGAAAAGCAGGGACCGAGAGACTGAAAAACAGCTTCTATCTCAAGGCCATCAGACTGTTAAACAGCCATCACTAACATAGAGAGGCTGCTGCCAACATACGGACTCAAATCTCTGGCCACTTAAATAAATGAACTTAATAGAGGTATCACTAGTCACTTTAAATAATGCCACTTTAATAATGTTTACATATCCTACATTACTCATCTCATATCGATATACTGTGTTCTACACCATCTACTGCATCTTGCCTATGCCGCACAGCCATCACTCATCCATATATTTATATGTATATATTCTTATTCATCCCTTTATATTTGTGTGTATTAGGTAGTTGTTGTGAATTTGTTAGATTACTTGTTAGATATTACTGCAGTAGTCGGAACTAGAAGCACAAGCA
>NC_088239.1:13477806-13707806 GCF_036934945.1 Oncorhynchus masou masou | reverse complement strand
AGAGACATGTCTGTTCTGGAGGGAGTGTAGAGACATGTCTGTTCTGTAGGGAGTGTAGAGACATGTCTGTTCTGGAGGGAGTGTAGAAACATGTCTGTTCTGTAGGGAGTGTAGAGACATGTCTGTTCTGTAGGGAGTGTAGAGACATGTCTGTTCTGTAGGGAGTGTAGAGACATGTCTGTTCTGGAGGGAGTGTAGAGACATGTCTGTTCTGGAGGGAGTGTAGAGACATGTCTGTTCTGTAGGGAGTGTAGAGACATGTCTGTTCTGTAGGGAGTGTAGAGACATGTCTGTTCTGTAGGGAGTGTAGAGACATGTCTGTTCTGTAGGGAGTGTAGAGACATGTCTGTTTTGAAGGGAGTGTAGAGACATGTATGTTCTGTAGGGAGTGTAGAGACATGTCTGTTCTGTAGGGAGTGTAGAGACATGTCTGTTCTGGAGGGAGTGTAGAGACATGTATGTTCTGTAGGGAGTGTAGAGACATGTCTGTTCTGTAAGGAGTGTAGAGACATGTCTGTTCAGTAGGGAGTGTAGAGACATGTCTGTTCTGAAGGGAGTGTAGAGACATGTCTGTTCTGTAGGGAGTGTAGAGACATGTCTGTTCTGGAGGGAGTGTAGAGACATGTCTGTTCTGTAGGGAGTGTAGAGACATGTCTGTTCTGTAGGGAGTGTAGAGACATGTCTGTTCTGGAGGGAGTGTAGAGATATGTCTGTTCTGAAGGGAGTGTAGAGACATGTCTGTTCTGTAAGGAGTGTAGAGACATGTCTGTTCTGAAGGGAGTGTAGAGACATGTCTGTTCTGTAGGGAGTGTAGAGACATGTCTGTTCTGTAGGGAGTGTAGAGACATGTCTGTTCTGTAGGGAGTGTAGAGACATGTCTGTTCTGGAGGGAGTGTAGAGACATGTCTGTTCTGTAGGGAGTGTAGAGACATGTCTGTTCTGGAGGGAGTGTAGAGACATGTCTGTTCTGAAGGGAGTGTAGAGACATGTCTGTTCTGTAAGGAGTGTAGAGACATGTCTGTTCTGAAGGGAGTGTAGAGACATGTCTGTTCTGGAGGGAGTGTAGAGACATGTCTGTTCTGTAGGGAGTGTAGAGACATGTCTGTTCTGTAGGGAGTGTAGAGACATGTCTGTTCTGGAGGGAGTTTAGAATGACATGTCTGTTCTGTAGGGAGTGTAGAGACATGTCTGTTGTGTAGGGAGTTTAGAATGACATGTCTGTTCTGTAGGGAGTGTAGAGACATGTCTGTTCTGTAGGGAGTGTAGAGACATGTCTGTTCTGGAGGGAGTTTAGAATGACATGTCTGTTCTGTAGGGAGTGTAGAGACATGTCTGTTGTGTAGGGAGTTTAGAATGACATGTCTGTTCTGTAGGGAGTGTAGAGACATGTCTGTTGTGTAGGGAGTTTAGAATGACATGTCTGTTCAGTAGGGAGTGTAGAGACATGTCTGTTCAGTAGGGAGTGTAGAGACATGTCTGTTCTGTAGGGAGTGTAGAGACATGTCTGTTCTGTAGGGAGTTTAGAATGACATGTCTGTTTTGGAGGGAGTTTAGAAAGACATGTCTGCTAACAGATACGAGACAGAAAACAACAAATCTCACTCTCTATCTCTCTCGGTAAACTGAACTCTTAGGGGAAAAAAGGTGCTATCTAGAACCAAAAAGGGTTCTTTGGCTGTCCCCATAGGAGAACCCTTTGAAGAACCCTTTTTGATTCCAAGTAGGACCCTCTTTTGAGTTTCATGTAGAAGCCTTTCCAGAGAGAGTACTACATGGAACCAAAAAGGGGTTCTACCTGAAACCAAAAAGGGGTATCCTATGGGGATAGCTGAAGAACCATTTTGGAACCCTTGTTTCTAAGAGTGTGTCCTGGGTTAGACCTGGGTTAGACCTGGGTTGGCGGGATAGAGAGGAGACCTCACACAGCTAGTTCAACATACACACACCACTGAGGTTACAGAAAAAGGAGTCTTACCTTTGCAAAGCGTTAGGAAGCCTATGAGACCAAAGAGTCGCCAGAGTAACATCCTACAACCAAAGACAGAGGGAAAGAAGGAGGGAGAGAAGACCGGACAATACTAGAGCGAGTCTTGTCTGAGAGAGGAAAGACTGGGAGCTCGTAATAAAACAGAGATTGAGGTGGGAAAGAGAGAGAGGGAGAGAGAGAGAGAGAGAGGGAGGGAGGGAGAGAGGGAGGGAGGGAGGGAGGGAGAGAGGGAGGGAGGGAGCAGACAAGAGCTCACTGACAGTGACAAGAGCAGCAAGAGAGAGATAGAGTGAGTGAGATGAAGTCGTTGAGGTAACAAGGTGGGTTGGTCTCTGGGTTACCCAGTGAAACACACACTGCCAACACTGAACACACCACAGATGTTCACACCTCACTGACCTTCACACCTCACTGACCTACACTGAACACCCCACAGATCTACACTGAACACCCCACAGATCTACACTGAACACCCCACAGATCTACACTGAACACCCCACAGATCTACACTGAACACCCCACAGATCGACCCTGAACACCCCTCAGATCTACACTGAACACCCCACAGATCTACACTGAACACCCCACAGATCTACACTGAACACCTCACTGACCTACACTGAACACCCCACAGATCTACACTGGACACCCCACAGATCTACACTGAACACCCCACAGATCTACACTGAACACCCCACAGATCT
Organism: Oncorhynchus masou masou; assembly: GCF_036934945.1. Lineage (NCBI taxonomy): Eukaryota > Metazoa > Chordata > Actinopteri > Salmoniformes > Salmonidae > Oncorhynchus > Oncorhynchus masou. Next base: position 13,705,115 of record NC_088239.1, on the reverse strand, counting down.
ACACTGAACGCCCCACAGATCTACACTGAACACCCCACAGATCTACACACCCCACAGATCTACACACCCCACTGACCTATACACCCCACAGATCTACACTGAACACCCCACAGATCTACACTGAACGCCCCACAGATCTACACTGAACGCCCCACAGATCTACACTGAACACCCCACAGATCTACACACCCCACAGATCTACACACCCCACTGACCTATACACCCCACAGATCTACACACCCCACTGACCTATACACCCCACAGATCTACACACCCCAACTGACCTACACACCCCAACTGACCTATACACCCCAACTGACCTACACACCTCAACTGACCTATACATCCCACTGACCTACACACCCCACAGACCTACACACCCCACTGACCTACACACCACTGAGCTACACACCACTGACCTATACACCCCAACTGACCTACACACCCCACTGACCTACACACCACTGAGCTACACACCACTGACCTATACACCCCAACTGACCTACACACCCCACTGACCTACACACCACTGACCTACACACCACTGACCTACATACCACTGACCTACACACCACTAACCTACACACCACTGACCTATACACCCCAACTGACCTACACACCCCACTGACCTACACACCACTGACCTACACACCACTGACCTACACACCACTGACCTACACACCACTGAGCTACACACCACTGACCTGCACACCACTGAGCTACACACCACTGACCTATACACCCCACTGACCTACACACCACTGACCTACACACCACTGACCTACACCCCACTGACCTACACACCACTGACCTACACACCACTGACCTACACACCACTGACCTACACACCACTGAGCTACACACCACTGAGCTACACACCACTGACCTACACACCACTGACCTACACACCTCACTTCAGACAGAGGAGAATGATAGATGAAAGAAGAGAGACAGAAAGTATTATTAACATATTTCTTTATTCCTACTTGATCCTATACTTTTGTGTCTTTGATAAGATTTAGTGCCAATTAACACATTATTGTACTGCAATGGAGAAGAAAGGCACAAGACATGTCACTGATTACAATTAGCCTCCCTTTCCTCTGTTTACAATGAGTCACAATGGCTGCGTTTAGACAGGAAGCCCAATTGTGATCTTTTTCCCACTAATTGGTCTTTTGACCAATCACATCAGATCTTTTCACATCCAGTCTTTTTCAGAGCTGATCTGTTTGGTCAAAAGACCAATTAGTTAAACAAATATCAGAATTAGACTACCTGTATAAAAGCATTCCTATGCGCCTCAGTCTTTCTCTATCTCTTGTTCCTTCCTTGCCTCTCCTTTACTCTCTATTTCCTCCATCCCTCTCTCCTCTGCTTCCCCCTCTATACTCGGTCCTCTCCATCCTACTCTCTGCCACTATGTACTCATTACCATCAGTCCCTACTCTCCCAAACATGTGAGGACCAGGGGGCTTAGCTGGCCAGGCCAGCCCAGGCAGGAGTGCTCTCTGTGGGGCAGCTGTGTTCTGATGGGAGCCTCTCCTTCTGGAGCGCTATATCTGCAAGGATATTAATAGCATCAGAGATGTGGACACACTAACCAGCCCTGCCCTGCCTATACCCAGCGCTGACACTAGTCATTGACTAAATGTAGAGTATGGATTTAAATACATGTCATTTACAGGCAGAGTACAGGGCAGGAGCTTCAAAGGCATCACAAGTAACTAATCATAAGCTGCCCAACCCTAGTAGGGGTGTGTGAACATTTCCCTGGTTACCTCCTAATGTGCCATGCAGTAGGGCAAGTATACTTCTACATTTATAATGTACAGTGCATTCGGAAAGTATTCAGACCTCTTCCCCTTTTCCACATTTTGATATGTGTGGATCTTGTGGAACAATCAAGTGATATGTATTATCTCAGAGTTATGTTCACCAAGGGTGACAAAAAACTCACAACTAACTTAGTTTAATAGGTTCTAAACCAATTCCGAACTGGACTGGAGTCCAGTCTTTCCAGAAGGACATCATAGTCAACAGTGTCGAATGTAACAGTGCAGCACTTAAATCCAAGAGTACAAGGACAGAGAGCTGTTTTGGCATCTATGTTGGCTCTACATTAATTTGCCATTTTAACTAAGGCTGTCTATGTGCTGTGGTGGGCAAGGAAACCAAATTGTAATTTTTCAAAAATGCAGTTGGCACTTAAAAAGTATTTTCTGACTGTATAAAATAGTTATTTTATGTAGCTACTATATACCATATACTGTAAACTATCTCCTGCTGTTTCCTATTTATAGTTGATGAAAAGGTGAAATATGAAACACACAAACAGGCTACCTGACGATTGTGCTGGTTTAATTCTGACACTATCAGCATCAGCTGCATCACATTCACAGACCTCGTCAACCCTGACATTGTTGCATTCTGACTCTGGTTGAATATGAGTTAACACTCCATAAACGTTGTATAACCAAGTGTGAGCAACGGTTCAATAGAAACGTAGTTCTATGCAGTGTTGCCAACTCCTCAGTAAGGAAAGTTTCTATTGGCTGTCCTAAAAGTTGCTAGAAGTCGCTAAATGAGGTCATCGCCTAATTTGCATAATTGACCATGTGCATGTAATTGTGATGGACGCTGTAGGAGAGAAGAATAACGTCGTGGGAGAGACAAAAAGTGAGTAAAAACACCCTAAATATGTCAAGAACTGCAAATGAACTTTCTTCTGTCGATTCTTGTATTTTTTTATGTCACAATTCCACCCCTCCTCCTTTATCTGGTCTTGGGACCGGCAAAAATGACCCAAAAGAGACACTCTGGCGGAGTTACTACTTAGTTTTTTATTACAATTTTTATTTAATTAAATGTTTAGTTTTTGTGTTTATTTTTGAGCAGTGAATTTATTTTTGACAAAGAACATTTTACATTTACATCCCGCCAGGGCGGGATCAGCCAGCGGCGGCTTCCCGCATGCGTGATTCATTTACAGTCTGGACCCGAAGGGGTGAACATCTCCTGCTCTGACAGCAGCTGGGAGGGACGAGGACAGGGCCGCCTGGGAGTGCTTTGGGACAGGGGTGGGGCCCATGGCAGCACACGCTGCTCGCTGAGAAGAGTAAGAACGATATGTGCTTTCATGTCAGTCTCCAAAAGTCTCCAATAATACCAGAAAAAGTCGCTAGATTTGTCGCCAGTTGCTTTTTTGGAAATTTGTCGCTAAAGTGTTCCGAATGCTCCCTAGATATAGTGACAGTTAGTTGGCAACACTGGTTCTATGGAGAGGCACTAACCCGCCTTTTCTACAAAGCGTCAAGAGTTGCCTAGTAACTAACAGAAGGGTATAGTTCGACACATCTGGCTCCAGACAGTTTTTCCAGGTTTTCCGTGACTCATTTGTCCATTTGTTACCCATAGATAGGTAAGCAGTTCATAGATTGCACGACATAAAACAGAGTCTTGACTTTTTTAGCATACCCCACATTGAAAAAAACATGCTTATTTTATTTTATAATATACATAATTTAAAACGGCCAAGTTCTATTCACAATGGTATTCAGTTTAGTAAGAGACAGACATTCCGTAAATACTAGGAATAGATTGTCCACCACCTATGCGTTATCCAGACAGAAAAGAGAAATAGGTCTGGATTTGGAGTCACACTCAAAATTAAAGTGGAAAACCACACTACAGGCTGATCCAACTTTGATGTAATGTCCTTAAAACAAGTCAAAATGAGGCTCAGTAGTGTGTGTGGCCTCCACGTGCCTGTATGACCTCCCTACAATACCTGGGCATGCTCCTGATGAGGTGGCGGATGGTCTCCTGAGGGATCTCCTCCCAGACCTGGACTAAAGCATCCGCCAACTCCTGGACAGTCTGTGGTGCAACGTGGCGTTGGTGGATGGAGCGAGACATGATGTCCCAGATGTGCTCAATTGGATTCAGGTCTGGGGAACCTGGGTGGGCCAGTCCATAGCATCAATGCCTTCCTCCTGCAGGAACTGCTGACACACTCCAGCCACATGAGGTCTAGCATTGTCTTACATGGTCTCACAAGGAGTCTGAGGATCTCATCTCGGTACCTAATGGCAGTCAGGCTACCTCTGGCGAGCACATGGAGGGCTGTGCGGCCCCCCAAAGAAATGTCACCCCACACCATGACTGACCCACCGCCAAAACGGTCATGCTGGAGGATGTTGCAGGCAGCAGAACGTTCTCCACGGCGTCTCCAGACACTGTCACGTCTGTCACGTGCTCAGTGTGAACCTGCTTTCATCTGTGAAGAGCACAGGGCGCCAGTGGCGAATTTGCCAATCTTGGTGTTCTCTGGCAAATGCCAAACGTCCTGTACGGTGTTGGGCTGTAAGCACAACCCCCACCTGTGGACGTCGGGCCCTCATACCACCCTCATGGAGTCTGTTTCTGACCGTTTGAGCAGACACATGCACATTTGTGGCCTGCTGGAGGTCATTTTACAGGGCTCTGGCAGTGCTCCTCCTGCTCCTTCTTGCACTAAGGCAGAGGTAGCGGTCCTGCTGCTGGGTTGTTGCCCTACTACGGCCTCCTCCACGTCTCCTGATGTCCTGGCCTGTCTCCTGGTAGCGCCTCCATGCTCTGGACACTACGCTGACAGACACAGCAAACCTTCTTGCCACAGCTCGCATTGATGTGCCATCCTGGATGAGCTGCACTACCTGAGCCACTTGTGTGGGTTGTAGACTCCGTCTCATGCTACCACTGGAGTGAATGCACTGCCAGCATTCAAAAGTGACCAAAACATCAGCCAGGAAGCATAGGAACTGAGAAGTGGTCTGTGGTCACCACCTGCAGAACCACTCCTTTATTGGGGGTGTCTTGCTAATTGCCTATAATTTCCACCTGTTGTCTATTCCATTTGCACAACAGCATGTGTAATTTATTGTCAATCAGTGTTGCTTCCTAAGTGGACAGTTTGATTTCACAGAAGTGTGATTGACTTGGAGTTACATTGTGTTGTTTAAGTGTTCCCTTTATTTTTTTGAGCAGTGTATATTATGTATGTTTGTAATAGTGTGTTATATGTGAAAGTGTGTTTGTATTATAAATTGTATTTTAATGTTAAGGACTCTTGGAAGATTAGTCCAAATGGGGACTAAAAGAGATCCTAATAAAATCAAATCAGTGCTCATAATGTCCACTTCAAAAATAAAACCTTGCCTGCTTGGACCAGAGCAAGAAATGGAACTGCGAGCATGCCACGAAGCTCAGATAATGTGGGCCAGCCCAGGGAAGCTTCTCGACAGACTGGGAAAACAGGCTTACACATATAGTGCCTTCAGAAAGTATTCATACCGACTTATTCCACATTTTGTTGTGTTACAGTCTGAATTCAAAATGGATTCAATAGATTTTTCCTCTCACCCATCTACACAATACCCAAAATGACTCATTTTTGAAAATGAAGTACAGAAATATCTAACTTACATAAGTATTCACAACCCTGAGTAAATACTTTGTAGAAGCGCCTTTCATAGCAATTACAGCTGTGAGTCTTTCTGGGTAAATCATAAGTGAATCATAAATCATAAATCATAACTGGATTGTACAACATTTGCCCATTATTATTTTCTAAATTATTCAAGCTCTGTCAAATTGGTTGTTGATCATTGCTAGACAAACATTGTCAGGTCTTGCCATAGATTTTCAAGTAGATTTAAGTCAAAACTGTAACTCGGCCATTCAGGAACATTCACTGTTTTCTTGGTAAGCGACTCCAGTGTAGATTTGGCCTTGGGTTTTAGGTTATTGTCCTGCTGAAAGGTTAATTAATTTCCCAGTGTCTGGTGGAAAACAGACTGAACCAGGTTTTCCTCTAGGACTTTGCCTGTGCCATTACGTTTTTTTTTTATCCTGAAAAATTCACCAGTCCTCAACGATGACAAGCACACCCATAACATGATGCAGCCACAACCATGCTTGAAAATATGGAGAGTGGTACGCAAAAATATGTTGTATTGGATTTGCCCCAAACATATGTTTGTATTTAGGACAAAAAGTGAATTGCTTTGCTACGTTTTTTGCAGTATTACTTTAGTGCCTTGTGTGAGGTTCTGTGTTATGCACTATAGCTCGTTACCATATCATATGTGATTGAATATTATCTGCTGTTGGCTTGTGTGGGTGTATGTGTTATGCAACATAGCTGACTTGAGACATTGTCAACAGTTTCAGGGCCATGGGCCTTTCTCGTGATGGAAAAATACAGAATAACAAAAAAACAGGAACAGTGCAATGAGTTGCGGGGGACACATACAGAACGTAGTGTAGAGAACAAACGGTCTTTTGTTAGATAACAGGAGCCAGGTGTGTGATAACTGTATCGAGAGTATGAGTGCATAGATATTCTACACAGCTACAACGCCTGACTGCTGAAGCACCTAGGGGCTGGGACCAGTTCGTGCGCCAACAATCAACGATAGGCTGAGTGAGTTTAAACCACGCCCAGTCTCTACTCTGACAGGCCGGCTCAGAAGCAGGAACTACTTCTGTCAGAGTATATTATAATAACTTTGTCAGGAACAAGCCAGTTCTCTGTTTGCCCTGCGAGGTGTGACAGAGAGCCCGTACATACAAAATCCGCATTTACCACTTATTGCTTAGCTAACAAAAAGTACATAGTATACAATCGGTGACGCAGTTCTGATACCAGATCCGAATTGACGCAACCCTTTTTACTTGTTGCAAACAGGATGCAGCGGTTTCCTTCCTCTCTGGCAACTGAGTTAGGAAGAACGTCTGTATCTTTGTAGTGACTGGGTGTATTGATACACCATCCAAAGTGTAATTAATAACTTCACTATGTTCAAAGGGATATTCAGTGTCCTCACCCCAGACCTGGAAACTTCACCCTACAGGTTTTACATTTTTTTTTAAATTGTATTTAACTACGGAAGTCAGTTAAGAACAAATTTTCATTTACAATGACGGCCTACCCCGTCCAAACCTGGACGACGCTGGGCCGATTGTGTGCCGCCCTATGGGACTCCCAATCACGGCCGGATGCGATGTAGCCTGGATTCAAACCAGGGACTGTAGTGACACCTCTTGCAAGGAGATGCAGTGCCTTAAACCGCTGCCCCACTCGGGAGCCGAAGAGCTTGTACATCCTGCAGGTAAACCCTCTGTGTGTTTCTTACTTACTGTTGGTTTAGGGCTTGTAAGTAAGCATTTCACAACAGGGTCTACTAAACTCGTTGTATTCAGCACATGTGACAAATACATTTTGATATGTTTCTGATGGTCTCTGTGTGTGTGTCTGTGTCTTTTTGATGGTCTGTGTTTGTGTGTCTTTTTGTTTCTGATGGTCTGTGTGTGTCTGTGTGTTTTTGATGGTCTGTGTGTGTGTTTCTGATGGTCTGTGTTTGTGTGTGTGAGTGTGTTTTTGATGGTCTGTGTGTGTGTTTCTGATGGTCTGTGTGTCTGTGTGTTTTTGATGGTCTGTGTGTGTGTTTTTGATGGTCTGTGTGTGTGTTTCTGATGGTCTGTGTGTGTGTCTGTGTGTTTTTGATGGTCTGTGTGTGTGTTTCTGATGGTCTGTGTTTGTGTGTCTGTGTGTTTCTGATGGTTTGTGTGTGTGTGTCTTTTTGATGTCCTGTGTGTGTGTTTCTGATGGCCTGTGTGTGTGTCTGTGTGTTTTTGATGGCCTGTGTTTGTGTGTGTGTGTGTAGACAACACCTGGTGTAGAGGAGAAGACATTAGAGGAGAGTGTCGAGGGCAGGGATCGGTCCAGCACCTGTGCCACTTAGTCAAGAGAAAGACTCTGCTTCAACTCCCTGACCCCAATATCATTGAAGAGGTGCCTGATTATGAGAGTAGGTAACACATCTCGACACACACACAGTATGTCTGTCCATCTGTTTCAGTTCCATCTCTCAGTGTTCTGAGTTCTTCATCAGAGCTGCTCAGACATACCGTCCAGACAGTTCACTATCCTTTATAACCTTCTCACTTGTGTCCTCTCACTCTCTCTCTCTCACATCTAGTTGTGGATGCATCAGACTATGTCCAGGTCCTGCCCTCCTGATTCAGCAGCACACTCTGAACCCTGACCCCTGGCCTGTAACATCATCTATTAGCCTGTGAGAGTCTGAGTGTGGTGTCATCAGATCAGGCTGTGCTTAGAGATCTTGACGCAATGGGTTGTTATCTGTTCTGTGTGTTCTGTGTGCCAGGGGTACCCATTGTTGTCAGAGAGAATAGTGTTTTATTCATAATGGCATTCACACCTGACATAACAATGTTTATTTTTCTCTACACACTGTTTAACTCAAGACATTTCAGCTTTTCATTTTTAATTAATTTGTGAACATTTCGAAAAACAGTTCCCCTTTGACATTAGAAGAGCTAGTGACAAAAAACATGTATTATTATTTTACCCCTTTTTCTCCCCAATTTCATGGTATCCAATTGGTAGTAGCTACTGTCTTGTGTCATCGCTGCAACTCCCGTATGGACTCGGGAGAGGCGAAGGTCGAGAGCCATGCGTCCTCCGAAACACAACCCAACAAAGCCGCACTGCTTCTTGACACAACCCACATCCAACCCGGAAGCCAGCTGCACCAATGTGTCAGAGGAAACACCTTACACCTAGCAACCTGGTCAGCGTGCACTGCGCCCGGCCCGCCACAGGAGTTGCTAGTGCGCGATGAGACAACAATATCCCTGCCGGCCAAACCCTCCCGAACACAGACAACGCTGGGCCAATTGTGCGCCGCCCCATGGGCCTCCAGGTTGCAGCCGGCTGCTGCAGAGCCTGGGCTCGAAACCAGAATCTCTGGTGGCACAGCCACTGTGCCACCCGGGAGACCACTAATATATATATAAAATCTACATTTAATCCATTTTAAACTCAGGCTGTAACACAACAAAATGTGGAAGAAGTCAAGGGGTGTGAATACTCTACATGAAGACTTGAAGTTTGTCACTGTCTTTCTCTCAATAGCTAATCTGTTTAGTACCCACCAATCTCTCTCTCTCTCTCTCTCTCTCTCACACACACACACACACACACACACACACACACACACACACACACACACACACACACACACACACACACACACACACACACACACACACACACACACACACACACACACACACACACACACACACACACACACACACACACACACACACACACTCACACACACACACACACACACACATTTCCTGTAATCTTGTGGCCGGAGAGGTGTCTTTGAGACATTTCACCTTTGAATATATTTACATTCTGCCTGTATGTCTGCTCACCTCACTGCTGCAGTGGGCTCTCTGTCTATGTGTCGGTCTCTGCTCTCAATGCAGATAATGGAGGGATTGGTTGATTGATTGATCGCAGGGATCATCTATCAGAGAGTAACTGTACCAATGCTATCCTCTCTCTGAGGTTGAGGAGAGTGAGAACACAGGGAGAGGAGAGGGCAGGTGGGGAGGTATTAAAGAGGAGAGAGAACACAGGGAGAGGAGAGGGCAGGTGGAGAGGTATTAAAGAGGAGAGAGAACACAGGGAGAGGAAAGGACAGGTGGGAGGAGGGAAAGAGAAGAAAGGACGAGGAGAAGCATCCTACAACAAGAAGAAAGGAGTGAAGAAGCAGGGTGTTGACCTCCTGTTGACCCCCGGTGGGGTAGTTACCATGGTGTTGGCTCTAGCGGTGTACCACGGGGCCATCAGTAAATCGGAGTGTGAGGATCTACTGGCGAAGAACGGGAAGAACGGAGCTTACCTCATCAGAGACAGCAAAACCATCCAAGCAGCCATGTGTCTGTGTGTCTAGTAAGTGCCACACTCTTTGTTCTTTTTTTTGGAAATGTAGGAAGTTGAATGTCCACCAATCCATTTTATAAATGCTTTCTAGAATTCATCCTAGCTTTTAATATTGTGGGGTGGTTTGGTGCTTTAGGGAACACTAGTCAGAACCAATGCTTGACTTGGACTGAAATAGGTTCCAGTACTCATGTTGGATGGCGGTACTGTTTTCTTTGGGTGCAGGAGCTCTACAATACTTTTGAGCTAATATTCTATAAGAGGAACAGGAGCTCAAGCAGTAGATCATGTGAGGTTCTGGTATTCAGCTCCAGTGAGCTCCTGCTCAAGTCAAGAACTGGGGTGGTGGGGGGAAATTCTCCCCGCTCTGCTGATGACTCATACAGGAGTAATACAGGGCTAGTGCACTAATTTGGTGGGGAAAAACTAAATGTATAAAAATATATATATATATTAATTATTATTTTGTGATTTATCAAAAGGTGCTCAGCACCCTCAACACCCACGACTTCCCACGGCTATGCTTGTATCACCCCATCACCATACATGAAGTTCCCTCTCAGGAAATAAAAGTGAATTAGAAGTTATTCAGTTCCCTCTCTGTCCTCCTCTTCTGTATGTGTTGTGTTTCTGCAGTAGACAGAAGGTGGTGTATACCTACAGGATTCTCCAGAACAACACTGGAAACTACACCCTGCAGGTACACCCTGTGTGTCTATTTCTATTTACTGTTGGATAAGGGCTTATAAGTAAGCATTTCACGAGAAGGTCTACACCTGTTGTATTCAGCGCATGTGACAAATACAATTTGATCGTTTCTGATGGTCTGTGTGTGTGTGTCTGTGTGTTTCTGATGGTCTGTGTGTGTGTGTCTGTGTGTTTCTGATGGTCTGTGTGTGTGTCTGTGTGTTTCTGATGGTCTGTGTGTGTGTGTCTGTGTGTTTCTGATGGTCTGTGTGTGTGTGTCTGTGTGTTTCTGATGGTCTGTGTGTGTGTGTCTGTGTGTTTCTGATGGTCTGTGTGTGTGTGTCTGTGTGTTTCTGATGGTCTGTGTGTGTGTGTCTGTGTGTTTCTGATGGTCTGTGTGTGTGTCTTTTTGATGTCCTGTGTGTGTGTTTCTGATGGTCTGTGTTTGTGTTTTTGATGTCCTGTGTGTGTGTTTCTGATGGCCTGTGTTTGTGTGTAGACAACACCTGGTGTAGAGGAGAAGTTCTTTAAGACATTAGAGGAGCTGGTCCACCATTATAAGTGTCGAGGGCAGGGATTGGTCCAGCACCTGTGCCACTTAGTCAAGAGAAAGACTCTGCTTCAACTCCCTGACCCCAATATCATCAAAGAGGTGCCTGATTATGAGAGTAGGTAACACACATTGACACACACACAGTTTGTCTGTCCATCTGTTAGTTTCGTTCCATCTCTCAGTGTTCTGAGTTCTTCATCAGAGCTGCTCAGACATACCGTCCAGACAGTTCACTATCCTTTATAACCTTCTCACTTGTGTCCTCTCACTCTCTCTCTCACATCTAGTTGTGGATGCATCAGACTATGTCCAGGTCCTACCCTCCTGATTCAGCAGCACACTCTGAACCCTGACCCCTGGCCTGTAACATCATCTATTAGCCTGTGAGAGTCTGGGTTTGGTACCATCAGATCAGGCTGTGCTTAGTGGTCATGATGTTTTCTGTTCTGTGTGCCAGGGGTACTGAGGTTGTCAGAGAGAATAGTGTTTGTCCGTTTGTTGAAGTGGAAGTTTACGTCAATGACACATCAGAGAGGGGAATTGGGGACTTGGCCTGTGTCTGTGACTCAGTGTGTGAATCCTTCACCCTCTCTCCATGATCTAAACTGGCCCACCACCAACAGTGAGGTTTTCCCCCTCTCTGTAGGCTGGGTCTGTCACATTACCCAGTGCTGGTAGAGTTGTTTTATTCATAATGGTTTGGGGTAGTAAGGAGTAATGGCATTCATACCTGACATAACAATGTTTTGTTTTTCTCTACACTCTATAGAAACATCCCATATAATTTACGGCTCATTCATCTCATGATTATGTTTGAGTCACTATGGCATTCTGAATACATAAAATCCATAAAATCCCTGTGTATTCCCTGCTCTCTCCTTGGCTTCGCTGCATTCTAGATTCCATAACTAGTACAAGGCACACACGCCTAATAAAAGTAACGACAGCTGACACAGTTAACGATATCATAGCTACGCAGGCACACATCCATGACTAAATTCTCAGACCGAATTCAGGTTTAGGTTATCTATTTAGCTAGCTTAGACGTGTGGCTTTGGTAGCCATCTAGCTAACGTTACTAGCTATCCAGCCATCTAGCTAAACAACCATCTATCTAGCCAAAGAAGCAACACTCACGTGGGCCAAGGTGGTGTATAGAATGAATGACTGACTTTAACTAGACTATACCCTGAATTTGGTTTGAGTATTCTAGCTAATATTTGTATAACTAACCCTCATTGTTCTATCTGTGATTCTAGTTTGCGAATGTTAACGTTAGCTAGCTACTATAGATGGCCATGCTCGCTAATGTTAGCTATTAGCTAGCTATTAGCTAGCTAGCTAGGTAACATTAGCTAACTGCTGTAGCTAGCTAAGTTAACCTTGTAGCTAACGTGAGCTATTTGTTAGAGTAACATTACAAAACATTTGGTGTCGAATTGTCAAATGTTTATTGGTTTATTCAACTGTGGTGATAAAAAAATAGGAATTTAGCTGCTTCAAGGACCTACCTTTGTATGTCCATTCTGTCAAACTGAACTAAAATGATTATCTAGCTAGCTAATTGTAGTTACGCTTTGAGAATGGTACCAAGCCTGGCTTGGTTTAAAAAAAACAGGCTGTAACGATTGATTGCAAGCTAATAATGAATATGTCACATTCTGACCTTTATTTCCTTTGTTTTGTCTTTATTTAGTATGGTCAGGGCGTGAGTTGGGTTGGGCAGTCTATGTTTGTTTTTCTATGATTTGGGTATTTCTATGTTTCGGCCTAGTATGGTTCTCAATCAGAGGCAGGTGTCATTAGTTGTCTCTGATTGAGAATCATACTTAGGTAGCCTGGGTTTCACTGTGTGTTTGTGGGTGATTGTTCCTGTCTTTGTGGCACAAGATAGGACTGTTTGGGGTTTTCACATTTCTTGTTTTTGTATTCAGTTGTTCATGTGTACATTTACCACGCCTTTGGGGTTTTCACATTTCTTGTTTTTGTATTCAGTTGTTCATGTGTACATTTACGTATTAAAAGAACCATGGACACTTACCACGCCGCATATTGGTCCTCTGATCCTTTTCGCCTCTCCTCTTCGGAAGAAGAGGAGGAAATCCCTTACAGAATATTTGGCTTGGAACTAGCTAATGATAAATGATAAGAAGGATACGTCAGTCTAGATGGTCAAATATGAATTTCAAAACCATGTTACTTACCTGAATGCAAAGACTACTCCTGTCAGTGTCAGCCTGAGTCGAATACGAGGAAGAAAATATAAATGGCGGCAAAATCTAAACTTAAACTGCTAATTTGTGGGAGGGATCACATTTACTCTAGAAATACTTATGAACACTATTCGAATTAACTCTTTGTTTTACCTTTGACTCTAGTGGTCACAATCAGTCACTTAATTTCAAAAATAGTTAAAGCTACCCTTTTCGAGTCAAATAATAGTAACTCTGCTGTAATGACTCTCCATAATTTGCTGTGTACACACAAACACCACTGGGCACACACTGGTTAAATTATCGTTGTTTCCATGTCATTTCAATTAACTAATGTGGAATAGATTGACGTCTATGCCCAGGGTGACAGCACATGCATGCACACATTTGACTGGGTTACTCAGTCTGGGTTACACCCACACCCACACTCACACCCACCGCCATTTGTTTTCGACACACTACGGTTTTCACACCTCTCTGCAAGGTCCCTGCCGTAGATAGTGTGTTTCACTTTCAGCCAGCCTTACCTGATTCAAAGGAAAGAAGGCCCTGCAAATTCAATATGGACTATGAGTATGTGTAATAATTGCCAAGCCGATGTAAATTTGTGTTTTTCATCCTCCATTTGCATTTCTCTTGTGATGCGGTTCACAGCAGCACTGACAGATGTGTTGACTTGACAACTGCGTCAGAGCTTTGAATGATCCTTCCCACCTTTGGTTCAACGCTGACTGAAGACCTGGCTAGCCAGTAACTAACTAACACCAGACACAGATGAAGACCTAGCTAGCCAGTAACTAGCTAACACCAGACACAGATGAAGACCTAGCTAGCCAGTAACTAGCTGGTGAAAGGGGAAACATATAAGTTTGTCATAGTTGCAGTGTAAACTTTTAATTATATTTGCTGACACCCTACAGTAAAACACCTTCTCTGATGTTGGTTACAAGGTGGTACGTATTAAAATGGTGATGTCACCTTGTCCACTTAATAATGAATCCAAGTGTTTGACATGGGGCAGGGGACCAGTAACTTTATAATAAAGCTTTATCAATGTAGAAGCAAAATAAAATTTCCATACTTTGATCAGTTTTCCTTCAAATGTCATCGAATTTCATGATAACATGATTTTGACTGTTCATGACATTTAAAGATGCTTTCCTGTAAATGGTTTTTGAATGCCTGATGCTTGTCAGGCTGAACATACAGCTGTACAGAGAATAGAAACAGAAGGCAAAAGGCTGCTAGTGGTTTACTGAATCTACAATTCTGCCCAACCAAAGTTTCCACACACACACACACACACACACACACACACACACACACACACACACACACACACACACACACACACACACACACACACACACACACACACACACACACACACACACACACACACATACATACACACACACACACACACACTGGCTGTGTCTGAAATGCATAGTATATCTTGTGTACATTCATCCCAAGGACATATGCAGAAATTGCAATTTAAATTATTGCTATAGTGTTATTTGGATAAGTTCTGATATTTTTTAAATGTTTTGACTATTTGTTTGATATTCTACTGCAATGTTGAGAGCTGGCAATTGAAGCATTTCACTGCACCCTACATGCTATAGCATCTGCTTAATTGTGCATGCCATGATCTGTCTTGCCTATTGCTTACTAAAAGTGTATTCTGTGTACTAATCATACTTCATACTATTTAAAACAAACTGTTTAGTATAAATGTATGCAGTAAGCAACACATATCAACATATTAGGCTCACCCATACTGAGAATGCATCATTTAATACCCAATTGCATTGTTGCCCGCCATTCCTTCCTTTTAGTACAGATTGTCCTCTTATCTAATTATCAGATGTCAAACTCACATGGATCTGAAAATATGCTTTTTCCCTTCAATAGTTTGCAGTGAATTCCGCAAGATGAAAAGTAGAAATTAGTATGACATCCTAGCATTTAAAGAATAGGCCTACTTAATTATAGACATTTCACATCTATATTTTCACAAAGCCAATCAGCCTACTATTTAGCTAGAACACGAGTACAGGTATTCCGACATGGTGACACACACACACACACACACACACACACACACACACACACACACACACACACACACACACACACACACACACACACACACACACACACACACACACACACACACACACACACACACACACACACACACACACTTGGGTCGCCTGACTTTGTCTGAAAGTAGGGGTGCAAAGTAATAAAGATGAAACATTTTGAGTACTCTAATGAAAAATGATATATATTTTTTAGACCACAAGGCCCCCAAAAAATATGTGTGTATGTATTATTTAGCAAATATTTGTCTTACTTTTGAACTCTGCATTGTTGGGAATGGGTTCCTAGATAAGCATTTCACTGTAAAGTCTACACTTGTTGTATTTGGCGTATGTGACCAATAACATTGGATTATTGGTCACTTGATCTAGTCCTATATTCCAACAGTGTGCAACAATGCTTCATTTATCATAACCATTACAGATAACAAAACATTATTGCTAAATTGCTCCATATACACTGAGTATACAAAACATTATTGCTAAATTGCCCCATATACACTGAGTATACAAAACATTATTGCTAAATTGCTCCATATACACTGAGTATACAAAACATTAAGGACACCTGCTCTTTCAATGACACCAGGTGAATCCAGATGAAAGATATGAACTCTCATTGTTAGGAGACAGGTTAAAGAAGGATTTTTAAGACAAGTGAGACATGGATTGTGTATGTGTGCCATTCAGAGGGAGAATGGGCAAGACAAAAGATTTAGGTGCCTTTGAACAGTGTATACTCAGTGTTAATTCATTCAATAAAAAAAACAAGTGCCATTTAGGATTGATTTATTGAAACCGTAATATCAGCTGGTTATATTATATCGTGGAACACAATCTTGAAAAAGGCAGTAACCTCAGCAGCATCTGCCTTATTTTCAATACACAGACATTCGATTGAGTTTATTCTACTTGTTCTTTTGAATTTTCAAAATGGACAATTCCACATTGAACACTGCATGGTGATGAATTACGGCCTCAACATAGGCTGATTCTGATAAAAGTACACTCTTTGTCTTTATAATTAGCATATTTTCAGTGTGGAACCTGCCTATATTTAGGGGAGTTAAAGGCTAACCAATTCTAAATGGTACTAGCCGTTTGCAAAGTAGCACAAGCAGAAAATAGACTTGACGCAATTATTCCAAAACTGCAGGTCTTTGTTGGAACACATATAACTCTACTTCAATCAACCAGCCCATTTGGAAGTTGTGTTAAAACTGTTGTCATTTGGCAAGGAATGTAGCTTGTGTATTCCATCAGTTAGATATGTTTTTATAGGTATGTATTTCTGGAGAGCCTTGTGTAGGAGCTTGTGTGTAGACTCAGGACAGGTGTGTAGATGGAGCGGTCAGAACGCAATTGAGTGAGTGAGACAAGAAGGGGAAAGGGAATTTAGGGAGAAGAGCTCCTTGATGCTTGGCTTATAGCTCCATATAGCTCCGCGTTGACATGACTGGTTGACGGTGGGTGGGGTCGGTACATCCTGTATAAAGACAAACTTACTTCCTTGACATCTTCCTTTCCGGCTCATATGGGAGTTAATGGAAATAATATAGTAGACATAATAGCAAAAAAATAATATGGTGGCTAAACAGGTGCAGTTAAGTAGAGGGGAAATTAAAACATGGGTTAGGAAAAATGGGTTGGATATCTGGCAGAGACAATGGGATGAAAGTAGTAAGGGCAGACATTGTTATTGTTATGTACTTGAGTGAAGACCCAAAAGCGGTTTTAACAGAAAACAGAGTTCTTTAATGAAAAACAGGAATGGCATAAATCCTCTTCCAACGTTGACAATGGAACAAAAAGAACGTAGTATAGTGCAGGATGCACCTGCCAGGCAGACTCCGACAGGATAGGACAAGGTGGAAGCAAACGAGACGACAGCTTGCTTCTGGCATCAAAAACACAAACAAGAATCAGACACTGAAAGTAGCAGGAACAGAGAGAGAAATAGAGACCTAATCAGAGGGGGAAGAGAGAACAGGTGTGAAAGAGTGAATGAGCTAGTTAGGGGAGATGTAGAACAGCTGAAGAATGAGAGACAGAGAAGGTAACCTAAAAAGACCAGCAGAGAGAGACAGAGTGAAGAGAAAGGACAGGAACAGACATAACAAGACATGACAGTACCCCCACTCACCGAGCGCCTCCTGGCGCACTCGAGGAGGAAACCTGGCGGCAACGGAGGAAATCATCGATCAGCGAACGGTCCAGCACGTCCCGAGAGGGAACCCAACTCCTCTCCTCAGGACCGTACCCCTCCCAATCCACTAGGTACTGATGACCACGGCCCCGAGGGCGCATGTCCAAAATCTTACGAACCCTGTAGATGGGTGCGCCCTCGACAAGGATGGGGGGGGAGGGACGAGCGGGGGCGCGAAGAACGGGCTTAACACAGGAGACATGGAAGACCGGGTGAACGCGACGAAGATAGCGCGGGAGAAGAAGTCGCACTGCGACAGGATTAATGACCTGGGAAATACGGAACGGACCAATGAACCGCGGGGCCAACTTGCGAGAAGCTGTCTTAAGGGGAAGGTTCTGAGTGGAGAGCCATACTCTCTGACCGCAACAATATCTAGGACTCTTGGTCCTACGCTTATTAGCGGCCCTCACAGTCTGCGCCCTATTACGGCAAAGTGCCGACCTGACCCCCTTCCAGGTGCGCTCGCAACGCTGGACAAAAGCCTGAGCGGAGGGACGCAGGACTCGGCGAGCTGAGATGAGAACAGCGGAGGCTGGTACCCGAGGCTACTCTGAAAAGGAGATAGACCGGTAGCAGACGAGGGGAAGCGGGTGTGGGCGTACTCTGCCCAGGGGAGCTGTTCTGACCAAGACGCAGGGTTACGAAAAGAAAGACTGCGTAAAATGCGACCAACAGTCTGATTGGCCCGTTCGGCTTGGCCGTTAGACTGGGGATGAAAGCCGGACGAGAGACTGACGGAAGCCCCAATCAAACGGCAAAACTCCCTCCAAAATTGAGACGTGAACTGCGGGCCTCTGTCGGAAACGACGTCAGACGGAAGGCCATGAATTCGGAAAACATTCTCGATAATGATCTGAGCCGTCTCCTTAGCAGAAGGGAGCTTAGCGAGAGGAATGAAATGAGCCGCCTTAGAGAATCTATCGACAACCGTAAGAATAACTGTCTTCCCCGCTGATGAAGGCAGTCCGGTGATGAAATCTAAAGCGATGTGAGACCACGGTCGAGAGGGAATGGGAAGCGGTCTGAGACGGCCGGCAGGAGGAGAGTTCCCAGATTTAGTCTGCGCGCAGACCGAACAAGCGGCGACAAATCGACGCGCGTCACGTTCCCGAGTGGGCCACCAGAAACGCTGGCGAATGGAAGACGAGCGTACCCCGAACGCCGGGGTGGCCGGCTAACTTGGCAGAGTGGGCCCACTGAAGAACGGCCGGACGAGTAGGAACGGGAACGAACAGAAGGTTCCTAGGACAAGCTCGCGGCGACGGAGTGTGAGCGAGTGCTTGCTTTACCTGCCTCTCAATTCCCCAGACAGTCAACCCGACAACACGCCCTTCAGGGAGAATCCCTCGGGGTCGGTGGAGACCTCAGAAGAACTGAAGAGACGAGATAAAGCATCAGGCTTGGTGTTTTTGAGCCCGGACGATAAGAAATAACGAACTCGAAACGAGCGAAAAACAGAGCCCAACGAGCCTGACGCGCATTAAGTCGTTTGGCTGAACGGATGTACTCAAGGTTCCTATGGTCAGTCCAAACGACAAAGGAACGGTCGCCCCCTCCAACCACTGTCGCCATTCGCCTAGGGCTAGCGGATGGCGAGCAGTTCGCGATTACCAACATCATAGTTACGTTCTGACGGCGATAAGCGATGAGAGAAAAACGCGCAAGGATGGACCTTGCCGTCAGAGAGAGAGCGCTGAGAAAGAATGGCTCCCACGCCCACCTCAGACGCGTCAACCTCAACAACAAACTGACTAGAGATGTCAGGTGTAACAAGAATAGGTGCGGATGTAAAACGATTCTTAAGAAGATCAAAAGCTCCCTGGGCGGAAACGGACCACTTAAAGCACGTCTTAACAGAAGTAAGGGCTGTGAGGGGAGCTGCCACCTGACCGAAATTACGGATGAAACGACGATAGAAATTAGCGAAGCCCAGAAAGCGCTGCAGCTCGACGCGTGACTTAGGAACGGGCCAATCAATGACAGCCTGGACCTTAGCGGGATCCATCTTAATGCCCTCAGCGGAAATAACGGCACCGAGAAAGGGACAGAGGCGGCATGAAAAGTGCACTTCTCAGCCTTCACATAAAGACAGTTCTCCAAAAGGCGCTGGAGGACGCGTCGCACGTGCTGAACATGAATCGAGAGAGACGGTGAAAAAATCAGGATATCGTCCATGTAAACGAAAACAAAAATGTTCAGCATGTCTCTCAGGACGTCGTTAACTAGTGCCTGAAAGACAGCTGGAGCGTTAACGAGGCCGAAAGGAAGAACCCGGTATTCAAAGTGCCCTAACGGAGTGTTAAACGCCGTCTTCCACTCGTCCCCCTCCCTGATGCGCACGAGATGGTAGGCGTTACGAAGGTCCAATTTGGTGAAAAACCTGGCTCCCTGCAGGATCTCGAAGGCTGAAGACATAAGAGGAAGCGGATAACGATTCTTAACTG
Organism: Oncorhynchus masou masou; assembly: GCF_036934945.1. Classification (NCBI taxonomy): domain Eukaryota; kingdom Metazoa; phylum Chordata; class Actinopteri; order Salmoniformes; family Salmonidae; genus Oncorhynchus; species Oncorhynchus masou. Next base: position 13,685,093 of record NC_088239.1, on the reverse strand, counting down.
TTATGTCATTCAGCCCTCGATAATCACGCATGGGCGCAGGGACACGTCCTTCTTCTGAACAAAAAAAAACCCCGCTCCGGCGGGAGAGGAGGAGGAGACTATGGTACCGGCGTCGAGCGAAACCGACAAATAATCCTCGAGAGCCTTACGTTCGGGAGCCGACAGAGAGTATAATCTACCCCGGGGGAGTAGTTCCCGGAAGGAGATCAATACTACAGTCATACGACCGGTGTGGAGGAGAGAAGTGGCCTTGGAACGACTGAACACCGTGCGCAGATCGTGATACTCCTCCGGCACCCCTGTCAAATCGCCAGGCTCCTCCTGTGAAGAAGAGACAGAGGAAACAGGAGGGATAGCAGACATTAAACAGGTCACATGACAAGAAACATTCCAGGATAGGATAGTATTACTAGACCAATTAATAGAAGGGTTATGGCGCACTAGCCAGGGATGACCCAAAACAACAGGTGTAAAAGGTGAACGAAAAATTAAAAAAGAAATGGTTTCGCTATGATTACCAGAGACAGTGAGGGTTAAAGGCAGCGTCTCACGCTGAATCTTGGGGAGAGAACTACCATCTAAAGCGAACAAGGCCGTGGGCTCCCTAACTGTCTGAGAGGAATGTCATGTTCCCGAGCCCAGGTCTCGTCCATAAAACAGCCCTCCGCCCCAGAGTCTATCAAGGCACTGCAGGAAGCAGATGAACCGGGCCAGCGGAGATGGACCGGAAAGGTAGTGCGTGATCCAGAAGGAGAGGCCTGAGTAGTTGCGCTCACCAGTAGCCCTCCCCTTACTGATGAGCTCTGGCTTTTACTGGACATGAGGTGACAAAATGACCAGCGGAGCCGCAGTAGAGACAGGCGATTGGTGATTCTCCGTTCCCTCTCCTTGGCCGAGATGCGGATACCCCCAGCTGCATAGGCTCAGCATCCGAGCCGGCGGAGGAGGGTGGCAGTGATGCGGCAGGTGGCAGTGATGTGGAGAGGGGAGCAACGGAGAACGCGAGCTCCTTTCCACGAGCTCGGCGACGAAGATCAAACCGTCGCTCTATGCGAATAGCGAGGGCTATTAAGGAGTCCAGACTGGAAGGAACCTCCCGGGAGAGGATCTCATCCTTAACCTCGACGAGGAGACCCTCCAGAAAACGGCGAGCAAAGCCGGCTCGTTCCAGTCACTAGAGGCAGCGAGAGTGCGAAACTCAATAGAATAATCCGTTATGGATCGATTCCCCTGACATAGGGAAGACAGGGCCCTGGAAGCCTCCTCCCCAAAAACAGAACGGTCAAAAACCCGTATCATCTCCTCCTTAAAGTCCTGAAACTGGTTAATACACTCAGCCCTCGCCTCCCAGATTGCCGTGCCCCACTCACGCGCCCGTCCGGTAAGGAGAGAAATGGCGTGGCGATGCGGGCTGCGCTCCTGGAGTAAGTGTTGGGCTGGAGAGAGAACACCACATCACACTGAGTGAGGAATGAGCGGCACTCAGTGGGCTCCCCAGAGTAACAGGGCGGGTTGTTGATCCTGGGCTCCGGAGACTCGGAAACCCTGGAAGTGGGCGGTGGATCGAGGTGGAGTTGGTGAACCTGTCTTGTGAGGTCGGAGACTTGGACGGCCAGGGTCTCAACGGCATGTCGAGCAGCAGACAATTCCTCCTCGTGTCTGCCTAGCATCGCTCCCTGGATCTCGACGGCGGAGTGAAAAGGGTCCGGAGCCGCTGGGTCCATTCTTGGTCTGATTCTTCTGTTATGTACTTGAGTGAAGACCCAAAAGCGGTTTTAACAGAAAACAGAGTTCTTTAATGAAAAACAGGAATGGCATAAATCCTCTTCCAACGTTGACAATGGAACAAAAGAACGTAGTATAGTGCAGGATGCACCTGCCAGGCAGACTCCGACAGGATAGGACAAGGTGGAAGCAAACGAGACGACAGCTTGCTTCTGGCATCAAAAACACAAACAAGAATCAGACACTGAAAGTAGCAGGAACAGAGAGAGAAATAGAGACCTAATCAGAGGGGGAAGAGAGAACAGGTGTGAAAGAGTGAATGAGCTAGTTAGGGGAGATGTAGAACAGCTGAAGAATGAGAGACAGAGAAGGTAACCTAAAAAGACCAGCAGAGAGAGACAGAGTGAAGAGAAAGGACAGGAACAGACATAACAAGACATGACAGTTATAGTAGTATGTAATGGGAACAGAAGGGAGGAAGTTATGTTGTGTAGTATGAGATTAGGGCATACAGGATTGATTTCCTCTTTGAAATTGATACGAAAACATGGTACTGGGATGTGTAATGCTGTATGGTAGAGGAAACAGTGGAACATGTATTGAAAGGGAGAGGTTGTTTGACAGGGTCAGAGAGGTTGGACAGGAATGGGGATTGGGTGGTATTTTGGATGGAGGTGATGGGTTTGTAGGGAATTGTTGTATTTTGTTCGAAATTCTGCAGGTGTAGAAGCACGGTGGCTAGGAAAAACTCCCTAGAAAGGCCAAAACCTAGGAAGAAACCTAGAGAGGAACCAGGCTATGTGGGGTGGCCAGTCCTCTTCTGGCTGTGCCGGATGGAGATTATAACAGAACATGGCCAAGATGTTCAAATGTTCATAAATGACCAGCATGGTCCAATAATAATAAGGCAGAACAGTTGAAACTGGAGCAGCAGCACGGCCAGGTGGACTGGGGACAACAAGGAGTCATCATGTCAGGTAGTCCTGAGGCATGGTCCTAGGGCTCAGGTCCTCCGAGAGAAAGAAAGAAAGAGAGAATTAGAGAGAGCACACTTCAATTCACACAGGACACTGAATAGGACAGGAGAAGTACTCCAGATATAACAAACTGACCCTAGCCCCCCGACACATAAACTACTGCAGCATAAATACTGGAGGCTGAGACAGGAGGGGTCAGGAGACACTGTGGCCCCATCCAAGGACACCCCCGGGCAGGGCCAAACAGGAAGTATATAACCCCACCCACTTTGCCAAAACACAGCCCCCACACCACTAGAGGGATATCTTCAACCACCAACTTACCATCCTGAGACAAGGCTGAGTATAGCCCACAAAGATCTCCGCCATGGCACAACCCAAGCGGGGGCAACCCAGGCAGGATGATCACATCAGTGAATCAACCCACTCAGGTGACGCACCCCTCTCAGGGACGGTATGAGAGAGCCCCAGTAAGCCAGTGACTCAGCCCCTGTAATAGGGTTAGAGGCAGAGAATCCCAGTGGAAAGAGGGGAACCGGCCAGGCAGAGACAGCAAGGGCGGTTCGTTGCTCCAGAGCCTTTCCGTTCACCTTCCCACTCCTGGGCCAGACTACACTCAATCATATGACCCACTGAAGAGATGAGTCTTCAGTAAAGACTTAAAGGTTGAGACCGAGTTTGCGTCTCTGACATGGGTAGGCAGACCGTTCCTTAAAAATGGAGATCTATAGGAGAAAGCCCTGCCTCCAGCTGTTTGCTTAGAAATTCTAGGGACAATTAGGAGGCCTGCGTCTTGTGACCGTAGCATACGTGTAGGTATGTACGGCAGGACCAAATCAGAGAGATATGTAGGAGCATGCCCATGTAATGCTTTGTAGCTTAGCAGTAAAACTGTGTAGGGAGGCTAGTACTGGAGTAATATGATCAAATTTTTGGGTTCTAGTCAGGATTCTAGCAGCCGTATTTAGCACTAACTGAAGTTTATTTAGTGCTTTATCCGGGTAGCCGGAAAGTAGAGCATTGCAGTAGTCTAACCTACAAGTGACAAAAGCATGTATTAATTTTTCTGCATCATTTTTGGACAGAAAGTTTCTGATTTTTGCAATGTTACGTATATGGAAAAAAGCTGTCCTTGAAATGGTCTTGATATGTTCTTCAAAAGAGAGATCAGGGTCCAGAGTAATGCCGAGGTCAGTTTTATTTGAGACGACTGTACAACCATTAAGATTAAATGTCAGATTCAACAGAAGATCTCTTTGTTTCTTGGGACCTAGAACAAGCATCTCTGTTTTGTCCTAGTTTAAAAGTAGAAGGTTTGCAGCCATCCACTTCCTTATGTCTGAAACACATGCTTCTAGCGAGGGCAATTTTGGAGCTTCACCATGTTTCATTGAAATGTACAGCTGTGTAACCGGCCGCGACCGGGAGGTCCGTGGGGCGAAGCACAATTGGCCTAGCGTCGTCCGGGTTAGGGAGGGCTTGGTCGGTAGGGATGTCCTTGTCTCATCGCGCACCAGCAACTCCTGTGGCGGGACGGGCGCAGTGCGCGCTAACCAAGGTTGCCAGGTACACAGTGTTTCCTCCGGCACATTGGTGCAGCTGGCTTCCGGGTTGGATGTGCGCTGTGTTAAGAAGCAGTGCGGCTGGTTGGGTTGTGTATCGGAGGACGCATGACTTTCAACCTTCGTCTCTCCCGAGCCCGTACGGGAGTTGTAGCGATGAGACAAGATAGTAGCTACTACAACAATTGGATACCACGAAATTGGGGAGAAAAAGGGGTAAAATAATAATACATGCAACAAAAAAATGCACAGCTGTGTGTCATCCGCATAGCAGTGAAGGTTAACATTATGTTTTCGAATGACATCCCCAAGAGGTAAAATATATAGTGAAAACAATAGTGGTCCTAAAACGGAACCTTGAGGAACACCGAAACTTACAGTTGATTTGACAGAGGATAAACCATTCACAGAGACAAACTGATATCTTTCCGACAGATAAGATCTAAACCAGGCTAGAACTTGTCCGTGTAGACCAATTTGGGTTTCCAATCTCTCCAAAAGAATGTGGTGATTGATGGTATCAAAAGCAGCACTAAGGTCTAGGAGCACGAGGACAGATGCAGAGCCTCGGTCTGATGCCATTAAAAGGTCATTTACCACCTTCACAAGTGCAGTCTCAGTGCTATGATGGGATCTAAAACCAGACTGAAGCATTTCGTATACATTGTTTGTCTTCAGGAAGGCAGTGAGTTGCTGCGCAACAGCCTTTTCTAAAATTTTTGAGAGGAATTGAAGATTCGATATAGGCCGATAGTTTTTTATATTTTCTGGGTCAAGGTTTGGCTTTTTCAAGAGAGGCTTTATTACTGCCACTTTTAGTGAGTTTGGTACACATCCGGTGGCTAGAGAGCCGTTTATTATGTTCAACGTAGGAGGGCCAAGCACAGGAAGCAGCTCTTTCAGTAGTTTAGTTGGAATAGGGTCCAGTATGCAGCTTGAAGGTTAGAGGCCATGATTATTTTCATCATTGTGTCAAGAGATATAGTCCTAAAACACTTGAGCGTCTCTCTTGATCCTAGGTCCTGGCAGAATTGTGCAGACTCAGGACAACTGAGCTTTGAAGGAATACGCAGATTTAAAGAGGAGTCCGTAATTTGCTTTCTAATAATCATGATTTTTTCCTCAAAGAAGTTCATGAATTTATCACTGCTAAAGTGAAAGCCATCCTCTCTTGGGGAATGCTGCTTTTTGGTTAGCTTTGCGACAGTATCAAAAATGAATTTCAGATTGTTCTTATTTTCCTCAATTAAGTTAGAAAAATAGGATGATCGAGCAGCAGTAAGGGCTCTTCGCTACTGCACGGTACTGTCTTTCCAAGCTAGTCGGAAGACTTCCAGTTTAGTGTGGCGCCATTTCCTTTCCAATTTTCTGGACTGAGCAGATGATTTGTTGCAATTGCAAACGTAATAAAATGGTGGTCCGATAGTCCAGGATTATGAGGAAAAACATTAAGATCCACAACATTTATTTCATGGGACAAAAATAATCACTAGATAACTACACATGGTTGATGATATTACTAGTTTAACTTGCTTGTCCTGCGTTGCATATAATCAAAGCGGTGCCTGTTAATTTACCATCAAATCACAGCCTCCTTCGCGAAACGGGTGATGATTTAACAAAAGCACATTCGCGAAAAAAGCACAATCGTTGCACAAATGTACCGAACCATGAACATCAATGCCTTTCTTAAAATCAATACACAGAATTATATATATTTTAAACCTGCCTATTTAGTTAAAATAAATTCATGTTAGCAGGCAATAGGGAAATTGTGTCACTTCTATTGCGTTCAGTGCAAGCACAGTCAGGGTATATACACTAGTTTGGGCTACCTGGCTCGTTGTGAACTGTGTGAAGACCATTTCTTCCTAACAAAGACCATAATTAATTTGCCAGAATTTTACATAATTATGACATAACATTGAAGGTTGTGCAATGTAACAGCAATATTTTTTATTTTACCTTTATTTAGCTAACGTGGCAATTGTTTTCTTACACAATTTTTTTCAAGAATGATAGCAGCCTACCCAAGAAATAACAAATATTGATAACCATCTAGATGTCACCTTTATACATAGCCTACTACTCAATGGGAGGGCATGGAAGGCGACACTTAGCTCCTGCTTGACAAGAACGACTGGCAACACATGGGAAGTAGCTACCTAGTAGCCAATTTCAGGGTAACAGGCAAAGTAAGCAGATGCATACAACGCATGAAGCAACAGTACACCCATAATGAATACTTTTAATAAAAAATAATCAATCATCAGTTTTATAACTGAAATGTACAATTATTTGTGTAAAACTAACTTTGATATGCGACTCAAACTCATCCTCTTGCTTAAAAACGAATTCCAAACTCTCGCGATATGGTGGCTCAAATATGTACGGTAGTTGCGTGGTTAGAAACCGAAGACAAAAAACACCGCTCATTCAAAACCGTCTAACCTATAGCAGAGCGCTTTCGACACACCACTAATTTCCACACGCCCACTACTTTCCTTTTGACCAACACAACCACTTGCCCATACTTCGGTCGCCATATTGGAATGCATCTACCCCCTTCAGTATCTCATTGGCTGTTCCGCTGTTCGAAGTGGAAAGCGGGAGGAAGTGGAAGAGGTACGACAAGGCTTGACAGAAGAGGACAGAAAGAATGTATGTATTTATTTATTTTTTAAATCAAATTGGTGTTTATGTTATTGATGTATATTTCATAAAGTTACGTGAATAATGGTAGTCAATGCCGTTATAATTTGCCACATCTAAACATTAGTCGGGGATCATAACAATAGTTAGCCTAGGTAGCAAGCTAGTTAGCATGAACTGTTTTCCTTTGCTAACAAGTTGTCAAACCAAAGCAGTATCAGCTATAGTTCAGCCATTTTTAAAAGTGTAACTGTTTGACTAAGCTTCCCAGCAAACGCTCCAAACAAAGCCTGTATGTAGCTGATAAAGTGTCATACAGATGAACTGCTACTGAGCTCAAAAGGGCTGTTGTGTTGCAGAATGGACGTAACGACGTGTCTGAAGTCTCTCCTGCTGGCCATCCACCAGTACAGAGACAATAGGACGGCCCATAACGCTGCCCAGCTGGAGAAACAAGTGGAGGTCAGTTTCAACATGTCCACAGAGTGCCAAAGCACAAGTCTACTTTGTGAGATATATCAACGTGACACTGAGCACGGTTACATGCACACAATATGAGTTGGGAGTGAACGTTATTTATAATAAAGGTTACAGAAAATTGGACCACTGAAATGAAAATGGATGGGCTTCCCTTCAGCAAAATACATTTTACCTAAACCCTCCCTGAATGCTTGAAAAAAACAAGGGACCCTCCCCTATACCCCAAATAGTAATTAAAATATAACGTAGATAACATACATTTTACATTTAAGTCATTTAGCAGACGCTCTTATCCAGAGCGACTTACAAATTGGTGAATTCACCTTCTGACATCCAGTGGAACAGCCACTTAAAAATAGTGCATCTAAATCATTAAGGGGGGGGTGGTGAGAAGGATTACTTATCCTATCCTAGGTATTCCTTGAAGAGGTGGGGTTTCAGGTGTCTCCGGAAGGTGGTGATTGACTCCGCTGTCCTGGCGTCGTGAGGGAGTTTGTTCCACCATTGGGGGGCCAGAGCAGCGAACAGTTTTGACTGGGCTGAGCGGGAACTGTACTTCCTCAATGGTAGGGAGGCGAGCAGGCCAGAGGTGGATGAACGCAGTGCCCTTGCTTGGGTGTAGGGCCTGATCAGAGCCTGGAGGTACTGCGGTGCCGTTCCCCTCACAGCTCCGTAGGCAAGCACCATGGTCTTGTAGCGGATGCGAGCTTCAACTGGAAGCCAGTGGAGAGAGCGGAGGAGCGGGGTGACGTGAGAGAACTTGGGAAGGTTGAACACCAGACGGGCTGCGGCGTTCTGGATGAGTTGTAGGGGTTTAATGGCACAGGCAGGGAGCCCAGCCAACAGCGAGTTGCAGTAATCCAGACGGGAGATGACAAGTGCCTGGATTAGGACCTGCGCCGCTTCCTGTGTGAGGCAGGGTCGTACTCTGCGGATGTTGTAGAGCATGAACCTACAGGAACGGGCCACCGCCATGATGTTGGTTGAGAACGACAGGGTGTTGTCCAGGATCACGCCAAGGTTCTTAGCGCTCTGGGAGGAGGACACAATGGAGTTGTCAACCGTGATGGCGAGATCATGGAACGGGCAGTCCTTCCCCGGGAGGAAGAGCAGCTCCGTCTTGCCGAGGTTCAGCTTGAGGTGGTGATCCGTCATCCACACTGATATGTCTGCCAGACATGCAGAGATGCGATTCGCCACCTGGTCATCAGAAGGGGGAAAGGAGAAGATTAATTGTGTGTCGTCTGCATAGCAATGATAGGAGAGACCATGTGAGGTTATGACAGAGCCAAGTGACTTGGTGTATAGCGAGAATAGGAGAGGGCCTAGAACAGAGCCCTGGGGACACCAGTGGTGAGAGCGCGTGGCGAGGAGACAGATTCTCGCCACGCCACCTGGTAGGAGCGACCTGTCAGGTAGGACGCAATCCAAGCGTGGGCCGCGCCGGAGATGCCCAACTCGGAGAGGGTGGAGAGGAGGATCTGATGGTTCACAGTATCGAAGGCAGCCGATAGGTCTAGAAGGATGAGAGCAGAGGAGAGAGAGTTAGCTTTAGCAGTGCGGAGCGCCTCCGTGATACAGAGAAGAGCAGTCTCAGTTGAATGACTAGTCTTGAAACCTGACTGATTTGGATCAAGAAGGTCATTCTGAGAGAGATAGCGGGAGAGCTGGCCAAGGACGGCACGTTCAAGAGTTTTGGAGAGAAAAGAAAGAAGGGATACTGGTCTGTAGTTGTTGACATCGGAGGGATCGAGTGTAGGTTTTTTCAGAAGGGGTGCAACTCTCGCTCTCTTGAAGACGGAACAGAGAACTCTCTGATAACAGAGAACTTGTCCACCGTTTACCCTCACTTCTTGGACAGACCAGAGATATGCAGTTTTAGAAACTGTTCTTCATGCTGTAAGCATTACATGGCAACGCAGGAATTTTGATAGTGCACAGGTCTGCGGACCAGAAGGTTGTGGGTTTGCAGACCACTTTGGACAAGAGTAGGGGTTGGAATGATCTCCTTTAGTGTAAAAACATTGCATGAATCTATCATCGTATTTGCAGGTCAGGAAAAAAATAGCCTTTTATAAAAATGTCATGCAGCTCTATGTCATTTTACATATTAGCAGAATCTATTTCTATACCTTTTTAAATGATCAAAATTACAGTCTAAGAATGGCCAGGGAGACAGATATATGTGTTGTTCTTGTCATATTTTTCCAATGCCAAATCGATGTATCTTGTTTGCAACGAAACTGTCCCTGTTTGCAAATAATACAAACTGAGACGTCATTTGGAATCTGAGCATGGTACTTTGGAAAGTTAAGCCTACCTTTCCATCCCAGCCAGAGTAGGCCTACCTTTCCATCCCAGCCAGAGTAGGCCTACCTTTCCATCCCGGGCAGACTAGGCCTACTCTTCTTCTGTTACTTAACTCAACGAGAGAAGGTCACAAGTGTTTCCCTAAAAGCTGTCTTGGTTGAAACATTTTCTATTGTACAGAAAGTGAATAGCTTAATCAATTGATTGCTTGTGAACTAAAGTATTTATTTTTGTCTCCTCAGCTACAGAAAGTTGTAGCTCAGCCTCTGAATGTCAAAGAAACAAAACAATGATATCACTATATGCATCGCAGTCATGTTTTTCCAGGGTGTTTTACTGCTTGTTTCAAGCATAAAGTATTGTGGACCAAAGCACTGTTATAGATCACTTTATATAATCGGATCCGTTTTAGTTTTCTTCCAAATCTTAAGCTTACAAGGGGTAGGCCTGTGCTTTTTTGCCATTTAGTTTAATGAAAGGTAGGCATATAGCATATCCCCTCAATTCGAGTCTTGGTTTTAACAGCCCTTTCACTGACACATAGGTAGGTTATTTAAAGAGTGCATGGTTGGTGAAGGAATTGACCTTTAAATCTATGCATATATCAGCCTATAGCCTAATTTTTGTCTGTCGAACAGGTAGGCATGCCTCTTGTTTTTTAAATAGGAAGAAATAGGCTTCAACACAAAGCCCTCTTGTTTGTAAAGTCAAACTAAAATGAAGACTGTTGAAATGAATTATACCTACTGGAGTTTGCCTACTTTCAGCACCATGAGCTGTCCACTTCTGATTGATTGTGCCAAAGCTGCTGCTTCAAATACACAGCTAAAACGCAAATTAAGCTGTTTACATGTCTTGCCATAATCGGTTTATTATCGAATTATTAGTGTGCATGTAAATGTGTGTGTGTGTTGTGTGTGTAGGAGCTGTCAAGAATGCAGTGTGTTCGTCTGCTGTCGTCGGGCCAGGTCCTGCCCAGTGAGTGTGTCTGTGGACTTGTGGAGTTGGCAGGAGACCCTAACACTAGCCCCGCACTCACCGGAACCATAATCTCTCTACTGGCCCAACTAGGTACACACACACACAAATTCCCAACACATTTCAGTCATACTATTTTTGTCAACAGCCGACAATGTTTCTCTCACTCAAAAATAATTTCAATATGTTCCAATTGAACTTGTGTTGGTGTGTGTGTTCTCTCCCCCAGTCTGTGATGATGAGAGCAGAGATGTTCTACAGAGCAGTTATAACCTGACCAGCACTCTGGCCTCCATCATCCACTGCCACAGCTCCACCCCCAGGGAGCCGCTGGTACTACAAGTAAGGACAGAACTCTCCATATTGCCTGACAATCAGACTGGGATACCTCTGGTTCTCAGTCTAACATTAATGTCATACGTTTGTTTGGAAGTGCGTTCAGATTCTTATCTCCTGAAGCATGCGCAGAACCATGTAAACACGCGCATGAGCTCGGCAAGTATGCATGCGTCACGTGCATGTATTTTCATCTTGTGGGCATGCTTCACGTGATAGAAATCTGAACCCACTACCAGCACTTTGAAATATTTATGCATTTATACTTTCCTGTGGATATATTGTGAGACATTCCTACCTGAAAAAGGACCAACCACACGGACAACTGGTAAAGTAACATTTTATTCAGCATTCTGGCTTGTAGAGGTCGTGAGAGAACTCTCCTGCTCCAAACACTAATTTCTCCCCGACGTAGAATTATATGAAATCAATGTCTGGTCTTCAGGCTACTCACCAGAATGACATGATTTTTGTGACTTGGCTCTGACCTAACATAATCATATGTTGTGCTTTCGCTGTAAATTCTTTTTGAAATCGGACACGATGGGTAGATAAACTTCTTGTTAATCTTTCATTTGGTGTATTGCACTTGTTAATGTGTGAAAGTTACATATTTCTAAAAAACATTTTTGAATTTCGCGCACTGCCTTTTCAGCGGAATGTTGTCGAGAGGTGCCGCTAGCGGAACCCCTAGCCACAAGAAGTTTAAAGGTGCTACAGACTCACATAAATGCTGTAGTAACTCTGTGTGTCTCAGTGTTTAAAGGTGCTACAGAGACTCACCTATAACGGACGGATATTCCACTGTGCCAACTACATCCATGAGCTCATAGACTTTCTGATGAGCAACATGTAAGATACCTCTCCTCTCTCTCTTCTCCCACTCCACAGTAGAGCAGAGGTGAATGTTTACATGTAAGTATTAATTTTGTCCCCTTAATATACCCCCCCCCCTCCAGCCAGTCGCACAATGATGACATCACCATGCCGTGCCTGGGTTTGATGGCTAACCTGGTTCGATACAACCTGTCAGTCCAGACTCACATTAAAGCTCTGGTGAGGACCACCCTCTCTCTACCGCTGTCCATCCAGCTTTTCCATTTAACCCTTACTCACCCTCTTTTCTCTCCCTCGTTCTCTTTGATGGAACGGCTTGTTGTAATGGGAAGGCATTCTACTGAACGTTGGTTAACATCTGGGTGTGTGTGTTCCTACAGAGCAATGTGAAGGTGTTCTACCGAACCCTGATTAACTTCCTGGCCCACAACAGTTTGACGGTGGTGGTGTTCGCTCTCTCCATACTGGCCAGCCTCACTCTCAATGAAGATGTGGGGGAGAAGGTAACACAGAGACACACACACACACACACACAGAGAGACACACACACAGAGACACACACACACACACACACACACAGAGACACACACACAGAGACACACACACAGAGACACACACACAGAGACACACACACAGAGACACACACACAGAGACACACACACAGAGACACACACACAGAGACACACACACAGAGACACACACACACACACACACACACACAGACACAGAGAGACACACACACACACACAGAGACACACACACACACAGAGACACACACACACAGAGAGACACACACACACAGAGACACACAGACACACACACACACAGACACACACACTCACTCACAGAGACATGCTCACACACGCACAGAGACACACACACACACAGAGAGAGACACGCCCACACGCACAGAGACACGCTCACGCACATACACGCCCATACGCTCACGCACAGAGACACACTCACTCACAGAGACACGCTCACTCAGAGACACACACACACACGCACAGAGACACACACACAGAGAGAGACTCACAGAGACACGCTCACGCACAGAGTCACGCCCACACGCTCACGCACAGACACACTCACGCACGCACAGAGACTCACGCACGCACAGAGACTCACGCACGCACAGAGACACACTCACGCACGCACAGAGACACACTCACGCACGCACAGAGACACACTCACGCACGCACAGAGAGACACTCACGCACGCACAGAGAGACACTCACGCACGCACAGAGAGACACTCACGCACGCACAGAGAGACACTCACGCACGCACAGAGAGACACTCACGCACGCACAGAGAGACACTCACGCACGCACAGAGAGACACTCACGCACGCACAGAGAGACACTCACGCACGCACAGAGAGACACTCACGCACGCACAGAGAGACACTCACGCACGCACAGAGAGACACTCACGCACGCACAGAGAGACACTCACGCACGCACAGAGAGACACTCACGCACGCACAGAGAGACACTCACGCACGCACAGAGAGACACTCACGCACGCACAGAGAGACACTCACGCACGCACAGAGAGACACTCACGCACGCACAGAGAGACAATGACATTTGCACAATGACACGTAGACACACACAATGACACGCAGACACACACAATGACACGCAGAGACACACGCAATGACACGCAGAGACACACGCAATGACACGCAGAGACACACGCAATGACACGCAGAGACACACGCAATGACACGCAGAGACACACGCAATGACACGCAGAGACACACGCAATGACACGCAGAGACACACGCAGAGACACGCAGAGACACACGCAGAGACACACGCAGAGACACACACAATGACACGCAGAGACACACACAATGACACGCAGAGACACACCCACACACAATGACACGCAGAGACACACACACAGACACCAAGGTTTTCTCTGTCTTTAGTTCTGGTGGTGACAACTCTCTGTCTGGGTGTGTGTGTGTTTCAGCTGTTCCATTCTAAGAACATCCACCAGACATTCCAGCTGATCTTTAACATCATCGTCAATGGCGACGGAACCCTAACCAGGAAGTACTCTGTAGACCTACTGGTGGACCTGCTAAAGAACCCCAAGATGGCTGACTACCTGACTAGGTATACACACACACACACACACACACACACACACACACACATATATATATATAGTTTTATAGAAGAATAGAAGTAATGTTGTTTATGTCTCTCCCTCCTCTCTGTAGGTATGAACACTTCTCAGTGTGCGTGTCCCAGGTGTTGGGTCTGCTACATGTTAAAGACCCGGACTCTGCTGCCAAGGTGTTGGAGCTGCTCCTGGCTCTGTGTGGTGTGTCAGGCCTGAGGTCTCTGCTGTGTGAGGTTGTGTTCCGTCCCGCCGCCCCACGGCTCCGAGCTGCAAGCCGCAGACAGGGGGCGGGCCTAGAAGCAGGGCAGAAAACCGAGCCGGGCTTAGCTCTCATCCAATGGCTGAGCTCTCCGGCTGAGGGGGAGGAGTTATGCTGTCTACAGGCCCTGCAGCTGCTGACTGAACTACTGGAAGTACGGCAGCCCTACACGGACACACAGAACTAGAAGTGGAAACCTGGATTTCACTACAACGCTTTCACCAATTCAGTCTAGCACAGTGATGACTCCTGCAGACAAAGGGACTTGCACTGATTGGCTCTTTGTCCTGGTGTTTTTCCCTCCAGGAGGCGTTGGGCTCACAGGTCGTGTCTGTGTGCGTGTTGGGCTTCGTTGAGTTGTTGGTTCCAGTGGTGTTGGATCTACTGCAGGGACTGGACCCAGCCGCACCAGACAGCCAGCTCAGAACACACTGCATACGCACAACGCACACCACCAGCCTGCTGCTAAATATCCTTTACGTGTGTGTGTGTGTGTGTGTGTGTGTGTGTGTGTGTGTGTGTGTGTGTGTGTGTGTGTGTGTGTGTGTGTGTGTGTGTGTGTGTGTGTGTGTGTGTGTGTGTGTGTGTGTGTGTGTGTGTGCGCGTGAGCGTGTGCGTGTGCGTGTGTGTGTGTGTGTGTGTGTCAGCCTTAACTCTTCCACTGCTGTGTAGTGAGGACTCGGTGTGTAGGGTGGTGTCTCGTCAGATGAGCTCCCAGCTCTGTCTCTCTCAGGTGGAACTACTGCTCTCCTGTTGCCATAACAATGACCCGCTCACCTGCCCCCTCACCGGCCACGACAGTAGCCTCAGGTCAGTGACCACACACACCCTCAGAACATACACACACCCTCAGAACATACACACACCCTCAGAACATACACACACACACAGAACATACACACACACACACAGAACATGGTTGTTAACACCTGTGTGTGTTCCAGTCAGGTGTGTGGTGAGGCTGTGTTGAAGGCTGTGGAGTTGATGAGTAAACTGAGACAGCAGGTGAAGGACATGGAGACCAGCTTCTACAGAATACTACAGGTACACACACACACACACACACACACACACACACACACACACACACACACACACACACACACCTGTGGTGCCGAGGTTAAAGATTGCCATAGTTAAATGTCTCTCCCTACAGGACCAGAGGATGGTCACGCCCCTCTCTCTGGCGCTGACGTCCAGTCACAGAGAGCATGTTCAGACCGGGCTTCGTCTACTGTTGGAGGCCACGCCTCTCCCAGACTTCCCTTCACTGGTGTGAGTGATTGAACACATACACACATGTTTAGTCAGTCAGTGTTTATTCTGACTGCTGCCTGTGTCTCAGTCTAGGGGAGAGCATCGCTGCCAACAATGCATATCGCCAGAGGGAGGCTGAGCTGTCTGTCAAACGGGTTGCTGTGCAACAGGATCTCCCAGCCCCCATGGGGAAAAGCCTATCAGGGCCTTCTCCCTCCAGCCCCTCCCACAGCATTCACAGCCTCATAGAGAAACTACAGAACGGCATGGAGGTGTGTGAGTCTGTATTCTGACGTGTGTTGTAGATGGTGTGTGTGTGAGTCTGTATTCTGACGTGTGGTGTGTGTGTGAGTGTATTCTGACGTGTGTTGTAGATGGTGTGTGTGTGAGTCTGTATTCTGATGTGTGTTGTAGATGGTGTGTGTGTGAGTCTATTCTGACGTGTGTTGTAGATGGTGTGTGAGTCTGTATTCTGACGTGTGTTGTAGATGGTGTGTGTGAGTCTGTATTCTGACCTGTGTTGTAGATGGTGTGTGACGTGTATGTGTTGTAGTTGCAGGATCAGATGAAGGATGTGCGTGTGTCAGAGATCATGGATGTTTATGAACAGAAGATCTCCTCTCTGGCGGTGAGGATCTCCCCCAGACCTTCCAACTCCATACCTGTCAACTCTGATGGTCACGGTGGTGCTGTCAACTGATGGTCACGGTGGTGCTGTCAACTGATGGTCACGGTGGTGCTGTCAACTGATGGTCACGGTGGTGCTGTCAACTCTGACGGTCACGGTGGTGCTGTCAACTCTGACGGTCACGGTGGTGCTGTCAACTCTGACGGTCACGGTGGTGCTGTCAACTCTGACGGTCACGGTGGTGCTGTCAACTCTGACGGTCACGGTGGTGCTGTCAACTCTGACGGTCACGGTGGTGCTGTCAACTGTCAACTCATTTCCACTATTTCTTTGCATTTGATGTAACCACCATGAGACATTTAATTGAGTTAGTATTGTAACTGCTTCTCTCTCCCTCTCTCTCCAGTCTAAAGAGGGGAGGTTACAGGATCTGTTAGAGGCCAAAGCTCTGGCTCTCTCTCAGGCCGACCGCCTCATCACTCAGTACCGCTGTCAACGAGCTCAGGCAGAGGCCGAGGTAACACACACACACACACACACACAGACGCGCACACAGAGGCCTTGGCTTCTAACACAGATGGCCTTTGTCTCGGTCTCTCTGTAGGCACGTAAGCTAGCATCTATGCTGAAGGATGCAGAACAGAGGAGAGAGGAGCTGCAGGTTCGTAACAGAAGAGTTAGCACATGCTAAGAGGTTTAGCATTACTGTTCTGCTAAAGACTAGCTAGCAGATGCTAACAGGTGTGTGTCTGTTAGGTGGAGTTGGGCAGCCAGGTGCTGGAGGCAGAGAGGGCGAAGGGAGACATCGAGGAGTTGTTGCAACACAATGCTAGGCTGCAGGCTGACTCTCAGGAACACCAGTCTCTCAAAGGATCCTACAACCAGCTGCTTAACAGGTCACACTCTCACACACTGATCTCTATGGTCTTCTCTACAAAGACCTTTCATATGCATGTATTTGATGATGCGATTCCTGTTCCTGTGTAGGTTTAATGAGAGTGAGCGTCTGTTGAAGGAGCTGCAGGCGGCTCATATCTCCCTCATTAAACAGATGGACACACTGAGGAAGACCCAGGACACACTACGACTACAGCACGACAAGTAAGACAGACACAGTAGCAATAAAAACATTCCCTCGCCAACTATTTACAATCATTTTTTCTTTCTCTTTTTCAGGGCATTGTGTGAGCTGAAAGAGAGGCAGGAGCAAATGAAATCCTTTCAATCAGAGCTTCAGCAGAGAAACTGTGACATCACAGGTCAGTTTGAGCTAAACCTGTTACCACTCTCTTACTCTCTCTCCTTCCCTCTCTTACTCCCAACCCCTTCTCTCTCCTACTTTCCCTCACTTTTACTGTCTCTCTCTTTCTCCCTTTCTCTTGCTAACTCTGTCCCTCTTCTCTCAGGTCTGCGTGGTGAGTTGCGGGGTCAGGAGGAGAGGGGGAGAGCAAAAGAGAAAGAGAGGGAAGAACTAGAGGAAACAGTGGATATTCTGAGGAAGGAACTCAACAAGACTGAGCTGGCCAGAAAAGACGCCAGCATCAGGGTAAGAACACACTGGTAAAGTATTGGAGGAGGCAGGGTGTCGCCAGCTAGCTTGTACACAGTACTGAATAAGCTAATAACCAACTCCATACACCCACAAGGGGAGATCTAAATGATTATAATACAAAGTCCTTTCTGGTAAGGAAGTTGTCTCTGTCCCCTCTCCTCTCCTTCCCTGTCCTTTCCTCCTGTCCCCTCTCCTTCCCTCTCCTCTCCTGTCTACTCTCCTCTCCTTCACCCTGCCCTTTCCTCCTGTCCCCTCTCCTTCCCTCTCCTCTCCTTCTCTCTCCTCTCCTGTCTACTCTCCTCTCCTTCACCCTGTCCTTTCCTCCTGTCCCCTCTCCTTCCCTCTCCTCTCCTTCCCTCTCCTCTCCTGTCTACTCTCCTCTCCTTCACCCTGTCCTTTCCTCCTGTCCCCTCTCGTGTCTTCTCCTCTCCAGGCGTCCTCTCTGGAGCTGCAGAAAGCTCAGGTGGAGGCCAAACTGCAGAAGAAAGAGGACGAGCTGAACAAACACTCTTCTATGATCGCCATGATACACAGCCTCAGCTCTGGCAAACAGAAGAGTGACGTCAACCTGTCCCTCTGAGACACAAACACACACTGCCAATCTGTCTCTGTGACATCTGCACACACACACACACACACAGGATCAGAAGGAATGGATATTTTTTAACTGATTTAGTAACTAATTTCTGTCATTTTAATGTACCGCTATCTGCATTTTTAAACCCATTGTCCATATATCCTGCATTTACCATTATTTTACATCTGTTTTTCTGTCTATTGTATTGACGTGTAAATAAATATTGACTGGTCTGATGATCAGTGTGTTTGGGGTTTTATCTGTAGTGACATAGTGGGAACAGCAGGAGCCGAGTTTGAACCAGCAACCCAGTGTTTTATGGGACGAATGACCTGACCTCTTATCGAAGTCCACACCTCTTAGCAGAGGCTGTAGTAGACTGGACTCACAGGTGGGGTACAGGACAGTGAAGGGGAGTTTTAGACATATCCAACTTCCCTACCAAAACCTACAGCACTGTGTACAGAGACACAGTCGGCCACACACAGGCGAACGGACACATGCCCTATAATATCCTCTGAATGTCATTCAGACTGTAATGCACCAGACAGCTTTCAAAGACTGGTGCAGTGTTTTGAGTAGGCCTACTCACGGATCCAAATGTAAAGAGGTGGAAAACAGGTTGGGGTTGAGCAGGCAACATGAGGTAGAAGTAAAATAAGACTAGTAAAGTGAATGTATTTCATGTTCACAGTGTAATGAGGAATGATCCAGTGCTATTATGGCAGTAGGCTTCTCTATCAAAACATAAGGAAAACAAACATTCACAGATAACTAAATGGACCAATAGAAGATAATCACAGTACCTATACAATAGTAACATGTTATTTAACTGGTAACTACAGACGAGAGGAAGTTTTCGGTCAAATAGTCTTGCTTAGCATAAGAAGGACTTGAATGTCCACTTTGAATAGGCCCATTTTCACCTCTAGGTCAACCTGGTCTTGATTCTGAAGCACTGCTACAGTATTGTGGTTATGGCTGTTAGCCCAGCTAGCACACTTGGTTCCTTGGAAGTTGTGGGAATGTATGTTTTTTTTTTGATTTCCCATTGGTTCTGGTAACGATGCCATATGTTTCCTGACCGTTAAAACTGAACGTTTCTAAACGTTCTGAGATTGGAAGTGAACATTTTGCCTGTTCTGGGAATGTACATTTTTAGGTTGCAGGGAGAATCTGCAAATGTTTTTCTATGGTTCTTCTCGTGGAAATATTCAGTCAATCATATTTCACAAATACCGGAGCTTGTGAGTTCAAATAGACTTTTACTACATGACAAAAGCCGAGCTGGTTCATGAATACAAATGCCCTGACCTTGATTCTACCTGCCCTTCGGTACCTCCTGGACTCTGATCTGGTTTTGACCTTTTAGCCTGTCCACGACCATTCTCTTGCCTTCCCCTTTGGATTAATAAACATTGTAAGACTCCAACCATCTGCTTCCTGTGTCTGCATCTGAGTCTCGCCTTGTGCCTTGATAGGAAAGGTGTGTAAGCAATATGATTATAGCTACACCTTGTATTGTGTAGGTGAAATTGTCATCATTGCTTATTTGCGTGTATGCAACTGGAGAATTATCCAATTGTCACATTTCCACTTTGTCCTCCCCTGGGTCAATATCCCTTCCTTCTGTCTGAGGCACTGGTGTGTCTGCTGTGACTGACCCCTCTTCTGTCTGAGGCACTGGTGTGTCTGCTGTGGCTGACCCCTCTTCTGTCTGAGGCACTGGTGTGTCTGCTGTGACTGACCCCTCTTCTGTCTGAGGCACTGGTGTGTCTGCTGTGGCTGACCCCTCTTCTGTCTGAGGCACTGGTGTGTCTGCTGTGGCTGACCCCTCTTCTGTCTGAGGCACTGGTGTGTCTGCTGTGGCTGACCCCTCTTCTGTCTGAGGCACTGGTATGTCTGCTGTGGCTGACCCCTCTTCTGTCTGAGGCACTGGTATGTATGCTGTGGCTGACCCCTCTTCTGTCTGAGGCACTGGTGTGTCTGCTGTGGCTGACCCCTCTTCTGTCTGAGGCACTGGTATGTATGCTGTGGCTGACCCCTCTTCTGTCTGAGGCACTGGTGTGTCTGCTGTGGCTGACCCCTCTTCTGTCTGAGGCACTGGTGTGTCTGCTGTGGCTGACCCCTCTTCTGTCTGAGGCACTGGTGTGTCTGCTGTGGCTGACCCCTCTTCTGTCTGAGGCACTGGTATGTCTGCTGTGGCTGACCCCTCTTCTGTCTGAGGCACTGGTATGTATGCTGTGGCTGACCCCTCTTCTTCTTGATCTTGTTGTCTTTCTGTCTTCCTCTCTTTCTTCTCCATTCTGAAGTGGTTTTCCACTCTGTTTTCATTTGGACCATGTGTATTTGCTGGAGGGGGATAGGTGAGTTTAGGGTGAGTTAGCAGGATGCAGACTCAAAAACAGCTAGAATGATTAAATGCATTTAACCATAAGGACATGAATGTTCCATGGATGTCTACCTGTGGCAGAGAGTGACTCTCCCTCTTCAGATGACCATGTTACGTCTGCATTGGGGCAGAAAACCTTGAGACAGTAAAATATCAGAAACTGAAAGCTGTTCATCAAAAGCCACCAATGTAACCCTCCTCTCTGTTCATCAGGAGGTGGTTGTGTTCAATGGTTCAACAGATCATGATGTCATCATCATCATAACTTACCTCTCAGCAGGTAACATATCACTGCTGCTATAATCACTGCTGCTATTATACCAGTGATTGAACCTGGACTCAGTCCATCTGAAACTGAAGGAGAAAATACAGAGTATCAGTTTTATTGTTTAATGTGATCCTGTGGGAAACAGTAAAAGTAAACTTTGTACCATCAGATAGTTTATCAGGTGTGATCTGCAGGTAGGTGAGGATCAGGTGTGTGTCTCTGGCAGTAGAGAGTTCACAGCTGTAGGTCCCCTGGTGGACCATGGTTAACTTGTGGAGCTGAAGGCTGCCAGAGTCAGACAAACTCTGAACCTGCTCCTTCCACTGGTCATCAATATACATCTGAGATGTGCCCTTGGTGTAGGTGGAGGTGAGGATGGTGTCTATCAGGTTGAACCTCCAGGTGAGGTTAAAGGTCAGGATGTCAGACTGAGAAACACTGCAGGGGATGGACACCTCACTGCTTAGAGATCCCTGGACAGGAGCTGAGATGAGGTCATGAGAAAGCCTTTTTTAGCTTGATCTTTGCATTCTGTCTCACAATGTTGTGTTGTTTTTGTACAGTTTGCAGCCAGATAAATATATAGATTAATTTGTTCATTGATTTATGGATTGTTTTATTAATAAGTTGATCACTTCATCACCTTGCTGTTTCAGGGTTGCTGTCCTTTCTATTGTCCCAGAGGTCACGGTACAGATGTTGGTTCGGTCTCTGCTAAACTGTTTTGTGCTGGTGATGTCATAGAGGCCCTGGTCATCCACCTTGATGCTGGTGGAGTTCTGGATGGTTCCAGGGTCAAATGAAAGGTCAGAGGGGGGGTCAGTGGACCAGGTGAGTTTAAGCTCAGGGTAGATACCTGTAGACCTGCAGGTGATGATGTCATCTGATAACTGTATGTCCACCAAGTGGACTGGAGCTGCAACAAAGTAGACATTACACATGGAGCAGCATGAAGTGATCATCATAAACAGACAGACAGACAGACATTCCGTACCTTCCACTGCTATGTTAATGAAGGACTCCTTGTTGCCTTTAATAGTGCTGGTGTAACACTTGTATCTGCCCTGGTCCTGGAGTGTGATCCCTCTCAGCAGTAGTGAAGTGTTTCCTTTAGGGATCTGGTCATTGAACAGGGCTGTTCTCCCTCTGAAACGCTGGCTCTGCTGTTCGAGCTGATCTGTACTGTAGTAGTAGGAGTGGACGGTCAGGACCTTGTCTTCTGGTTTCAGCCAGTGGATGACTTCCTCACTGCCAGGCAGGAAGCTGCAGGGCAGGCCACAATCCTCTGAGAACACACACGTTACGTGGTTTTCTGCAAGAGAATAAAAACACACAAACTGAAGTTAAATGAGCATCTGGACAAGAGAGGATTCAAACACAGACTCCTACACTCCCCAATAGTCAGATACCCTGGGAAAGTGAGGAGGCCCTTTGTTAATATCAGAGTGTTATTAACCTGTTATTATTGTTAATATTAACCTGAGTCTATTCTGTCAGCGGTCTTCCTCGGTCCTCCACTAGCCCCCCTCCATACCCACATCACCTAACCTCTAACTAAAATCACAATCTAAAATAAAGACTCCAGTCACACCTGAATGACTACACTCCCTTCATCCCTCTAATCATACCACACAACCATTCAGCAATCATTTACATTGATAAACCAGCTTAGCCTGTCCAATCTGTTGTTGAATCACTGATTCCTCTTATAAAATGGTTCAAAAAACCACAGAGACTTTGTTGAGACCTAATAGTCCCTAACATGATCACATGATGATTCATACACACTGAGTTTAGAAAACATTAAAGACACCTCTTTCCATGACAGACTGACCAGGCGAAATATAGGAAAAAGCTTATTGTTTGAAGTTTATTGATCAATTATTGATGTCCATATTAAACCCACTTCAATCGGTGCAGATAAAAGAGAGGAGACAGTTTAAAGAAGGACTGTTTAGGCCTTGAGACATTTGAGACATGGATTGTGTATGTGTGCCATTCGGAAGGTGAATGGGCAACACAAAAGACGGAAGTGCCTTTGAACAGGATACGATAGTAGGTGCCAGGTGCACCAGTTTATGTCAAGAACTGCAACGCTGCTGGGTTTTTCATGCTCAACAGTTTCCCGTGTGTATCAAGAATGGTCCACCGCCCAAAGGACATCCAGTCAACTTGACACAACTGTGGGAAGCATTGGAGTCAACAATGTACAGCCTCCCTTTGGAATGCTGTCGACACCTTGTAGAGTCCATGCCCCGATGAATTGAGGCTGTTCTAAGGGCAAAATGGGGGTTTACTGCCCAAATTGGTATAATCAGTGTATAACACTTTGCCTTAGGGTGGAAGTGGCCAAAAATCACTACACGCAACAGGAAAACTCTGCTCTTGAATGAATTTGTCAGTCTTCTGTAATGACCAACATAAAATATGCCTTTTCAACTTCCTGTAAAATATGTATTTTTAAAAATACTTAAAATACCTTTTAACATTTTCCATACTTGCAGTATGTGTAGGCATAGGTAGTAATGCAATTTGGATGATGCATTGTAAGTGTGGACTATAATTTTTTCCTCATAGTGTAGGCCTAAAATATGTGTATCTTTTCATTGGCCAAAGATATTGTATTGGTTGCATTTAAGACATGGGTCATTTGTTTTATTCTATGTCCGTGGACGTTGAAAGAAAAGCCGATCTGGACCTCACCGAATCTGAACCAAACATCTACCATCAAGACGTCTATGATTGGTTCAGAGTGGGTCCGGACCAGAACGAAAAGAAATGTCAGTGGAAATCAAGGTCGGTCAAAAAAAACCTCCCACTTCCAAAAGACATCAGCTCGTGCTTACTGGGGAGTAGCCTACCATGTCGGCCCCAATGGGATGTTATGAATGCCCATCCATGTGGTAGGCCACCGTTTGTAAAACAGTCCGTTGCATTGGCTTTATTATTCCTAATTCCTGTGACGAATCAATTTGGTTTTTAAGCTCTAAATATCAACTACCCAACTTTATCAGGAGTTATCACAAGCCTATTTAGAATGTGTTGACACAGTACGAAATGCAGAAGTAAGGAGACCGTGGATGGTTGTAACACTTTTAGCATTTTTTACAATTTCTCTGAGATTTTTGAGCTACTGTCAGGGTTCACCTAGGGGTCATGATACGGGCTGTACCAAATGTTTGATGTATTATAATAATTGATTATGCTTATGCTGTATTAATAGAAGGGGAGGGGTTCTAAGACCCCACCCTCCTTACATGTATAGGGTCCTAGACTACAGATAAACAATATATATATTCATTATAGAGGTTTTGTATTGTTCCACAGTTGTTTTCTAGTCTCTCTGCCTCTTATAAAGAGACACCTCTGAGAAATGTGTGACTGACCTTTTATATTTTGCAGAACTTACTCGGAAACATGCGTGCTATGTTCCTGGTGTCAACTTCTGTCTGCAATTGCATTTATAAAGGTCTTTGAATGATTTAATTAAAGATATTGTCATGAATGCTACTTTCACCAACGAGCCAATGATTAACAAGGAACAAGGAAACGAACCCCATCATTACTACATTCAACATGTGATAGCAACAGTTTCCATCTGTCTACTACAAATAGATATAGGTATTACCACTCAAAATCAAACACACAAGTTGTGACTTTGTCTCAAATACAAGGAGTGAAATGTTACAATTTACCCCACTTCCTGGGTCAGTTGTAACAGGGCTTGGGGTGAAATGTAAGAGTTTACCCCACTTCCTGGGTCAGTTGTAACAGGGCTTGGGGTGAAATGTAAGAGTTTACCCCACTTCCTGGGTCAGTTGTAACAGGGCTTGGGGTGAAATGTAAGAGTTTACCCCACTTCCTGGATCAGTTGTAACAGGGCTTGGGGTGAAATGTAACAGTTTGAAAAAATACACAGATCATGATATGTAGCGAAATATTGAAAGCCTTTATTGAGAACATGAGAACAACATTGCCATGTTTCAACATTTTGTGCATCAGAAATAATAACATTATCATACAAATCATTAAATGTTTTATTTTATTTTTTACGTTCCATTAAATATAAATAAAAAACAACCACCCTCCTACTCTTCATTACATCATCCACAGCTACTGTCGCTGTCATGTTGTCAATATCTGCTAAGAACGTTTTTTTGCTCTATCATACTGGGCACATAATATGTGACATACACAGATGAACTAAAAACACTGCAAACACTCAGAACAAAGAGAGCATCAGCGCCTGTTCTCTCTCTTCAAGTCCCCCTTCTGAGGCTGGCTGCCTGTTGAGAACAAGTGACAGTCTGAACCTCCTACCCACACAGCATCCACCTCTTCTATATTCAACATACCAGAATTCACTATTTTGTCTATGATTAACATGTTAGTCTAGAAAAAATCTGTGAAAATAAATTAATGACACAACTTTACCAAAAACAATCAAAGTTTATGTATTAAAATCTTAAATATTGCCAGATTGGTTTTCACATCTATTTTACAAGGTGTTCATTATTGTAAATTGAAAGGTGTCCTTTGGTAGTATTTATTTGTTCCACATTATTCATTGTTGTATGCTAGAACCTACAATATGTACATATACACTGCTCAAAAAAATAAAGGGAACACTTAAACAACACAATGTAACTCCAAGTCAATCACACTTCTGTGAAATCAAACTGTCCACTTAGGAAGCAACACTGATTGACAATAAATTTCACATGCTGTTGTGCAAATGGAATAGACAACAGGCGGAAATTATAGGCATTTAGCAAGACACCCCCAATAAAAGGAGTGGTTCTGTTGGTGGGGACCACAGACCACTTCTCAGTTCCTATGCTTCCTGGTGGATGTTTTGGTCACTTTTGAATGCTGGCGATGCTTTCACTCTAGTGGTAGCATGAGACAGAGTCTACAACCCACACAAGTGGCTCAGGTAGTGCAGCTTATCCAGGATGGCACATAAATGCGAGATGTGGCAAGAAGGTTTGCTGTGTCTGTCAGTGTAGTGTCCAGAGCATGGATGCGCTACAGGCCAGTACATCAGGAGACGTGGAGGAGGCCGTAGGAGGGCAACAACCTAGCAGCAGGACCACTACTTCCGCCTTTGTGCAAGGAGGAGCAGGAGGAGCACTGCCAGAGCCCTGCAAAATGACCTCCAGCAGGCCACAAATGTGCATGTGTCTGCTCAAACGGTCAGAAACAGACTCCATGAGGGTTGTATGAGGGCCCGATGTCCACAGGTGGGGGTTGTGCTTACAGCCCAACACCGTGCAGGACGTTTGGCATTTGCCAGAGAACACCAAGATTGGCAAATTCGCCACTGGCACACTGTGCTCTTCACAGATGAAAGCAGGTTCACACTGAGCACGTGACAGACGTGACAGAGTCTGGAGACGCCGTGGAGAACGTTCTGTTGCCTGCAACATCCTCCAGCATGACCGTTTTGGCGGTGGGTCAGTCATGGTGTGGGGAGACATTTCTTTGGGGGCCGCACAGCCCTCCATGTGCTCGCCAGAGGTAGCCTGACTGCCATTAGGTACTGAGATGAGATCCTCAGACTCCTTGTGAGACCATATGCTGGTGCGGTTGGCCCTGGGTTCCTCCTAATGCAAGACAATGCTAGACCTCATGTGGCTGGAGTGTGTCAGCAGTTCCTGCAGGAGGAAGGCATTGATGCTATGGACTGGCCCACCCAGGTTCCCCAGACCTGAATCCAATTGAGCACATCTGGGACATCATGTCTCGCTCCATCCACCAACGCCACGTTGCACCACAGACTGTCCAGGAGTTGGCGGATGCTTTAGTCCAGGTCTGGGAGGAGATCCCTTACACCTTTTCTTTGACATTTCCGAAATGTAGCACTGTTTAAGACATGGATTTCATGTTGTAATGTTAACAGGGTACCCAAAAGTAGTTCAAACAAATGTTTTCATTTTATTAGCTAAACAAAACTTGTTTAAACATCAACATTGTTGCGGAACTCAGCCTTGTTTGCATAGAGATGATGAAACGAACGTAATTTAGGCTGTAATGATCTACAAAATTCTAGTCATTAGGTAATCACACCGGTTATATAGAAATGGACGCTAATAGTTTATTGAATCCCATTGTGACACAGTGGGGGACACTATTTGGCTGGGGGGATATTATTTTGCGTATCGTCTGAGATCCCTAAAGATTGGAAAGCTGCCGCGGTCATCCCCCTCTTCAAAGGGGGAGACACTCAAGACCCAAACTGTTAGACCTATATCTATCCTACCCTGCCTTTCTAAAGTCTTCAAAAGCCAAGTTAACAAACAGATCACCAACCATTTCGAATCCCACCGTACCTTCTCCGCTATGCAATCTGGTTTCCGAGCTGGTCACGGGTGTACCTCAGCCACGTTCAAGGTTCTAAATGATACCATAACCGCCATCGATAATAGACAGTACTGTGCAGCCATCTTCATCGGCCTGGCCAAGGCTTTCGACTCTGTCAATCACTGCATTCTTATCGGCAGACTCAGCAGCCTTAGTTTCACAAATGACTGCCTCGCCTGGTTCACCAACTACTTCTCAGATAGAGTTTAGTGTGTCAAATCGAAGGGCCTGTTGTCCGGACCTCTGGCAGTCTCTATGGGAGTGCCACAGGGTTCAATTCTCGGCCGACTCTTTTCTCTGTATATATCAATAATGTCGCTCTTGCTGCTGGTGATTCTCTGATCCACCTCTACGCAGACGACACCATTCTGTATACTTCTGGCCCTTTGGACACTGTGTTAAAATCATTGACCCATAAGAGAAGACATGACCAAAGCAAGGCACCCATATAGAATTAAAACAACATGATTCTTAATGAGAAATATAATCTAATAAACAAATGTTTGCATAACCAATGACATGAAAACTGTCTCCAACGGTGAAGGTTCATGAATCTTACAAAGATTTGTTCACAGTGGTAATTTTGAAAGAGGGGGATTAGAACCCCAAAATAAAATTATTCTGGACCAGAAGTCATTTTTTGGGTATTTGAGCTGAAAGTGTTAGCAGATGCTACTACATGGACACTAGAATTGAACATTATGAAACAAAACGATGTATTGTGCAAGTATGACTCCTTCCACTACATTCTGATCGAAGACCATCAAAGGTAAGGGAAAATTTATGTTGTAATTTTGTATTTCTTTTGACTCCAACATAGCGGAGAAATATTGTTACGTCTGAGCGCCGTCTCAGATTATTGCATGGTAAACTAATTCCGTAACGTAAAAAAAAATGTGACACAACGATTGCATTAAGAACCAGTGTATCTTTATAACTATATGTAGAACATGTATCTTTAGTCAAAGTTTATGATGAGTATTTCTGTTATCTGGCGTAGCTTTCTATAATTTCTCCGGACATTTTGGAGAATTATCTGAACATGGCGTCAATGTAAACCGAGAATTATGGATATAAAATGCATATTATCGAACAAAACATAAATGTACTGTGTAACATGTCATATTACTGTCATCTGATGAAGATTTTCAAAAGGTTGGTGAATGATTTTTCTTTTAATCCTGCGTTTGTGATTGTATCTTTTGTTCGACAAAATGGCTGCATATTGTCTGTGTGTTTGTGGTGGTTTAACATAAATATGTGCTATGTTTTCGCCGTAAAACATTTTAAAAATCTAACATGCTGGGTAGATGAACAAGGTGTTTATCTTTCATTTGAGGTATTGGACTTGTTAATGTGTGGTTAAATATTTCTAAGAATATTTTTGCATTCCCTGCGCCACCGTTTGAGCTGAACGGGGGGGTGTAGTTCCCGCATGGGAACCAATAGGCACAACAGGTTTTAATAACTTTTTGGAAACCACTATTCACAGTATGGGGTTTATAAACATGTACAGACATAGAGTACCTTCACATCAAGGAGGTGTAACAGTGATGAAAGGCAATTCAATGTACAACAGTGGTCTTCTGTAGCAAGCAATATGTGGTAAATAAGTTTACACTGAATGGTTTCATTAACTTCTTTAAATGTTTTAGAAGTAAGTTGTAACAGGCCTCATTCAGCAGTCTGAATTAACGTATAGGTCAATTCATTGCTCTCTTTGCCTTATAAAGCTCTTTGACATACTGGAAACTCCCTCTGTAGCTAACATCTACAATAACCATTAGACGTAGGAGTCAGAGTTATCATAAACAGTCTCAGGGATTGCTATCTCTGGAAATTCCTTTGGTCTGTAAAAGAGTTCGGTAAATCAGCTCTTTGTGCCTTACTTGTGGAAAAATCTCCAAGCTTCTCTAAACGTTGACATTTTGGGGCCTCTAGATGCATTTTTTTGTTAGTTTGTCAAGTTTCTAATTATAGTTTCTAATCATAGTTTGAACATAGTTGGCCATAGTTTCTAATCATGGTTTCTAGTCTGAAAAGTTTTGAAATAATAAGATGGTCAAATAGAGCATAAGAGGGCATAAGGTACATGAATGAACAGTATGAATGAAAACAAACAGTATGAATGAAAGAAATGGCTACTGCTCAATGGATAAATAGCCATTTTTTTAACATAGATGTCACTGAAAACAATGAATACATATCAGTTGTCATGACGTTGCCCTGTTGGATGAGGTTTCTGACCTCCCCCATAAATACCTGTGGCAGGGTAGCCTAGTGGTTAGAGCGTTGGACTAGTAATCGGAAGGTTGCAAGTTCAAACCCCCAAGCTGACAAGGTACAAATCTGTCGTTCTGCCCCTGAACAGGCAGTTAACCCACTGTTCCCAGGCCGTCATTGAAAATAAGAATTTGTTCTTAACTGACTTGCCTGGTTAAATAAAGGTAAAATTAAAAAGAAAATTCTCTGTTGTCCCCAGAGAAAGTATGGTAGCATCAAAAGGTTGGAGAATGGAACAATATTTCCCTTTCTCAACCAGTTGAAAGTGTTCGTTGGTACTTAAAGAATATGATGTCAGATCAGATGTTGTCTGGGATGTTATATCTGATGATAGGATGACATAAATTGTATCTTGGAAAGTCTACACATTCTAGTTATCAGATTCACAAGGAATTGTTGTGCATTTTAATGTTTAAATAGGAAACTATTTGTGAAAAGATTAAATGTAATTTTAGCCTCCAAAATAAGATAATTATTTGGCCACGCCCAAGTGAACAGACTTTGGTTGGAGAGGGATGAAACACTCCCTTCTCTTCTCTAGTACAAAAGCCCCTGTGACCCAATTCACATCAGACTAAGCAAACCCCGGCGTGAGCCAGATCACGTGGAGGTGACGATCACCACGCTGGAATGGTGAATTTCAACTAGACCTGTCAGAGCTGATTATGGTAACTTGGTTTGAACTTTGAACTATTCTTCACTATAGAAGAAGTGATACATCCTGATGTCGAGTTATCAGCTGCAACTGTAAACATATATGGCCTAGGAAAGAACAGACAATCTCCTAAGAATGACAGGGTACTTCCACCACAAAGATTCTTCAAAGGACAATGGCGATCTCTGCTGGGCAAACCAGTCTTCCATCTTCAACCCATCTTCCGAAATGCAGCTCAGAGTAAATGTTTATCTCGCATTTTCCTTTTCCAAATGGGTGGTTGTTAAAATGCATAAGATTCTGTATTTAAGGTGGCATAGCTTCTCGAGGTCCGATAGAGACCAAATTCCTTTGTCCCTCAGTCTTCCCGCTCTTTCATTCAACCCCACCAACCCCCTTCCTTTGTGTAACCAGTCGGGTTAGCCCATTAGGGCTTTTTCGTGACATGATTAGTAATCAATATATGATCTATCTTGTGTATATACATTTAATTCTTTGTGATTATTTAGGTATTTAGTAAATACATGATTAAGACAATTTGTGAATTGCTGATTCAACTTGTTAGCCAGGGTTTGAAGAATTTTACGACATTCAGATGAGACCGATAGAAGTTAAAGAATAATTAATGACTGATTGATGACTGAAATGTAAGAGATTTTTAGATCTCTTAGAGTTAATTCAGAAGATGAAACTCCTTAAATAAACTTCTCTGTGGTGCCCCAGGTTATAAATGAGTTACAGTGCCTTGCAAAAGTTTTCACCCCCCTTGGCATTTTTCCTATTTTGTTCCATTACAACCTGTAATTTAAATGGATTTTAATTTGGATTTCATGCAATGGACATAGGAGGGCCAGTAGGAGGCACCCTTTCATTAGGAAAAAAAATATTATAAGAAAATTATAATACGGTCCCACGGCAGTGATTGGGGACATTGCCATGTGTTGTCTTTTGGATGGGGTGTTAAACGGGTGTCCTGTCTCTCGGTGGTCACTAAAGATCCCATGGCACTTTTTGTAAGAGTAGGGGTGTTAACCCTGGTGTCCTGGCTAAATTCTCATACCATCATTGACATCTAATCATCCCCAGCTTACAATTAGCTCATTCCTCTCCCCTGTAACTATTCCCCAGTTCATTGCTGTAAATGTTCATGTGTTCTCAGTCAACTTACCTGGTTAAATAAGGGTTAAATCAAAAAAGTAAATTACATTTTCTTTTTAAATACCTTTATTTTATTCTAAATCTTTTTATAAATCATTCACTGTATTATTAAACAATAATACATATTACTACACAATACATGTTTATATGCATACTTCTTTTTTTATTCCTTTGTTAGAGAAAAAGAAGATCTTGGGAAGGGCCTATTGTAACCCAACACCCCCTTCAGTCTCCAAATCCCAGTCTTCAAGCTGTGAGTGGCTCAAACAATGTCTCTTCCACGCTGGATCTCCGGGGCCTTCCAGGTTTCGTATGTTTTCTTTTCCGTGATAGATCAACCTTCTCGCCGTTAAGCCCAAGTTTGTCTTGAGGACAGAAGGGACCATCTTCGTAAATATTAACGAAAGAGAAAAAACTCCCGTTTTTTGGCTGAAAAAGAGTTTTGAGGCAGCTCTGTGTGAAAATGTTCACTGTTGAATCATCCAGTTGGAAATGTAACCCATATGGCTGTCACTCGTATCAATCACACCATTAAAACAATCATGTACATCACAAAGAATGGAATCATGAAGGACACAAAACACATAGAATTGGTCTAGGTGACATGTTTTCTGTACGTTTCTATGGTTTATCTGTGTTACACTTTTCACAGAACAAGTCTAACACTTACCTATACTCAGGCAGACCTACCCTGGAAATTACTTTTTCATTCTACAAGGGGTCATAAGCTCACTACCCAGCAACTCAATGAGTTCACTACAAAAATGACCAACTGTTTCACATTTTTCAAACACATTTTCTTTCAGTTCAAAAAGGTCAGTACACATCAATCATCAGGCCATTACTTTTTATTGCAAACATTTGCTTTACTTCGAAGAAACAGCTGCACTATCAAGCGTTACATAAGCACACTCTAAATAGCATGAAGACATCCGGACAGGATGTCCTTAAAAGGACATAAACACAGGACACAGGGACAGCTCATCACGTTTTAACACATACCCATGCTCTATTCTCTCTGCCTGGGTTCAGTATGTGAGACGTTCAGTTAGCTAGCTAGACTGTTCTTACTTTGAAATTTCCCTAGGTTGTGTGTGCGTGCTTGCTTGATTGTTTCTGACATATGTACATATTTAATTGTGTGCTTTTATTAAATATGTATAACTGACACACTGTTGTGTTTATAGAATAAGAGATGTACTTGTATCTGTGGTCAGTGTGAACTCTAAGTACATATGGAAATTAATTTGCAAACACATCATTTTTTTATTGTGGCATGGTGTCAGTGTGATTCAAACATATGATCTTCTGGTCTCTATCCATGGAATTTGTCGACTGAGCCACCAGGATGGAGCTATCTTGCCATGTTTGTATCTAAACTCATACAAAGCTGTTCATTTTAGTCTATTCAAACAGACCCTATTTCAAAAGAAACAAACACTAATTAAGATCAGGAGTGGCCACTTAACAAGATAGAGGATATACAGAGTTTTGTTGATGCTGAGAACGGAATGTATATGTTTTTAAATAACATTCTTTGAATGTTGTTCAAATCAAATTAAATGTTATTGGTCACATACACATATTTAGCAGATATACATTTGGGTGTAGCGTAATGCTTGTGTTCCTAGTTCCAACAGTGCAGTAGTATCTAACAATTCACAACAGTACACACACATTTAAAGTAGAAGAATGGAATCAAAAACTTCTTCAGGCTAGGGGCATTTTTTCTCAATTTCCGCCTGATTGACGTGCCCAAAGTAGACTGCCTGTTGCTCAGGCCCTGAAGCCAGGATATGCATATAATTGGTACCATTGGAAAGGAAACACTTTGAAGTTTGTAGAAATGTTAAAATAATGTAGGAGACTATAACACAATAGATATGGTAGGAGAAAATCCAAAGAAAAACCAACCAGAATTTTGCAATGCCTATGGCTTCCACTGGGTGTCAGCACTCAATGTTCAAGGTTTCAGGCTTGTTTCTTCCAAAACGAGTAAGAATAATGAGTTTTACTACAGGGACACAGTCTTGGAATTTCGTGTATGGGCACGCGATGAAGAGGAGACGCACCTGCTAATATCGCTTTCCTATTGAACATACTTCTTCCCGTATGAAATATTAGAGTTTGATTACATTTTGGGATATCTGAGGAGTCAATAGAAATGTATTTTGACTTGTTTTAACAAAGTTTAGCGGTAGATTTTTGGATTCCTTTCTCTGCTGTTGAACGAGTGGATTGCTCAAATTGATGACGCAATCTAAACTGATTTTTGGGATTTTATCTAACAAAACGACACTATATGTTATAGCTGGGACCCTTTGGATGACAAATCAGAGGAAGATTTTCAAAAAGTAAGTGAATTTTTATCCGCTATTTGTGAATTTATGAAACCTGTGCCAGTGGAAAAACATTTTGATGTTGGGCGCCGTCCTCAAACAATCGCATGGCATGCTATCGCTGTAATGGCTACTGTAAATTGGACAGTGTAGTTAGATTAACAAGAACTTAAGCTTTCAACCAATAGAAGACAATTGTGTATGTACATAAATGTTTAGTATCCATACTTTTTATGATCATTTATTTGAAATTGCGCTCCCTCCAGTTTCACCAGGAATGTTCCCGCTAGCGGGACGATTAGCCCATTAGCCCGCTAGCGGGACGATTAGCCCGATTAGCTATTTAACAGTCTGATTGCCTTGAGATAGAAGCTGTTTTTCAATCTCTCAGTCCGAGCTTTGATGACACTCTTGCGGATCTTCTTGGCCGTACTCTGATATCGGGTGCTGTAGGTGTCCTGGAGAGCCCTGCGGTTGAGGGAGGTGCAGTTGTAGTCTTTGAACGTTACTAATGTTTTGTGTTTTTTATGGAAAGTTTTCTACATGTTGATTGAAGGCATAACTATGTCTGCTGTGGATGAACCCCCTTCTCCTTTACCTTATTCTTGTTGTCTTTCTATGTCTTCCACTCTTTCTTCTCCATTCTGAAGTGGTTTTCCACTCTGACTGTTTTCATTTGGACCATTTGTATTTGCTGGAGGGGGATAAGTGAGTTTAGGGTGAGTTAGCAGGATTCAGACACACAAACAGCTAGTATGAGTAAATGCATTTAACCATAAGGACATGACAATTCCATGGACGTCTACCTGTAGCAGAGAGTGACTCTCCCTCTTCAGATGCCCATGTTACTTTTGTATTTGGCCAGAAAACCTTGAGTTGGGAGACTTCAAAATATCAGAAACTGAAAGCTGTTCATCAAAAGCCACCAATGTAACCCTCCTCTCTGTTCATCAGGAGGTGGTTGTGTTAAATGGTTCAACAGATCATGATGTCATCATCATCTTAACTTACCTCTCAGCAGGTAACATATCACTGCTGCTATAATCACTGCTGCTATTATTATACCAGTGATTGAACCTGGACTCAGTCCATCTGAAACTGAAGGAGAAAATACAGAGTATCAGTTGTATTGTTTAATGTGATCCTGTGACTTACAGTGAGGGGAAACAGTAAAAGTAAACTTTATACCATCAGATAGTTTATCAGGTGTGATCTGCAGGTAGGTGAGGATCAGGTGTGTGTCTCTGGCAGTAGAGAGTTCACAGCTGTAGGTCCCCTGGTGGACCATGGTTAACTTGTGGAGCTGAAGGCTGCCAGAGTCAGACAAATTCTGAACCTGCTCCTTCCACTTGTCAACAACATACATCTGAGCTGTACCATTGGTGGAGGTGGAGGTAAGGATGGTGACTATCTGGTTGAACGTCCAGGTGAGGTCAAAGGTCAGGAGGTCAGACTGAGAGACACTGCAGGGGATGGACACCTCACTGCTTGGAGATCCTTGGACCGGATCTGAAATTATGTCACGAGAAAGTGCCTTTTTAGCCTAATCTTTGCATTCTGTCTCAAAAGGTTGTGTTGTTTTTGTATAGTTTGCAGCCAGATAAATATATAGATTAATTTGTTCATTGATTTATGGATTGTTTTATTAAGAAGTTGATCACTTGATAACCTTGCTGTTTCAGGGTTGCTGTCCTTTCTATTGTCCCAGAGGTCACGGTACAGATGTTGGTTCGGTCTCTGCTAAACTGTTTTGTGCTGGTGATGTCATAGAGTCCCTGGTCATCCAACTTGATGCTGGTGGAGTTCTGGATGGTTCCAGGGTCAAATGAAAGGTCAGAGGGGGGGTCAGTGGACCAGGTGAGTTTAAGCTCAGGGTAGATACCTGTAGACCTGCAGGTGATGATGTCATCTGATAACTGTATGTCCACCAAGCGGATTGGAGCTGCAACAAAGTAGACATTACACATGGAGCAGCATGAAGTGATCATCATAGACAGACAGAAAAACATTCTGTACCTTCCACTGATATGTTAATGAAGGACTCCATGTTGCCTTTAATAGTGCTGGTGTAACACTTGTATCTGCCCTGGTCCTGGAGTGTGATCCCTCTCAGCAGTAGTGAAGCGTTTCCTTTAGGGATCTGGTCATTGAACAGGGCTGTTCTCCCTCTGAAACGCTGGCTCTGCTGTTCGAGCTGATCTGTACTGTAGTAGTAGGAGTGGACGGTCAGGACCTTGTCTTCTGGTTTCAGCCAGTGGATGACTTCCTCACTGCCAGGCAGGAAGCTGCAGGGCAGGCCACAATCCTCTGAGAACACACAGGCTACATGGACGTCTGTAATTGAATTAACCCACGTTAAGTGGGTATCTGGACAAGAGAGGATTCAAGCACAGACTCCTACACTCCCCAATAGTCAGATACCCTGGGAAAGTGAGGAGGCCCTTTGTTAATATCAGAGTGTTATTAACCTGTTATTATTGTTAATATTAACCTGAGTCTATTCTGTCAGCGGTCTTCCTCGGTCCTCCACTAGCCCCCCTCCATACCCACATCACCTAACCTCTAACTAAAATCACAATCTAAAATAAAGACTCCAGTCACACCTGAATGACCACACTCCCTTCATGCCTCTAATCATACCACACCCATTCAGCAATCATTTACATTGATAAACCAGCTTAGCCTGTCTTGTCTGTTATGTTGAATCACTGATTCCTCTTATAAAATGGTTCAAAAAACCACAGAGACTTTGTTGAGACCTAATAGTCCCTAACATGATCACATGATGATTCATACACACTGAGTTTAGAAAACATTAAAGACACCTCTTTCCATGACAGACTGACCAGGCGAAATATAGGAAAAAGCTTATTGTTTGAAGTTTATTGATCAATTATTGATGTCCATATTAAACCCACTTCAATCGGTGCAGATAAAAGAGAGGAGACAGTTTAAAGAAGGACTGTTTAGGCCTTGAGACATTTGAGACATGGATTGTGTATGTGTGCCATTCGGAAGGTGAATGGGCAACACAAAAGACGGAAGTGCCTTTGAACAGGATACGATAGTAGGTGCCAGGTGCACCAGTTTATGTCAAGAACTGCAACGCTGCTGGGTTTTTCATGCTCAACAGTTTCCCGTGTGTATCAAGAACTGTCCACCGCCCAAAGGACATCCAGTCAACTTGACACAACTGTGGGAAGCATTGGAGTCAACAATGTACAGCCTCCCTTTGGAATGCTGTCGACACCTTGTAGAGTCCATGCCCCGATGAATTGAGGCTGTTCTAAGGGCAAAATGGGGGTTTACTGCCCAAATTGGTATAATCAGTGTATAACACTTTGCCTTAGGGTGGAAGTGGCCAAAGATCACTACACGCAACAGGAAAACTCTGCTCTTGAATGAATTTGTCAGTCTTCTGTAATGACCAACATAAAATATGCCTTTTCAACATCCTGTAAAATATGTATTTTTAAAAATACTTAAAATACCTTTTAACATTTTCCATACTTGCAGTATGTGTAGGCATAGGTAGTAATGCAATTTGGATGATGCATTGTAAGTGTGGACTATAATTTTTTCCTCATAGTGTAGGCCTAAAATATGTGTATCTTTTCATTGGCCAATGGTATTGTATTGGTTGCATTTAAGACATGGGTCATTTGTTTTATTCTATGTCCGTGGACGTTGAAAGAAAAGCCGATCTGGACCTCACCGAATCTGAACCAAACATCTACCATCAAGACGTCTATGATTGGTTCAGAGTGGGTCCGGACCAGAACGAAAAGAAATGTCAGTGGAAATCAAGGTCGGTCAAAAAAAACCTCCCACTTCCAAAAGACATCAGCTCGTGCTTACTGGGGAGTAGCCTACCATGTCGGCCCCAATGGGATGTTATGAATGCCCATCCATGTGGTAGGCCACCGTTTGTAAAACAGTCCGTTGCATTGGCTTTAGTATTCCTAATTCCTGTGACGAATCAATTTGGTTTTTAAGCTCTAAATATCAACTACCCAACTTTATCAGGAGTTATCACAAGCCTATTTAGAATGTGTTGACACAGTACGAAATGCAGAAGTAAGGGAGACCGTGGATGGTTGTAACACTTTTAGCATTTTTTACAATTTCTCTGAGATTTTTTGAGCTACTGTCAGGGTTCACCTAGGGGTCATGATACGGGCTGTACCAAATGTTTGATGTATTATAATAATTGATTATGCTTATGCTGTATTAATAGAAGGGGAGGGGTTCTAAGACCCCACCCTCCTTACATGTATAGGGTCCTAGACTACAGATAAACAATATATATATTCATTATAGAGGTTTTGTATTGTTCCACAGTTGTTTTCTAGTCTCTCTGCCTCTTATAAAGAGACACCTCTGAGAAATGTGTGACTGACCTTTTATATTTTGCAGAACTTACTCGGAAACATGCGTGCTATGTTCCTGGTGTCAACTTCTGTCTGCAATTGCATTTATAAAGGTCTTTGAATGATTTAATTAAAGATATTGTCATGAATGCTACTTTCACCAACGAGCCAATGATTGACAAGGAACAAGGAAACGAACCCCATCATTACTACATTCAACATGTGATAGCAACAGTTTCCATCTGTCTACTACAAATAGATATAGGTATTACCACTCAAAATCAAACACACAAGTTGTGACTTTGTCTCAAATACAAGGAGTGAAATGTTACAATTTACCCCACTTCCTGGGTCAGTTGTAACAGGGCTTGGGGTGAAATGTAAGAGTTTACCCCACTTCCTGGGTCAGTTGTAACAGGGCTTGGGGTGAAATGTAAGAGTTTACCCCACTTCCTGGGTCAGTTGTAACAGGGCTTGGGGTGAAATGTAAGAGTTTACCCCACTTCCTGGATCAGTTGTAACAGGGCTTGGGGTGAAATGTAACAGTTTGAAAAAATACACAGATCATGATATGTAGCGAAATATTGAAAGCCTTTATTGAGAACATGAGAACAACATTGCCATGTTTCAACATTTTGTGCATCAGAAATAATAACATTATCATACAAATCATTAAATGTTTTATTTTATTTTTTACGTTCCATTAAATATAAATAAAAAACAACCACCCTCCTACTCTTCATTACATCATCCACAGCTACTGTCGCTGTCATGTTGTCAATATCTGCTAAGAACGTTTTTTTGCTCTATCATACTGGGCACATAATATGTGACATACACAGATGAACTAAAAACACTGCAAACACTCAGAACAAAGAGAGCATCAGCGCCTGTTCTCTCTCTTCAAGTCCCCCTTCTGAGGCTGGCTGCCTGTTGAGAACAAGTGACAGTCTGAACCTCCTACCCACACAGCATCCACCTCTTCTATATTCAACATACCAGAATTCACTATTTTGTCTATGATTAACATGTTAGTCTAGAAAAATCTGTGAAAATAAATTAATGACACAACTTTACCAAAAACAATCAAAGTTTATGTATTAAAATCTTAAATATTGCCAGATTGGTTTTCACATCTATTTTACAAGGTGTTCATTATTGTAAATTGAAAGGTGTCCTTTGGTAGTATTTATTTGTTCCACATTATTCATTGTTGTATGCTAGAACCTACAATATGTACATATACATTTACATTACATTTACGTCATTTAGCAGACGCTCTTATCCAGAGCGACTTACAAATTGGTGAATTCACCTTCTGACATCAGTGGAACAGCCACTTTACAATAGTGCATCTAAATCATTTAAGGGGGGGGTGAGAAGGATTGCTTTATCCTATCCTAGGTATTCCTTGAAGAGGTGGGGTTTCAGGTGTCTCCGGAAGGTGGTGATTGACTCCGCTGTCCTGGCGTCGTGAGGGAGTTTGTTCCACCATTGGGGGGCCAGAGCAGCGAACAGTTTTGACTGGGCTGAGCGGGAACTGTACTTCCTCAGTGGTAGGGAGGCGAGCAGGCCAGAGGTGGATGAACGCAGTGCCCTTGTTTGGGTGTAGGGCCTGATCAGAGCCTGGAGGTACTGCGGTGCCGTTCCCCTCACTTCTCCGTAGGCAAGCACCATGGTCTTGTAGCGGATGCGAGCTTCAACTGGTAGCCAGTGGAGAGAGCGGAGGAGCGG
This sequence comes from Oncorhynchus masou masou, assembly GCF_036934945.1. Taxonomy (NCBI): domain Eukaryota; kingdom Metazoa; phylum Chordata; class Actinopteri; order Salmoniformes; family Salmonidae; genus Oncorhynchus; species Oncorhynchus masou. Next base: position 13,645,262 of record NC_088239.1, on the reverse strand, counting down.
GGTGACGTGAGAGAACTTGGGAAGGTTGAACACCAGACGGGCTGCGGCGTTCTGGATGAGTTGTAGGGGTTTAATGGCACAGGCAGGGAGCCCAGCCAACAGCGAGTTGCAGTAATCCAGACGGGAGATGACAAGTGCCTGGATTAGGACCTGCGCCGCTTCCTGTATACACTGCTCAAAAAAATAAAGGGAACACTTAAACAACACAATGTAACTCCAAGTCAATCACACTTCTGCGAAATCAAACTGTCCACTTAGGAAGCAACACTGATTGACAATAAATGTCACATGCTGTTGTGCAAATGGAATAGACAACAGGCGGAAATTATAGGCATTTAGCAAGACACCCCCAATAAAAGGAGTGGTTCTGTTGGTGGGGACCACAGACCACTTCTCAGTTCCTATGCTTCCTGGTGGATGTTTTGGTCACTTTTGAATGCTGGCGATGCTTTCACTCTAGTGGTAGCATGAGACAGAGTCTACAACCCACACAAGTGGCTCAGGTAGTGCAGCTTATCCAGGATGGCACATCAATGCGAGATGTGGCAAGAAGGTTTGCTGTGTCTGTCAGTGTAGTGTCCAGAGCATGGATGCGCTACAGGCCAGTACATCAGGAGCCGTAGGAGGGCAACAACCCAGCAGCAGGACCGCTACTTCCGCCTTTGTGCAAGGAGGAGCAGGAGGAGCACTGCCAGAGGCCTGAAAAATGACCTCCAGCAGGCCACAAATGTGCATGTGTCTGCTCAAACGGTCAGAAACAGACTCCATGAGGGTGGTATGAGGGCCCGACGTCCACAGGTGGGGGTTGTGCTTACAGCCCAACACCGTGCAGGACGTTTGGCATTTGCCAGAGAACACCAAGATTGGCAAATTCGCCACTGCCCCCTGTGCTCTTCACAGATGAAAGCAGGTTCACACTGAGCACGTGACAGACGTGACAGAGTCTGGAGACGCCGTGGAGAACGTTCTGCTGCCTGCAACATCCTCCAGCATGACCGGTTTGGCGGTGGGTCAGTCATGGTGTGGGGTGACATTTCTTTGGGGGGCCGCACAGCCCTCCATGTGCTCGCCAGAGGTAACCTGACTGCCATTAGGTACCGAGATGAGATCCTCAGACTCCTTGTGAGACCATATGCTGGTGCAGTTGGCCCTGGGTTCCTCCTAATGCAAGACAATGCTAGACCTCATGTGGCTGGAGTGTGTCAGCAGTTCCTGCAGGAGGAAGGCATTGATGCTATGGACTGGCCCACCCAGGGTCCCCAGACCTGAATCCAATTGAGCACATCTGGGACATCATGTCTCGCTCCATCCACCAACGCCACGTTGCACCACAGACTGTCCAGGAGTTGGCGGATGCTTTAGTCCAGGTCTGGGAGGAGACCCCTTACACCTTTTCTTTGACATTTCCGAAATGTAGCACTGTTTTAAGACATGGATTTCATGTTGTAATGTTAACAGGGTACCCAAAAGTAGTTCAAACAAATGTTTTCATTTTATTAGCTAAACAAAACTTGTTTAAACATCAACATTGTTGCGGAACTCAGCCTTGTTTGCATAGAGATGATGAAAAGAACGTAATTTAGGCTGTAATGATCTACAAAATTCTAGTCATTAGGTAATCACACCGTTTATATAGAAACGGACGCTAATATTTTATCGAATCCCATTGTGACACAGTGGGGGACACTATTTGGCTGGGGGGATATTATTTTTCGTATCGTCTGAGATCCCTAAAGATTGGAAAGCTGCCGCGGTCATCCCCCTCTTCAAAGGGGGAGACACTCAAGACCCAAACTGTTAGACCTATATCTATCCTACCCTGCCTTTCTAAAGTCTTCAAAAGCCCAGTTAACAAACAGATCACCAACCATTTCGAATCCCACCATACCTTCTCCGCTATGCAATCTGGTTTCCGAGCTGGTCATGGGTGCACCTCAGCCACGTTCAAGGTCCTAAATGATACCATAACCGCCATCGATAATAAACAGTGCTGTGCAGCCATCTTCATCGACCTGGCCAAGGCTTTCGACTCTGTCAATCACCGCATTCTTATCGGCAGACTCAGCAGCCTTAGTTTCTCAAATGACTGCCTCGCCTGGTTCACCAACTACTTCTCAGATAGAGTTTAGTGTGTCAAATTGAAGGGCCTGTTGTCCGGACCTCTGGCAGTCTCTATGGGGGTGCCACAGGGTTCAATTCTCGGCCGACTCTTTTCTCGGTATATATCAATAATGTCGCTCTTGCTGCTGGTGATTCTCTGATCCACCTCTACGCAGACGACACCATTCTGTATACTTCTGGCCCTTTGGACACTGTGTTAAAATCATTGACCCATAAGAGAAGACATGACCAAAGCAAGGCACCCATATAGAATTAAAACAACATGATTCTTAATGAGAAATATAATCTAATTAACAAATGTTTGCATAACCAATGACATGAAAACTGGCTCCAAAGGTGAAGGTTCATGAATCTTACAAAGATTTGTTCACAGTGGTAATTTTGAAAGAGGGGGATTAGAACCCCAAAATAAAAGTGTTAAGAAAGGTTTAGGGGGTAAAACTTGTTAAGGATAGGGGGCGGTATTTCCCCTTTGGATGAATTGCGTGCCCATAGTGAACTGCATAAAAATCTGTCCTAAATTGCTAATATATGCATATTATTATTATTATTATTGGATAGAAAACACTCTGAAGCTTCTAAAACCGTTTGAATTATGTCTGTGAGTATAACAGAACTCACAGGGCAGGCAATCTTCCAAACTAGTTTTGGATTCCTGAAAGTTGGGGCAACTTTGACGTCATCGCCCCCTCCCTTCCCAACAAGTTATGGATCTGGAAACAATTCCTATGTCTTCCACTAGATGTCCTCATTCAGTAGAACGTTGAATGGTGCATATGCTGTGAACTTTGACCTAATGGGGTGAGTAGTTGTAAGTGTCGCAAAGATTATCGTGTGCGTGAAAGGCGCGCTTGGGAAAGAGTGCTTCTTTTGTTCCAATCAGCCTCAGACAAACATGGATGTCCCGGTTGGAATGCCATTCGTTTTGAACGTTTATAACATCCTGAAGATTGATTCTGCACTTAGTTTGACCAGTTTCGTTGACCTGTAATATGTAATTTGGAAGTTTTGATGCAATTATTCTGGACCAGAAGTCATTTTTTGGGCATTTGAGCTGAAAGTGTTAGCAGATGCTACTACATGGACACTAGAATTGAACATTATGAAACAAAACGATGTATTGTGCAAGTATGACTCCTTCCACTACATTCTGATCGAAGACCATCAAAGGTAAGGGAATATTTATGTTGTAATTTTGTATTTCTTTTGACTCAAACATAGCGGAGAAATATTGTTACGTCTGAGCGCCGTCTCAGATTATTGCATAGTAAACTAATTCCTTAACGTTAAAAAAAAAATGTGACACAGCGATTGCATTAAGAACCAGTGTATCTTTCTAACTATATGTAGAACATGTATCTTTAGTCAAAGTTTATGATGAGTATTTCTGTTATCTGGCGTAGCTTTCTATAATTTCTCCGGACATTTTGGAGAATGTTCTGAACATGGCGTCAATGTAAACCGAGATTTATGGATATAAAATGCATATTATTGAACAAAACATAAATGTACTGTGTAACATGTTATATTACTGTCATCTGATGAAGATTTTCAAAAGGTTGGTGAATGATTTTTCTTTTAATCCTGCGTTTGTGATTGTATCTTTTGTTCGACAAAATGGCTGCATATTGTCTGTGTGTTTGTGGTGGTTTAACATAAATATGTGCTATGTTGTGCTAAAAATCTGACACGCTGGGTAGATGAACAAGGTGTTTATCTTTCATTTGAGGTATTGGACTTGTTAATGTGTGGTTAAATATTTCTAAGAATATTTTTGCATTCCCTGCGTCACCGTTTGAGCTGAACGGGGGGGGTGTAGTTCCCGCATGGGAACCAATAGGCACAACAGGTTTTAATAACTTTTTGGAAACCACTATTCACAGTATGGGGTTTATAAACATGTACAGACATAGAGAACCATCACATCAAGGAGGTGTAACAGTGATGAAAGGCAATTCAATGTACAACAGTGGTCTTCTGTAGCAAGCAATATGTGGTAAATAAGTTTACACTGAATGGTTTCATTAACTTCTTTAAATGTTTTAGAAGTAAGTTGTAACAGGCCTCATTCAGCAGTCTGAATTAACGTATAGGTCAATTCATTCCTCTCTTTGCCTTATAAAGCTCTTTGACATACTGGAACCCCCCTCTGTAGCTAACATCTACAATAACCATTAGACGTAGGAGTCAGAGTTATCATAAACAGTCTCAGGGATTGCTATCTCTGGAAATTCCTTTGGTCTGCAAAAGAGTTCGGTAAATCAGCTCTTTGTGCCTTACTTGTGGAAAAATCTCCAAGCTTCTCTAAACGTTGACATTTTGGGGCCTCTAGATTCATTTTTTTTGTTAGTTTGTCAAGTTTCTAATTATAGTTTATAATCATAGTTTGAACATAGTTGGCCATAGTTTCTAATCATGGTTTCTAGTCTGAGAGGTTTTGAAATAATAAGATGGTCAAATAGAGCATAAGAGGGCATAAGGTACATGAATGAACAGTATGAATGAAAACAAACAGTATGAATGAAAGAAATGGCTACTGCTCAATGGATAAATAGCCATTTTTTTAACATAGATGTCACTGAAAACAATGAATACATATCAGTTGTCATGACGTTGCCCTGTTGGATGAGGTTTCTGACCTCCCCCATAAATACCTTTCCCCCAGAGAAAGTATGGTAGCATCAAAAGGTTGGAGAATGGAACAATATTTCCCTTTCTCAACCAGTTGAAAGTGTTCGTTGGTACTTAAAGAATATGATGTCAGATCAGATGTTGTCTGGGATGTTATATCTGATGATAGGATGACATAAATTGTATCTTGGAAAGTCTACACATTCTAGTTATCAGATTCACATGGAATTGTTGTGCATTTTAATGTTTAAATAGGAAACTATTTGTGAAAAGATTAACTCTTGGAACTCCCCATCCCGGATCCGGGATCGTGACTAAAGCCTCAGGCTCATTAGCATAACGCAACGTTAATGATTTCTGAAAATCGCAAATAAAATGAAAATAATGCGTCTGCTCTCAAGCTTAGCCTTTTCTTAACAACACTGTCATCTCAGATTTTCAAAATATGCTTTTGAACCATAGAAATTGACTAATTTGTGTAAGAGTATGCAAAGCTAGCATAGCATTTTGAGTAGCATTTAGCACGCAACATTTTCACAAAAACCAAATAAATAAAATCATTTACCTTTGAAGAGCTTCTGATGTTTTCAATGAGGAGACTCTCAGTTACATACCAAATGCGCAGTTTTTCCTGAAAGCGTCTGTGTGTAGGAGAAATCGTTCCGTTTTCTACATTGCGTCTGGCTACCGAAACAAACCGAAAATTCAGTCACCTACAACGTCAAACTTTTTCCGAATTAACTACATAATATCGACCGAAACATGGCAAACGTTGTTTGGAATCAATCCTCAAGGTGTTTTTTCACATATCTCTTCATTGATATATCGTTCGTGGAAGCTTGCTTTCCTCTCTGAATCCCATGGAAAAATACTGGCAGCTGACTTTTGCGCACCAATTTCGGCGCAGGACACCGGGCGGACACCTGGTAAATGTGGTCTCTTATGGTCAATCTTCCAATGATCTGCCTACAAATACGTCACAATGCTGCAGACACCTTGGGGAAACGACAGAAAGGGTTGACTCACTCCTCTCGCATTCACAGCCATATAAGGAGACAATGGAAAACAGAGCCTCAAAAATCCTGCTCATTTCCTGGATGCCGTCTCATCTTGGTTTTGCCTGAAGCTCACGTTCTAGGGCACGCACAGAAAATATCTTGGTAGTTCTGGACACGTCAGAGTGTTTTCTTTCGAAAGCTATCAATTATATGCATAGTCGAGCATCTTTTTGTGACAAAATATCTTGTTTAAAACGGGAACGTTTTTCATCCAAAAATGAAATAGCGCCCCCCATAGCATCAAGAGGTTAAATGTAATTTTAGCCTCCAAAATAAGATAATTATTTGGCCACGCCCAAGTGAACAGACTTTGGTTGGAGAGGGATGAAACACTTCCTTCTCTTCTCTAGTACAAAAGCCCCTGTGACCCAATTCACATCAGACTAAGCAAACCCCGGCGTGAGCCAGATCACGTGGAGGTGACAATCACCACGCTGGAATGGTGAATTTCAACTAGACCTGTCAGAGCTGAGTCGAGTCACGAGCTGATTATGGTAACTTGGTTTGAACTTTGAACTATTCTTCACTAAAGAAGAAGTGATACATCCTGATGTCGAGTTATCAGCTGCAACTGTAAACATATGTGGCCTAGGAAAGAACAGACAATCTCCTAAGAACGACAGGGTACTTCCACCACAAAGATTCTTCAAAGGACAATGGCGATCTCTGCTGGGCAAACCAGTCTTCCATCTTCAACCCATCTTTCGAAATGCAGCTCAGAGTAAATGTTTATCTCGAATTTTCCTTTTCCAAATGGGTGGTTGTTAAAATGCATAAGATTCTGTATTTAAGGTGGCATAGCTTCTCGAGGTCCGATAGAGACCAAATTCCTTTGTCCCTCAGTCTTCCCGCTCTTTCATTCAACCCCACCAACCCCCTTCCTTTGTGTAACCAGTCGTCATATCGGGTTAGCCCATTAGGGACTTTTCGTGACATGATTAGTAATCAATGTATGATCTATCTTGTGTATATACATTTAATTCTTTGTGATTATTTAGGTATTTAGTAAATACATGATTAAGACAATTTGTGAATTGCTGATTCAACTTGTTAGCCAGGGTTCGAAGAATTTTACGACATTCAGATGAGCCCGATAGAAGGTAAAGAATAATTAATGACTGATTGATGACTGAAATGTAAGAGATTTTTAGATCTCTTAGAGTTAATTCAGAAGATGAAACTCCTTAAATAAACTTCTCTGTGGTGCCCCAGGTTATAAATGAGTTACAGTGCCTTGCAAAAGTTTTCACCCCCCTTGGCATTTTTCCTATTTTGTTCCATTACAACCTGTAATTTAAATGGATTTTAATTTGGATTTCATGTAATGGACATAGGAGGGCCAGTAGGAGGCACCCTTTCATTAGGAAAAAAAATATTATAAGAAAATTATAATACGGTCCCACGGCAGTGATTGGGGACATTGCCATGTGTTGTCTTTTGGATGGGGTGTTAAACGGGTGTCCTGTCTCTCGGTGGTCACTAAAGATCCCATGGCACTTTTTGTAAGAGTAGGGGTGTTAACCCTGGTGTCCTGGCTAAATTCTCATACCATCATTGACATCTAATCATCCCCAGCTTACAATTAGCTCATTCCTCTCCCCTGTAACTATTCCCCAGTTCATTGCTGTAAATGTTCATGTGTTCTCAGTCAACTTACCTGGTTAAATAAGGGTTAAATCAAAAAAGTAAATTACATTTTCTTTTTAAATACCTTTATTTTATTCTAAATCTTTTTATAAATCATTCACTGTATTATTAAACAATAATACATATTACTACACAATACATGTTTATATGCATACTTCTTTTTTTATTCCTTTGTTAGAGAAAAAGAAGATCTTGGGAAGGGCCTATTGTAACCCAACACCCCCATCAGTCTCCAAATCCCTGTCTTCAAGCTGTGAGTGGCTCAAACAATGTCTCTTCCACGCTGGATCTCCGGGGCCTTCCAGGTTTCGTATGTTTTCTTTTCCGTGATAGATCAACCTTCTCGCCGTTAAGCCCAAGTTTGTCTTGAGGATAGAAGGGACCATCTTCGTAAATATTAACGAAAGAGAAAAACTCCCGTTTTTTGGCTGAAAAAGAGTTTTGAGGCAGCTCTGTGTGAAAATGTTCACTGTTGAATCGTCCGGTTGGAAATGTAACCCATATGGCTGTCACTCGTATCAATCACACCATTAAAACAATCATGTACATCACAAAGAATGGAATCAATGGTTTTGTCATTGTGGCCCAGACATGAAGGACACAAAACACATAGAATTGGTCTAGGAGACATGTTTTCTGTAAGTTTCTATGGTTTATCTGTGTTACACTTTTCACAGAACAAGTCTAACACTTACCTATACTCAGGCAGACCTACCCTGGAAATTACTTTTTCATTCTACAAGGGGTCATAAGCTCACTACCCAGCAGCTCCATAAGTTCACTACAAAAATGACCAACTGTTTCACATTTTTCAAACACATTTTCTTTCAGTTCAAAAAGGTCAGTACACATCAATCATCAGGCCATTACTTTTTATTGCAAACATTTGCTTTACTTCGAAGAAACAGCTGCACTATCAAGCGTTACATAAGCACACTCTAAATAGCATGAGGACATCCGGACAGGATGTCCTTAAAAGGACATAAACACAGGACACAGGGACAGCTCATCACGTTTTAACACATACCCATGCTCTATTCTCTCTGCCTGGGTTCAGTATGTGAGACATTCAGTTAGCTAGCTAGACTGTTCTTACTTTGAAATTTCCCTAGGTTGTGTGTGCGTGCTTGCTTGATTGTTTCTGACATATGTACATATTTAATTATGTGCTTTTATTAAATATGTATAACTGACACACTGTTGTGTTTATAGAAAAAGAGATGTACTTGTATCTGTGGTCAGTGTGAACTCTAAGTACATATGGAAATTAATTTGCAAACACATCATTTTTTTATTGTGGCATGGTGTCAGTGTGATTCAAACATATGATCTTCTGGTCTCTATCCATGGAATTTGTCCACTGAGCCACCAGGATGGAGCTATCTTGCCATGTTTGTATCTAAACTCATACAAAGCTGTTCATTTTAGTCTATTCAAACAGACCCTATTTCAAAAGAAACAAACACTAATTAAGATCAGGAGTGGCCACTTAACAAGATAGAGGATATACAGAGTTTTGTTGATGCTGAGAACGGAATGTATATGTTTTTAAATAACATTCTTTGAATGTTGTTCAAATCAAATTAAATGTTATTGGTCACATACACATATTTAGCAGATATACATTTGGGTGTAGCGTAATGCTTGTGTTCCTAGTTCCAACAGTGCAGTAGTATCTAACAATTCACAACAGTACACACACATTTAAAGTAGAAGAATGGAATCAAAAACTTCTTCAGGCTAGGGGCATTTTTTCTCAATTTCCGCCTGATTGACGTGCCCAAAGTAGACTGCCTGTTGCTCAGGCCCTGAAGCCAGGATATGCATATAATTGGTACCATTGGAAAGGAAACACTTTGAAGTTTGTAGAAATGTTAAAATAATGTAGGAGACTATAACACAATAGATATGGTAGGAGAAAATCCAAAGAAAAACCAACCAGAATTTTGCAATGCCTATGGCTTCCACTGGGTGTCAGCACTCAATGTTCAAGGTTTCAGGCTTGTTTCTTCCAAAACGAGTAAGAATAATGAGTTTTACTACAGGGACACAGTCTTGGAATTTCGTGTATGGGCACGCGATGAAGAGGAGACGCACCTGCTAATATCGCTTTCCTATTGAACATACTTCTTCCCGTATGAAATATTAGAGTTTGATTACATTTTGGGATATCTGAGGAGTCAATAGAAATGTATTTTGACTTGTTTTAACAAAGTTTAGCGGTAGATTTTTGGATTCCTTTCTCTGCTGTTGAACGAGTGGATTGCTCAAATTGATGACGCAATCTAAACTGATTTTTGGGATTTTATCTAACAAAACGACACTATATGTTATAGCTGGGACCCTTTGGATGACAAATCAGAGGAAGATTTTCAAAAAGTAAGTGAATTTTTATCCGCTATTTGTGAATTTATGAAACCTGTGCCAGTGGAAAAACATTTTGATGTTGGGCGCCGTCCTCAAACAATCGCATGGCATGCTATCGCTGTAATGGCTACTGTAAATTGGACAGTGTAGTTAGATTAACAAGAACTTAAGCTTTCAACCAATAGAAGACAATTGTGTATGTACATAAATGTTTAGTATCCATACTTTTTATGATCATTTATTTGAAATTGCGCTCCCTCCAGTTTCACCAGGAATGTTCCCGCTAGCGGGACGATTAGCCCATTAGCCCGCTAGCGGGACGATTAGCCCGATTAGCTATTTAACAGTCTGATTGCCTTGAGATAGAAGCTGTTTTTCAATCTCTCAGTCCGAGCTTTGATGACACTCTTGCGGATCTTCTTGGCCTTACTCTGATATCGGGTGCTGTAGGTGTCCTGGAGAGCCCTGCGGTTGAGGGAGGTGCAGTTGTAGTCTTTGAACGTTACTAATGTTTTGTGTTTTTTATGGAAAGTTTTCTACATGTTGATTGAAGGCATAACTATGTCTGCTGTGGATGAACCCCCTTCTCCTTTACCTTATTCTTGTTGTCTTTCTATGTCTTCCACTCTTTCTTCTCCATTCTGAAGTGGTTTTCCACTCTGACTGTTTTCATTTGGACCATTTGTATTTGCTGGAGGGGGATAAGTGAGTTTAGGGTGAGTTAGCAGGATTCAGACACACAAACAGCTAGTATGAGTAAATGCATTTAACCATAAGGACATGACAATTCCATGGACGTCTACCTGTAGCAGAGAGTGACTCTCCCTCTTCAGATGCCCATGTTACTTTTGTATTTGGCCAGAAAACCTTGAGTTGGGAGACTTCAAAATATCAGAAACTGAAAGCTGTTCATCAAAAGCCACCAATGTAACCCTCCTCTCTGTTCATCAGGAGGTGGTTGTGTTAAATGGTTCAACAGATCATGATGTCATCATCATCTTAACTTACCTCTCAGCAGGTAACATATCACTGCTGCTATAATCACTGCTGCTATTATTATACCAGTGATTGAACCTGGACTCAGTCCATCTGAAACTGAAGGAGAAAATACAGAGTATCAGTTGTATTGTTTAATGTGATCCTGTGACTTACAGTGAGGGGAAACAGTAAAAGTAAACTTTATACCATCAGATAGTTTATCAGGTGTGATCTGCAGGTAGGTGAGGATCAGGTGTGTGTCTCTGGCAGTAGAGAGTTCACAGCTGTAGGTCCCCTGGTGGACCATGGTTAACTTGTGGAGCTGAAGGCTGCCAGAGTCAGACAAATTCTGAACCTGCTCCTTCCACTTGTCAACAACATACATCTGAGCTGTACCATTGGTGGAGGTGGAGGTAAGGATGGTGACTATCTGGTTGAACGTCCAGGTGAGGTCAAAGGTCAGGAGGTCAGACTGAGAGACACTGCAGGGGATGGACACCTCACTGCTTGGAGATCCTTGGACCGGATCTGAAATTATGTCACGAGAAAGTGCCTTTTTAGCCTAATCTTTGCATTCTGTCTCAAAAGGTTGTGTTGTTTTTGTATAGTTTGCAGCCAGATAAATATATAGATTAATTTGTTCATTGATTTATGGATTGTTTTATTAAGAAGTTGATCACTTGATAACCTTGCTGTTTCAGGGTTGCTGTCCTTTCTATTGTCCCAGAGGTCACGGTACAGATGTTGGTTCGGTCTCTGCTAAACTGTTTTGTGCTGGTGATGTCATAGAGTCCCTGGTCATCCAACTTGATGCTGGTGGAGTTCTGGATGGTTCCAGGGTCAAATGAAAGGTCAGAGGGGGGGTCAGTGGACCAGGTGAGTTTAAGCTCAGGGTAGATACCTGTAGACCTGCAGGTGATGATGTCATCTGATAACTGTATGTCCACCAAGCGGATTGGAGCTGCAACAAAGTAGACATTACACATGGAGCAGCATGAAGTGATCATCATAGACAGACAGAAAAACATTCTGTACCTTCCACTGATATGTTAATGAAGGACTCCATGTTGCCTTTAATAGTGCTGGTGTAACACTTGTATCTGCCCTGGTCCTGGAGTGTGATCCTCTCAGCAGTAGTGAAGCGTTTCCTTTAGGGATCTGGTCATTGAACAGGGCTGTTCTCCTCTGAAACGCTGGCTCTGCTGTTCGAGCTGATCTGTACTGTAGTAGTAGGAGTGGACGGTCAGGACCTTGTCTTCTGGTTTCAGCCAGTGGATGACTTCCTCACTGCCAGGCAGGAAGCTGCAGGGCAGGCCACAATCCTCTGAGAACACACAGGCTACATGGACGTCTGTAATTGAATTAACCCACGTTAAGTGGGTATCTGGACAAGAGAGGATTCAAACACAGACTCCTACACTCCCCAATAGTCAGATACCCTGGGAAAGTGAGGAGGCCCTTTGTTAATATCAGAGTGTTATTAACCTGTTATTATTGTTAATATTAACCTGAGTCTATTCTGTTATTGTGGTCTTCCTCGGTCCTCCACTAGCCCCCCTCCACACCCACAGCACCTAACCTCTAACTAAGATCACAATCTCAAGTAAAGACTCCAGTCAGACCTGAATGACTACACTTCCTTCATGCCTCTAATCATACCACACCCAGTCAGCAATCATTTACATTGATAAGACAATTTAGCCTGTCCCGTTTGGTATGTTGAATCACTGATCTTCCATTAGTTGTTCAAACATAACCACAGAGAGACTTCCTTGAGACCTCATTGTCATTCACATGATCACATGATGATGAATCTACACTGAACAAAGATATGAATGCAACATGTAAAGTGTTGGTCCTATGTTTCATAAGCTGAAATAAAAGATCCCAGAAATGTTCCACACACAAACCAAACAATTTGGGGGCAGAAATTTGTTTAAATCCTTGTTAGTGACCATTTCTCCTTTGTCAAGATATTCCATCCATGTGACAGGTGTGGCTTATCAAGAAGCTGATTAAACTGCATGCTCATTTCACAGTTGCACCTTGAGCTGGGGACAATAAAAGGTCACTCTAAAATGTGCAGATTTGTCACACAACACAATTCCACAGATGTGTCAAGTTTGGAAGGAGCATGCAAATGGCATTGGTATGAGCAGGCATAAGCTACGGACAATGAAACAATTACATTTTATCAATGTCAATTTTAATGCACAGAAATACCGTGACGAGATGCTGAGACCCATTGTCGTGTCATTCATCCACTACTATCACCTCATGTTTCAGCATGATAATGCACAGCCCCATGTAGCAAGGATCTGTTCATAATTCCTGAAAGCTGAAAATGTCCCAGTTCTTCCATGGCCTGCATACCCACAAGTCATGCCACCCATTGAGCATGTTTTGGATGCTCTGGAACAGGTATTCCCAAACTGGGGTACGCGCAATGCCGTCGGGGGTACGCCAAATAAAAATGTGTTTCACATTTCTTTTTTTTATAGAAAATTATTCAAATTTTCAAGCAGGTAGCCTCGTCAAATAATTAACATCCAATCGCACGTTACTCTCTTGCGGGAATCTTTCACTCTTGCGCAGACATTTAGAAACGTAACATGACATTTTGAAAAATAAGCCCCCGATATGGCTTAAAAAAACAACAACCTTTATTTAACCAGGTAGGCCAGTTGAGAACACCTTTATTTAACCAGGTAGGCCAGTTGAGAACACCTTTATTTAACCAGGTAGGCCAGTTGAGAACACCTTTATTTAACCAGGTAGGCCAGTTGAGAACAAGTTCTCATATACAACTGCGACCTGGCCAAGATAAAGCAAAGCAGTGCGACAGAAACAACAACACAGAATTACACATATGATAAACGAACATACAGTCAATAACACAATAGAAAAATATATGTACAGTGTGTGCAACTGTAGAAGAGTAGGGAAGTAAGGCAATAAATAGGCCATAAAGGAGAAATAATTACAATTTAGCATTAAAACTGGAGTGGTAGATGTGCAGATGATGATGTTCAAGTAGAGATACTGGGGTGCTAAAGAGCAAGAGGGTAAATAACAATATGGGGATGAGGTAGTAGGGTGTGTTATTTACAGATTGGCTGTGTACAGGTACAGTGATCGGTAAGCTGCTCGGACAGCTGATGCTTAAAGTTAGAGAGGGAGATATAAGACTCCAGCTTCAGTGATTTTTGCAATTAGTTCCAGTCATTGGCAGCAGATAACTGGAAGGAAAGGCGGCCAAAGCAAGTGTTGGCTTTGGGGATGACCAGTGAAATATACCTCCTGGAGCGTGTGCTATGGGTGGGTGTTGCTATGGTGACCAGTGAGCAGAGATAAGACGGGGCTTTATCGAGCAAAGACTTATAGATGACCTGGAGCCAGTGGGTTTGGCGACGAATATGTAGTAAGGGCCAGCGAACGAAAGCATACAGATCGCAGTGGTGGGTAGTATATGAGGCTTTGGTGACAAACCAGATGGCACTGTGATAGACTACATTCATTTTCCTTAGTAGCCACTGCCTGTTCACCCCGCTATCATCCAGAAGGCGAGGTCAGTACAGGTGCATCAAAGCTGGGACTGAGAGACTGAAAAACAGCTTCTATCTCAAGGCCATCAGACTGTTAAACAGCCACCACTAACCTTGAGTGGCTGCTGCCAACACACTGACACTGACTCAACTCCAGCCACTTTAATAATGGGAATTGATGGGAAATGATGTAAATATATCACTAGCCACTTTAAACAATGCTACCTTATATAATGTTACTTACCCTACATTATTCATCTCATATGCATACGTATATACTGTACTCTATATCATCGACTGCATCCTTATGTAATACATGTACCACTAGCCACTTTAACTATGCCATTTTGTTGACATACTCATCTCATATGTATATACTGTACTCGATACCATCTACTGTATCTTGCCTATGCTGCTCTGTACCATCACTCATTCATATATCCTTATGTACATATTCTTTATCCCCTTACACTGTGTATAAGACAGTAGATTAGGAATTGTTAGTTAGATTACTTGTTGGTTATTACTGCATTGTCGGAACTAGAAGCACAAGCATTTCACTACACTCGCATTAACATCTGCTAACCATGTGTATGTGACAAATAAAATTTGATTTGATTTGATTTAGAGTGTTGAAGGCTAGTACAATGCTGGGGGAAAAGGCCCAAAAACTATACAGACAATGACTTCATCAAACAGCACTGTTTCACGACGCGTCAGTGACATGGCAGGAGATGTTTTGAAACAATTACTGCTTCGCAAACAAGCCAGTGAATTATATGTGTTGCAGTTGGATGAGTCAACAGACGGGCCTGGTACAGCTCCTGGTATATGTCCATTACTTTTATGGGGAGGGTCAATTAAGGAAGACATCCTCTCCTGCAAACCAGGACACGAGAGGATATTTCTAAAGTACTGGACAGCTTTGTCACATAAAATGGACTTTGGTGGTCAAGATGTGTTGGTATCTGTACTGATGGCGCAAAAGCCAAGACAGGGAGACATAGTGGAGTGGTAACGTGCGTGCAAGCAGTTGCTCCCGACGCCAGTTGGGTACACTGCAGCGTCCAGCGAAAGGCCTTTGTTTCAAAGGAATGGCTGACAGCTTGAAAGACATTTTGGACATTACATTGAAAATGTTTAACTTTGTTAAAGCAAGTTCCCTGAACTCTCATGTATTTTCTGCACTATGCAATGATATGGCCAGCGACCATGTAATGCTTTTACAACATACAGTAGTGTGCTGCTTATCAAGGGGCAAAGCATTGACACTTTGTTTTTTCATTGAGAGACGAGCTTAAACTTTTCTTTACTGACCATCATTTTTATTTTCACTAACCACTTGCATTATGACAAATTTCTCACACGACTGGACCTATCTGGGTGATCTGGTTTTGATCTGTTTTTTTTTCTCGCCTGAATGATCTGAATCTAGCATTAGAGGGACTCTCCGCAACTACATTCAATGTGCAGGACAAAATTGAGGCTATGATTAAGAAGTTGGAGCTCTTTTTGTCTGCATTAGCAAGGACAACACATTTACACAGAAATTTTTTTACGATTTTTTGCGTGTAAATGCACTCAAGCTTACGGACAACGTCAAATGTGATATAGCGAAGCACCTGAGTGAGCTGGGGTCGCAACTACCGAAACAGTAAACACAAACAACTGGATTCGTTATCCCTTTAATGCCCAGCCTCCACTCCACTTCCCGATATCTGAACAAGAGAGCCTTATCAAAATTGCAAAAAGCTGTTCTGTGAAAATGGAATTTAATCAGAAGCCACTGCCAGATTTCTGGAAAGGGCTGCACTCAGAGTTTCTTGCCTTGGCAAATCAACACTGATGCACTTTGCAACCACGTACCCATATGAGAGTGGATTCTCTGCCCTCACTAGCATGAAAACTAATAAATACAGCCACAGACTGTGTGTGGAAAATGACTTTAAAACTGAGACTCTCTCCAATACAACCCAACACTGCAGTTGTGTGCATCCTTTCAAGCACACCCTTCTCATTAACCTGTGGTAAGTTATTCACAATTGTTGATGAACAAATAAGGTTTTATATGTAAGATGGTTAAAGAAAGAGCAAAATTATTGATTATTATTATATTATTATTTGTGCCCTGGTCCTATAAGTGCTCTGTCACTTTCCATGAGCTCACTTGACAAAAGCGCACACTCATTCTTATGTTTAATAAATGTATCGTATAGTATGTGTGTGTGGCAGGTTTACAATGATGGCAAAAAACAACATTTGAGAGTGCACTGACCCTGGTGCAGCTGGAGGTTGAATGTTTGAAGGGGTAAGGGACAATAAAAAGTTTGGGAACCACTTCTCTGGATCAACGTGTTCCAGTTCCCACCAATATCCAGCAACTTCGCACAGCCATCGAAGAGGAGTGGGACAACATTTCACAAGACACAATCAACACCCTGATCAAGTCTATGTGAAGGAGATTTGTTGTGCTACGTTAGGCAAATGGTGGTCACACCAGATGCTGACTGGTTTTCTGATCCACCCCCTTACCTTTTTTTAAGTATCTGTGACCAACATATGCATATCTGTATTCCCAGTCATGTAAAATCCATAGATTAGAGACTAATGAATTTATTTCAATTGATTGATTTCTTTATATGAACTGTAACTCAGTAAAATCTTTGAAATTGTTGCATGTTGCAATTTGGAAAATATTCAGACCCTTCAACATTTTTCACATTTTGTTGTTACAGCCTTATTCTAAAATGTAGTAAATAGTTTTCCTCTTCCTCAATCTACACACCCCATAATGACAAATCCCTCAAAATATATATATTTTAATTTGAGCAAATATATATAAAAAAACAAACAAGAAATGCCTTACTAATATTATTATTCAGAACCTTTGCTATGAGACTCGAAATTGAGCTCAGGTACATCCTGTTTCCATGTATCATCTGTGAGATGTTTCTAGAACTTGATTGGAGTCCACCTGTGGTAAATTCAATTGATGGACATGATTTGGAAAGGCACACACCTGTCTATATAAAGTCCCACAGTTGTGACAGTGTACATCAGAGCAAAAGCCAAGCCATGAGGTAGAAGGAATTGATTTATTACATTGAAATAAAATAGACATCAATGACAGGCACATAAACCCCCAGAGTTCGTGGGCCCCCCTGCCTTGTGGGGGCTGCGGGGGTGTCCGGTACTCCAGTGCTCCTGCTCCCTCGCCACACTTTTAAAGCTGATTATGCATGATCTGGAAATGCGTCCGGAGGTTTGGTATGGATGGTGTGATGTAATTTTGGGGCCTCCAGAGGTGTGCAGAGGCCAAATCAAGCTCCGTACCACATCGCTGTGCGTGCTTCGTAAACAGTACCAGTTTAGATAGATGCATGTGGACACATGTGCATGTGTAGCATATGACAACAGCAGGATCATATCAAGGATATCATGACAAATGAATACATATATGAAACTTTAAACGTGATGATGAGTTGATCATTTAAATCAGCTATGCAGTGCTAAGGCAAATTAAAAATGTGCCGCCCTTTGAGTCCCCAGGACCAGGACTGAGAACCACTGCACTTCATTGGGACCCCTTCATCCGTAGACAGGCTTTCACAACACTCTGGATCTGAGGACAGAAAACATCACAAGACACAGACTTCATAATACTCAAATTATACACCACTGAATACTATGTTACTATTATCTTTGTCCTCACTTCTAGTGACTGGAACTACACAAAAGTACCTGGCCTATCCAGAACAGCCTACTCTCTCACTTTGACAGTTGGGGCTGCTATCCTTTCACCCTCCTCCGTGGCTGTTAGCTAGCTACCTACAAATGCATTTTTTGTATTTTTTTTTTTACATTGATAAATACATCAAGATAGCTAGCTAATATGAAGTTAGGTAGCTGGTGATATTTAATTAACTTAGCTAGCTATCTATAGAGTATGTTAAGTTGGTTAGATAGCTAGCTAGCTACGTTAGCAGCTCTTTTGATTTAACCTGCACTGTAGCTAGTTAGCTAATAATACATGTTATTTTTTTTACATTTTCAAAATGTGTTTACTTACTTGAATATGTTCACCCAGCTATGTGGACAATTGGAAACAGGGCAGCATGGTTTGTTTGTCACCAGAGCGTTTTGGAGCATATTACTATTGAACTATTTACCCATTTGTGTTGTTGTCTGTTCACACTGCTATGCTTTATCTTGGCCAGGTCGCAGTTGTAAATGAGAACTAGCCTACCTGGTTAAATAAAGGTGAAATAAAAAATAATAATAACCAGACCTTCATACAAACTTGCTATGCTGAATTCTTGATGCACAATCGAATGTGCTGTTATATGCTGCCATATGCTGCCAGCACGCCCACAAGCAAGCCACTCCGGGTGGCATAAGTGGCACGCGCCAATTTACCGCATGCTAGTGAACACAAGCCATAAGGCTTTATATCTTGGGCTTCTAGAAAGTGACTGAAAAAGTGCCACAGCTCGTGAAAAAGAAAAGTATAAGGGAGATATCGGTGAACATATGCCATGGTCAAGGCTACGACGGTGCCAGTGCAATGAGTGGAGCTTCCTCAGGTGTTCAAAAGCTCATATCAGAGTCAATTTGCACTTGTGTTAATGTTTCTACGACAATCAATGCAAAATGCATAGCGAACAAGAGATTTAAATGCATTTTTATATGATTTGATTATTTCGATCAACACTAGATTGTTTTATGCAAATCAATGTTTGTTAAAGTAGGCCAGATGTTTTTAGAACAAATGCTTACCTTATGCCTAACCTTAAAGTAAGACCAAAAGGGACAGTTTTGTTTCCATTTTAGGGACAGTTTTGTTTCCATTTTAACGATATAGCCAAATGTGACTTTGTGGCTGAGGCAACTTGTGGAAACCCTACCTAACAGTGGTGATATTACGAACCGCATGTTACTGAATACACTCTACAGGTGTTGCTGTGAGTTTGACAGGAAGGGAATACACTCTGTCCATCAGTACACACTTGAAATATGACCAAATCCTTTACAAGTCTGACACTGTAATGGTTTGGGGACGAAAGCTCTAACAGCATATCTTACAGTACATAACCAAGCCTCACATACTGTGTGGGAAAAAAGTATTTAGTCAGCCACCAATTGTGCAAGTTCTCCCACTTAAAAAGATAAGAGAGGCCTGCAATTTTCATCATAGGTACACTTCAACTATGACAGACAAAATGAGAAAATAAAATCCAGAAAATCACATTGTAGGATTTTTACTTAATTTATTTGCAAATTATGGTGGAAAATAAGTACAGTACGTAGGTATTTGCTCTTTATCATAAAGCAACAGGACTGACAGACTTTCTTTTTTCTCCATTCACCCAGTGGGTCAGACGCCGGGCACCAACCACAATAGGAATTTTCTTCAGGTATTCAACCCGAACATCCGTTGTCCTCCCTGAGATTACTCCTTTGATGGGTGTTGAGAGACTTAAAGTGGAACCTTTAATTCAGTGAGTGGTCACAGTTTAGTACAGTTTAGTCACTTATGTTTATTGTTTTAGTTGCAAGCCTGGAGGAGCATACTGATAACATTTGCCAAGGGGTAAATAGCCTGAAGGAGAATACCGCTATCATTTGCCAAGGGGTAAATAGCCTGAAGGAGAATACTGCTAACATTTGCCAAGGGGTAAATAGCCTGTAGGAGCATACTGCTATCATTGGCCAAGGACAAATAGCCGGAAGGAGAATACCGCTATCATTTGCCAAGGGGTAAATAGCCTGAAGGAGAATACCGCTATCATTTGCCAAGGGGTAAATAGCCTGAAGGAGAATACCGCTATCATTTGCCAAGGGGTAAATAGCCGGAAGGAGAATACCACTATCATTTGCCAAGGGGTAAGTAGCCTGTAGGAGCATACTGCTATCATTTGCCAAGGGGTAAATAGCCTGAAGGAGAATACCGCTATCATTTGCCAAGGGGTAAATAGCCTGAAGGAGAATACCGCTATCATTTGCCAAGGGGTAAATAGCCTGAAGGAGAATACCGCTATCATTTGCCAAGGGGTAAATAGCCTGAAGGAGAATACCGCTATCATTTGCCAAGGGGTAAATAGCCTGAAGGAGAATACCGCTATCATTTGCCAAGGGGTAAATAGCCTGAAGGAGAATACCGCTATCATTTGCCAAGGGGTAAATAGCCTGAAGGAGAATACCGCTATCATTTGCCAAGGGGTAAATAACCTGAAGGAGAATACCACTATCATTTGCCAAGGGGTAAGTAGCCTGTAGGAGCATACTGCTATCATTTGCCAAGGGGTAAATAGCCTGAAGGAGAATACCGCTATCATTTGCCAAGGGGTAAATAGCCTGAAGGAGAATACCGCTATCATTTGCCAAGGGGTAAATAGCCTGAAGGAGAATACCGCTATCATTTGCCAAGGGGTAAATAGCCTGAAGGAGAATACCGCTATCATTTGCCAAGGGGTAAATAGCCTGAAGGAGAATACCGCTATCATTTGCCAAGGGGTAAATAGCCTGAAGGAGAATACCGCTATCATTTGCCAAGGGGTAAATAGCCTGAAGGAGAATACCGCTATCATTTGCCAAGGGGTAAATAACCTGAAGGAGAATACCGCTATCATTTGCCAAGGGGTAAGTAGCCTGTAGGAGCATACTGCTATCATTTGCCAAGGGGTAAATAGCCTGAAGGAGAATACCGCTATCATTTGCCAAGGGGTAAATAGCCTGAAGGAGAATACCGCTATCATTTGCCAAGGGGTAAATAGCCTGAAGGAGAATACCGCTATCATTTGCCAAGGGGTAAATAGCCTGAAGGAGAATACCGCTATCATTTGCCAAGGGGTAAATAGCCTGAAGAAGAATACCGCTATCATTTGCCAAGGGGTAAATAGCCTGAAGGAGAATACTGCTAACATTTGCCAAAGGGTAAATAGCCTGTAGGAGCATACTGCTATCATTGGCCAAGGACAAATAGCCGGAAGGAGAATACCGCTATCATTTGCCAAGGGGTAAATAGCCTGAAGGAGAATACCGCTATCATTTGCCAAGGGGTAAATAGCCTGAAGGAGAATACCGCTATCATTTGCCAAGGGGTAAATAGCCGGAAGGAGAATACCGCTATCATTTGCCAAGGGGTAAGTAGCCTGTAGGAGCATACTGCTATCATTTGCCAAGGGGTAAATAGCCTGAAGGAGAATACCGCTATCATTTGCCAAGGTGTAAATAGCCGGAAGGAGAATACCGCTATCATTTGCCAAGGGGTAAGTAGCCTGTAGGAGCATACTGCTATCATTTGCCAAGGGGTAAATAGCCTGAAGGAGAATACCGCTATCATTTGCCAAGGGGTAAATAGCCTGAAGGAGAATACCGCTATCATTTGCCAAGGGGTAAATAGCCTGAAGGAGAATACCGCTATCATTTGCCAAGGGGTAAATAGCCTGAAGGAGAATACCGCTATCATTTGCCAAGGGGTAAATAACCTGAAGGAGAATACCGCTATCATTTGCCAAGGGGTAAGTAGCCTGTAGGAGCATACTGCTATCATTTGCCAAGGGGTAAATAGCCTGAAGGAGAATACCGCTATCATTTGCCAAGGGGTAAATAGCCTGAAGGAGAATACCGCTATCATTTGCCAAGGGGTAAATAGCCTGAAGGAGAATACCGCTATCATTTGCCAAGGGGTAAATAGCCTGAAGGAGAATACCGCTATCATTTGCCAAGGGGTAAATAGCCTGAAGGAGAATACCGCTATCATTTGCCAAGGGGTAAATAGCCTGAAGGAGAATACCGCTATCATTTGCCAAGGGGTAAATAGCCTGAAGGAGAATACCGCTATCATTTGCCAAGGGGTAAATAACCTGAAGGAGAATACCGCTATCATTTGCCAAGGGGTAAGTAGCCTGTAGGAGCATACTGCTATCATTTGCCAAGGGGTAAATAGCCTGAAGGAGAATACCGCTATCATTTGCCAAGGGGTAAATAGCCTGAAGGAGAATACCGCTATCATTTGCCAAGGGGTAAATAGCCTGAAGGAGAATACCGCTATCATTTGCCAAGGGGTAAATAGCCTGAAGGAGAATACCGCTATCATTTGCCAAGGGGTAAATAGCCTGAAGAAGAATACCGCTATCATTTGCCAAGGGGTAAATAGCCTGAAGGAGAATACTGCTAACATTTGCCAAGGGGTAAATAGCCTGTAGGAGCATACTGCTATCATTGGCCAAGGACAAATAGCCGGAAGGAGAATACCGCTATCATTTGCCAAGGGGTAAATAGCCTGAAGGAGAATACCGCTATCATTTGCCAAGGGGTAAATAGCCTGAAGAAGAATACCGCTATCATTTGCCAAGGGGTAAATAGCCTGAAGGAGAATACTGCTAACATTTGCCAAGGGGTAAATAGCCTGTAGGAGCATACTGCTATCATTGGCCAAGGACAAATAGCCGGAAGGAGAATACCGCTATCATTTGCCAAGGGGTAAATAGCCTGAAGGAGAATACCGCTATCATTTGCCAAGGGGTAAATAGCCTGAAGGAGAATACCGCTATCATTTGCCAAGGGGTAAATAGCCTGAAGGAGAATACCGCTATCATTTGCCAAGGGGTAAATAGCCTGAAGGAGAATACCGCTATCATTTGCAAAGGGGTAAATAGCCTGAAGGAGAATACCGCTATCATTTGCCAAGGGGTAAATAGCCTGAAGGAGAATACTGCTAACATTTGCCAAGGGGTAAATAGCCTGTAGGAGCATACTGCTATCATTGGCCAAGGACAAATAGCCGGAAGGAGAATACCGCTACCATTTGCCAAGGGGTAAATAGCCTGAAGGAGAATACCGCTATCATTTGCCAAGGGGTAAATAGCCTGAAGGAGAATACCGCTATCATTTGCCAAGGGGTAAATAGCCGGAAGGAGAATACCGCTATCATTTGCCAAGGGGTAAATAGCCTGAAGGAGAATACCGCTATCATTTGCCAAGGGGTAAATAGCCTGAAGGAGAATACCGCTATCATTTGCCAAGGGGTAAATAGCCTGAAGGAGAATACCGCTATCATTTACCAAGGGGTAAATAGCCTGAAGGAGAATACCGCTATCATTTGCCAAGGGGTAAATAGCCTGAAGGAGAATACCGCTATCATTTGCCAAGGGGTAAATAGCCTGAAGGAGAATACCGCTATCATTTGCCAAGGGGTAAATAGCCTGAAGGAGAATACCGCTATCATTTGCCAAGGGGTAAATAGCCTGAAGGAGAATACCGCTATCATTTGCCAAGGGGTAAATAGCCTGAAGGAGAATACCGCTATCATTTGCCAAGGGGTAAATAGCCTGAAGGAGAATACCGCTATCATTTGCCAAGGGGTAAATAGCCTGAAGGAGAATACCGCTATCATTTGCCAAGGGTAAATAACCTGAAGGAGAATACCGCTATCATTTGCCAAGGGGTAAGTAGCCTGTAGGAGCATACTGCTATCATTTGCCAAGGGGTAAATAGCCTGAAGGAGAATACCGCTATCATTTGCCAAGGGGTAAATAGCCTGAAGGAGAATACCGCTATCATTTGCCAAGGGGTAAATAGCCTGAAGGAGAAATCCGCTATCATTTGCCAAGGGGTAAATAGCCTGAAGGAGAATACCGCTATCATTTGCCAAGGGGTAAATAGCCTGAAGAAGAATACCGCTATCATTTGCCAAGGGGTAAATAGCCTGAAGGAGAATACTGCTAACATTTGCCAAAGGGTAAATAGCCTGTAGGAGCATACTGCTATCATTGGCCAAGGACAAATAGCCGGAAGGAGAATACCGCTATCATTTGCCAAGGGGTAAATAGCCTGAAGGAGAATACCGCTATCATTTGCCAAGGGGTAAATAGCCTGAAGGAGAATACCGCTATCATTTGCCAAGGGGTAAATAGCCGGAAGGAGAATACCGCTATCATTTGCCAAGGGTAAGTAGCCTGTAGGAGCATACTGCTATCATTTGCCAAGGGGTAAATAGCCTGAAGGAGAATACCGCTATCATTTGCCAAGGGGTAAATAGCCAGAAGGAGAATACCGCTATCATTTGCCAAGGGGTAAGTAGCCTGTAGGAGCATACTGCTATCATTTGCCAAGGGGTAAATAGCCTGAAGGAGAATACCGCTATCATTTGCCAAGGGGTAAATAGCCTGAAGGAGAATACCGCTATCATTTGCCAAGGGGTAAATAGCCTGAAGGAGAATACCGCTATCATTTGCCAAGGGGTAAATAGCCTGAAGGAGAATACCGCTATCATTTGCCAAGGGGTAAATAACCTGAAGGAGAATACCGCTATCATTTGCCAAGGGGTAAGTAGCCTGTAGGAGCATACTGCTATCATTTGCCAAGGGGTAAATAGCCTGAAGGAGAATACCGCTATCATTTGCCAAGGGGTAAATAGCCTGAAGGAGAATACCGCTATCATTTGCCAAGGGGTAAATAGCCTGAAGGAGAATACCGCTATCATTTGCCAAGGGGTAAATAGCCTGAAGGAGAATACCGCTATCATTTGCCAAGGGGTAAATAGCCTGAAGGAGAATACCGCTATCATTTGCCAAGGGGTAAATAGCCTGAAGGAGAATACCGCTATCATTTGCCAAGGGGTAAATAGCCTGAAGGAGAATACCGCTATCATTTGCCAAGGGGTAAATAGCCTGAAGGGGAATACCGCTATCATTTGCCAAGGGGTAAATAGCCTGAAGAAGAATACCGCTATCATTTGCCAAGGGGTAAATAGCCTGAAGGAGAATACTGCTAACATTTGCCAAGGGGTAAATAGCCTGTAGGAGCATACTGCTATCATTGGCCAAGGACAAATAGCCTGAAGGAGAATACCGCTATCATTTGCCAAGGGGTAAATAGCCTGAAGGAGAATACCGCTATCATTTGCCAAGGGGTAAATAGCCTGAAGGAGAATACCGCTATCATTTGCCAAGGGGTAAATAGCCTGAAGGAGAATACCGCTATCATTTGCCAAGGGGTAAATAACCTGAAGGAGAATACCGCTATCATTTGCCAAGGGGTAAGTAGCCTGTAGGAGCATACTGCTATCATTTGCCAAGGGGTAAATAGCCTGAAGGAGAATACCGCTATCATTTGCCAAGGGGTAAATAGCCTGAAGGAGAATACCGCTATCATTTGCCAAGGGGTAAATAGCCTGAAGGAGAATACCGCTATCATTTGCCAAGGGGTAAATAGCCTGAAGGAGAATACCGCTATCATTTGCCAAGGGGTAAATAGCCTGAAGGAGAATACCGCTATCATTTGCCAAGGGGTAAATAGCCTGAAGGAGAATACCGCTATCATTTGCCAAGGGGTAAATAGCCTGAAGGAGAATACCGCTATCATTTGCCAAGGGGTAAATAGCCTGAAGGAGAATACCGCTATCATTTGCCAAGGGGTAAATAGCCTGAAGAAGAATACCGCTATCATTTGCCAAGGGGTAAATAGCCTGAAGGAGAATACTGCTAACATTTGCCAAGGGGTAAATAGCCTGTAGGAGCATACTGCTATCATTGGCCAAGGACAAATAGCCGGAAGGAGAATACCGCTATCATTTGCCAAGGGGTAAATAGCCTGAAGGAGAATACCGCTATCATTTGCCAAGGGGTAAATAGCCTGAAGAAGAATACCGCTATCATTTGCCAAGGGGTAAATAGCCTGAAGGAGAATACTGCTAACATTTGCCAAGGGGTAAATAGCCTGTAGGAGCATACTGCTATCATTGGCCAAGGACAAATAGCCGGAAGGAGAATACCGCTATCATTTGCCAAGGGGTAAATAGCCTGAAGGAGAATACCGCTATCATTTGCCAAGGGGTAAATAGCCTGAAGGAGAATACCGCTATCATTTGCCAAGGGGTAAATAGCCTGAAGGAGAATACCGCTATCATTTGCCAAGGGGTAAATAGCCTGAAGAAGAATACCGCTATCATTTGCCAAGGGGTAAATAGCCTGAAGGAGAATACTGCTAACATTTGCCAAGGGGTAAATAGCCTGTAGGAGCATACTGCTATCATTGGCCAAGGACAAATAGCCGGAAGGAGAATACCGCTATCATTTGCCAAGGGGTAAATAGCCTGAAGGAGAATACCGCTATCATTTGCCAAGGGGTAAATAGCCTGAAGAAGAATACCGCTATCATTTGCCAAGGGGTAAATAGCCTGAAGGAGAATACTGCTAACATTTGCCAAGGGGTAAATAGCCTGTAGGAGCATACTGCTATCATTGGCCAAGGACAAATAGCCGGAAGGAGAATACCGCTATCATTTGCCAAGGGGTAAATAGCCTGAAGGAGAATACCGCTATCATTTGCCAAGGGGTAAATAGCCTGAAGGAGAATACCGCTATCATTTGCCAAGGGGTAAATAGCCTGAAGGAGAATACCGCTATCATTTGCCAAGGGGTAAATAGCCTGAAGGAGAATACCTCTATCATTTGCCAAGGGGTAAATAGCCTGAAGGAGAATACCGCTATCATTTGCCAAGGGGTAAATAGCCTGAAGGAGAATACTGCTAACATTTGCCAAGGGGTAAATAGCCTGTAGGAGCATACTGCTATCATTGGCCAAGGACAAATAGCCGGAAGGAGAATACCGCTACCATTTGCCAAGGGGTAAATAGCCTGAAGGAGAATACCGCTATCATTTGCCAAGGGGTAAATAGCCTGAAGGAGAATACCGCTATCATTTGCCAAGGGGTAAATAGCCTGAAGGAGAATACCGCTATCATTTGCCAAGGGGTAAATAGCCTGAAGGAGAATACCGCTATCATTTGCCAAGGGGTAAATAGCCTGAAGGAGAATACCGCTATCATTTGCCAAGGGGTAAATAACCTGAAGGAGAATACCGCTATCATTTGCCAAGGGGTAAGTAGCCTGTAGGAGCATACTGCTATCATTTGCCAAGGGGTAAATAGCCTGAAGGAGAATACCGCTATCATTTGCCAAGGGGTAAATAGCCTGAAGGAGAATACCGCTATCATTTGCCAAGGGGTAAATAGCCTGAAGGAGAAAACCGCTATCATTTGCCAAGGGGTAAATAGCCTGAAGGAGAATACCGCTATCATTTGCCAAGGGGTAAATAGCCTGAAGAAGAATACCGCTATCATTTGCCAAGGGGTAAATAGCCTGAAGGAGAATACTGCTAACATTTGCCAAAGGGTAAATAGCCTGTAGGAGCATACTGCTATCATTGGCCAAGGACAAATAGCCGGAAGGAGAATACCGCTATCATTTGCCAAGGGGTAAATAGCCTGAAGGAGAATACCGCTATCATTTGCCAAGGGGTAAATAGCCTGAAGGAGAATACCGCTATCATTTGCCAAGGGGTAAATAGCCGGAAGGAGAATACCGCTATCATTTGCCAAGGGGTAAGTAGCCTGTAGGAGCATACAGCTATCATTTGCCAAGGGGTAAATAGCCTGAAGGAGAATACCGCTATCATTTGCCAAGGGGTAAATAGCCGGAAGGAGAATACCGCTATCATTTGCCAAGGGGTAAGTAGCCTGTAGGAGCATACTGCTATCATTTGCCAAGGGGTAAATAGCCTGAAGGAGAATACCGCTATCATTTGCCAAGGGGTAAATAGCCTGAAGGAGAATACCGCTATCATTTGCCAAGGGGTAAATAGCCTGAAGGAGAATACCGCTATCATTTGCCAAGGGGTAAATAGCCTGAAGGAGAATACCGCTATCATTTGCCAAGGGGTAAATAACCTGAAGGAGAATACCGCTATCATTTGCCAAGGGGTAAGTAGCCTGTAGGAGCATACTGCTATCATTTGCCAAGGGGTAAATAGCCTGAAGGAGAATACCGCTATCATTTGCCAAGGGGTAAATAGCCTGAAGGAGAATACCGCTATCATTTGCCAAGGGTAAATAGCCTGAAGGAGAATACCGCTATCATTTGCCAAGGGGTAAATAGCCTGAAGGAGAATACCGCTATCATTTGCCAAGGGGTAAATAGCCTGAAGGAGAATACCGCTATCATTTGCCAAGGGGTAAATAGCCTGAAGGAGAATACCGCTATCATTTGCCAAGGGGTAAATAGCCTGAAGGAGAATACCGCTATCATTTGCCAAGGGGTAAATAGCCTGAAGGAGAATACCGCTATCATTTGCCAAGGGGTAAATAGCCTGAAGGAGAATACCGCTATCATTTGCCAAGGGGTAAATAACCTGAAGGAGAATACCGCTATCATTTGCCAAGGGGTAAGTAGCCTGTAGGAGCATACTGCTATCATTTGCCAAGGGGTAAATAGCCTGAAGGAGAATACCGCTATCATTTGCCAAGGGGTAAATAGCCTGAAGGAGAATACCGCTATCATTTGCCAAGGGGTAAATAGCCTGAAGGAGAATACCGCTATCATTTGCCAAGGGGTAAATAGCCTGAAGGAGAATACCGCTATCATTTGCCAAGGGGTAAATAGCCTGAAGAAGAATACCGCTATCATTTGCCAAGGGGTAAATAGCCTGAAGGAGAATACTGCTAACATTTGCCAAGGGGTAAATAGCCTGTAGGAGCATACTGCTATCATTGGCCAAGGACAAATAGCCGGAAGGAGAATACCGCTATCATTTGCCAAGGGGTAAATAGCCTGAAGGAGAATACCGCTATCATTTGCCAAGGGGTAAATAGCCTGAAGGAGAATACCGCTATCATTTGCCAAGGGGTAAATAGCCTGAAGGAGAATACCGCTATCATTTGCCAAGGGGTAAATAGCCTGAAGGAGAATACCGCTATCATTTGCCAAGGGGTAAATAACCTGAAGGAGAATACCGCTATCATTTGCCAAGGGGTAAGTAGCCTGTAGGAGCATACTGCTATCATTTGCCAAGGGGTAAATAGCCTGAAGGAGAATACCGCTATCATTTGCCAAGGGGTAAATAGCCTGAAGGAGAATACCGCTATCATTTGCCAAGGGGTAAATAGCCTGAAGGAGAATACCGCTATCATTTGCCAAGGGGTAAATAGCCTGAAGGAGAATACCGCTATCATTTGCCAAGGGGTAAATAGCCTGAAGGAGAATACTGCTAACATTTGCCAAGGGGTAAATAGCCTGTAGGAGCATACTGCTATCATTGGCCAACGACAAATAGCCGGAAGGAGAATACCGCTACCATTTGCCAAGGGGTAAATAGCCTGAAGGAGAATACCGCTATCATTTGCCAAGGGGTAAATAGCCTGAAGGAGAATACCGCTATCATTTGCCAAGGGGTAAATAGCCTGAAGGAGAATACCGCTATCATTTGCCAAGGGGTAAATAGCCGGAAGGAGAATACCGCTATCATTTGCCAAGGGGTAAATAGCCTGAAGGAGAATACCGCTATCATTTGCCAAAGGGTAAATAGCCTGAAGGAGAATACCGCTATCATTTGCCAAGGGGTAAATAGCCTGAAGGAGAATACCGCTATCATTTGCCAAAGGGTAAATAGCCTGAAGGAGAATACCGCTATCATTTGCCAAGGGGTAAATAGCCTGAAGGAGAATACCGCTATCATTTGCCAAGGGGTAAATAGCCTGAAGGAGAATACCGCTATCATTTGCCAAGGGGTAAATAGCCTGAAGGAGAATACCGCTATCATTTGCCAAGGGGTAAATAGCCTGAAGGAGAATACCGCTATCATTTGCCAAAGGGTAAATAGCCTGAAGGAGAATACCGCTATCATTTGCCAAGGGGTAAATAGCCCGAAGGAGAATACCGCTATCATTTGCCAAGGGGTAAATAGCCTGAAGGAGAATACCGCTATCATTTGCCAAGGGGTAAATAGCCTGAAGGAGAATACCGCTATCATTTGCCAAGGGGTAAATAGCCTGAAGGAGAATACCGCTATCATTTGCCAAGGGGTAAATAGCCTGAAGGAGAATACCGCTATCATTTGCCAAGGGGTAAATAGCCTGAA
The DNA here is from genome assembly GCF_036934945.1 of Oncorhynchus masou masou. Lineage (NCBI taxonomy): Eukaryota > Metazoa > Chordata > Actinopteri > Salmoniformes > Salmonidae > Oncorhynchus > Oncorhynchus masou. Next base: position 13,614,997 of record NC_088239.1, on the reverse strand, counting down.
GGAGAATACCGCTATCATTTGCCAAAGGGTAAATAGCCTGAAGGAGAATACCGCTATCATTTGCCAAGGGGTAAATAGCCCGAAGGAGAATACCGCTATCATTTGCCAAGGGGTAAATAGCCTGAAGGAGAATACCGCTATCATTTGCCAAGGGGTAAATACCTGAAGGCTATCATTTGCCAAGGGGTAAATAGCCTGAAGGAGAATACCGCTATCATTTGCCAAGGGGTAAATAGCCTGAAGGAGAATACCGCTATCATTTGCCAAGGGGTAAATAGCCTGAAGAAGAATACCGCTATCATTTGCCAAGGGGTAAATAGCCTGAAGGAGAATACTGCTAACATTTGCCAAGGGGTAAATAGCCTGTAGGAGCATACTGCTATCATTGGCCAAGGACAAATAGCCGGAAGGAGAATACCGCTATCATTTGCCAAGGGGTAAATAGCCTGAAGGAGAATACCGCTATCATTTGCCAAGGGGTAAATAGCCTGAAGGAGAATACCGCTATCATTTGCCAAGGGGTAAATAGCCTGAAGGAGAATACCGCTATCATTTGCCAAGGGGTAAATAGCCTGAAGGAGAATACCGCTATCATTTGCCAAGGGGTAAATAACCTGAAGGAGAATACCGCTATCATTTGCCAAGGGGTAAGTAGCCTGTAGGAGCATACTGCTATCATTTGCCAAGGGGTAAATAGCCTGAAGGAGAATACCGCTATCATTTGCCAAGGGGTAAATAGCCTGAAGGAGAATACCGCTATCATTTGCCAAGGGGTAAATAGCCTGAAGGAGAATACCGCTATCATTTGCCAAGGGGTAAATAGCCTGAAGGAGAATACCGCTATCATTTGCCAAGGGGTAAATAGCCTGAAGGAGAATACTGCTAACATTTGCCAAGGGGTAAATAGCCTGTAGGAGCATACTGCTATCATTGGCCAACGACAAATAGCCGGAAGGAGAATACCGCTACCATTTGCCAAGGGGTAAATAGCCTGAAGGAGAATACCGCTATCATTTGCCAAGGGGTAAATAGCCTGAAGGAGAATACCGCTATCATTTGCCAAGGGGTAAATAGCCTGAAGGAGAATACCGCTATCATTTGCCAAGGGGTAAATAGCCGGAAGGAGAATACCGCTATCATTTGCCAAGGGAATAGCCTGAAGGAGAATACCGCTATCATTTGCCAAAGGGTAAATAGCCTGAAGGAGAATACCGCTATCATTTGCCAAGGGGTAAATAGCCTGAAGGAGAATACCGCTATCATTTGCCAAGGGGTAAATAGCCTGAAGGAGAATACCGCTATCATTTGCCAAGGGGTAAATAGCCTGAAGGAGAATACCGCTATCATTTGCCAAGGGGTAAATAGCCTGAAGGAGAATACCGCTATCATTTGCCAAAGGGTAAATAGCCTGAAGGAGAATACCGCTATCATTTGCCAAGGGGTAAATAGCCGAAGGAGAATACCGCTATCATTTGCCAAGGGGTAAATAGCCTGAAGGAGAATACCGCTATCATTTGCCAAGGGGTAAATAGCCTGAAGGAGAATACCGCTATCATTTGCCAAGGGGTAAATAACCGGAAGGAGAATACCGCTATCATTTGCCAAGGGGTAAATAGCCTGAAGGAGAATACCGCTATCATTTGCCAAGGGGTAAATAGCCTGAAGGAGAATACTGCTAACATTTGCCAAGGGGTAAATAGCCTGTAGGAGCATACTGCTATCATTGGCCAAGGACAAATAGCCGGAAGGAGAATACCGCTATCATTTGCCAAGGGGTAAATAGCCTGAAGGAGAATACCGCTATCATTTGCCAAGGGGTGAATAGCCTGAAGGAGAATACCGCTATCATTTGCCAAGGGGTAAATAGCCGGAAGGAGAATACCGCTATCATTTGCCAAGGGGTAAGTAGCCTGTAGGAGCATACTGCTATCATTTGCCAAGGGGTAAATAGCCTGAAGGAGAATACCGCTATCATTTGCCAAGGGGTAAATAGCCTGAAGGAGAATACCGCTATCATTTGCCAAGGGGTAATAGCCTGAAGGAGAATACCGCTATCATTTGCCAAGGGGTAAATAGCCTGAAGGAGAATACCGCTATCATTTGCCAAGGGGTAAATAACCTGAAGGAGAATACCGCTATCATTTGCCAAGGGGTAAGTAGCCTGTAGGAGCATACTGCTATCATTTGCCAAGGGGTAAATAGCCTGAAGGAGAATACCGCTATCATTTGCCAAGGGGTAAATAGCCTGAAGGAGAATACCTCTATCATTTGCCAAGGGGTAAATAGCCTGAAGGAGAATACCGCTATCATTTGCCAAGGGGTAAATAGCCTGAAGGAGAATACCGCTATCATTTGCCAAGGGGTAAATAGCCTGAAGGAGAATACCGCTATCATTTGCCAAGGGGTAAATAGCCTGAAGGAGAATACCGCTATCATTTGCCAAGGGGTAAATAACCTGAAGGAGAATACCGCTATCATTTGCCAAGGGGTAAGTAGCCTGTAGGAGCATACTGCTATCATTTGCCAAGGGGTAAATAGCCTGAAGGAGAATACCGCTATCATTTGCCAAGGGGTAAATAGCCTGAAGGAGAATACCGCTATCATTTGCCAAGGGGTAAATAGCCTGAAGGAGAATACCGCTATCATTTGCCAAGGGGTAAATAGCCTGAAGGAGAATACCGCTATCATTTGCCAAGGGGTAAATAGCCTGAAGGAGAATACCGCTATCATTTGCCAAGGGGTAAATAGCCTGTAGGAGAATACCGCTATCATTTGCCAAGGGGTAAGTAGCCTGTAGGAGCATACTGCTATCATTTGCCAAGGGGTAAATAGCCTGAAGGAGAATACCGCTATCATTTGCCAAGGGGTAAATAGCCTGAAGGAGAATACCGCTATCATTTGCCAAGGGGTAAATAGCCTGAAGGAGCATACCACTATCATTTGCCAAGGGGTAAATAGCCTGAAGGAGAATACCGCTATCATTTGCCAAGGGGTAAATAGCCTGAAGGAGAATACCGCTATCATTTTCCAAGGGGTAAATAGCCTGAAGGAGAATACCGCTATCATTTGCCAAGGGGTAAATAGCCTGAAGGAGAATAGCGCTATCATTTGCCAAGTGGTAAATAGCCTGAAGGAGAATACCGCTATCATTTGCCAAGTGGTAAATAGCCTGAAGGAGAATACCGCTATCATTTGCCAAGGGGTAAATAGCCTGAAGGAGAATACCGCTATCATTTGCCAAGGGGTAAATAGACTGAAGGAGAATAGCGCTATCATTTGCCAAGTGGTAAATAGCCTGAAGGAGAATACCGCTATCATTTGCCAAGGGGTAAATATCCTGCTGCAGGCTAAGAAGGCTGGCTGGAAAAGGATAAAGAAAGTTGAGGATGAAAAACCACATTCAGATGTGTCATTTATCTTGTCTGATACAAGGGCTCAAGTTCTGTGTGTTTGTCTCTCACTTTACTCTTATCACATAAGCCGTACAAGCATCCCATTCTAGTAATAAAGTAGACAATATGTTTTTTATTTTAAATATGATACTATTTGTAATACAAAGAAGACATGTCTGTCTGTAATCTGCATCTGGTTGCATGTCATCATCAACAAATCATCAACAAATTGATCCATGATCATATCAGTAGTTTATTGTTAAGAGTCATTATGTTCTTCCTATATTGACTAATTGATTACACCAGAGAGATTTTAGCCACTCTGGTCACTATGGCCGAGGAGTAGGGTTGATCCAAGCATTCTGACCTCACAATGGCAATCAAGCACCCAAGCTAACTGGATAAAGTTAGCTAGCTTGCTAGTTACTTCCAGACAGAAATGAGGGAACACATCACTCTAACCATTTTAGCTGGTTAGGCTGTTCTCATGTTATCCAGAGTGTTGGTGACTGTAACTGTGCTGCTGGCAACAATTTATTTACGCTTTTTTTGCTGATGTTTACTGACACAGTGGCTAGTGATCACTATGGATTAGAGTTTTTTTAAACAGACAGAGTCAAAGTCAGAAACATACAGAGACAGACAGAAGGTAAAGACTGTTAAAACAACTCAGACTGTAATGATGGTTGTTGCTCACCTCCCCCCTCTGCGTGTGTGGCAGTCCATAGCAGAATCACTACTGACACCAGACCCATTAATGTCATAATAACATGAACACGCTGCTTGTCGAATCCACATCCAGTATCCATCTGTCATTCTGCCCCTGAACAAGAAGTTAACCCACTGTTCCCCGGAACATCCCTGCTGGCCAAACCCTCCCCTAACCTGGGACGACACTGGGCAAATTGTGTGCCCCACCGTGGGTCTCCCGGTCGCAGTTGGCTGGAATAGAGCCTTGACTTGAACCAGAATCTCTAGTGGCACAGCTAGTACTGCGATGCAGTGCTTTAAACCACTGTGCCACAGGATGTACAAAGAGTCTGGTGGACCAACATGTCAAACTTGGCCTTCATTAGCATCGGCTTAATCTACCAACCAATCATCTCTCACAACCCCTCACAACCTCTTGCCTCCATTTGCAGCCACGCCTCGCAGTCTTGTGATTCGCTAAAATTAAATGATGACAAATACTTTACTCAGTAGGTCACTCCCATAGAATTCTATGGTCAGCCTGAGGACCAGGTTATGAACAGTGCAGTATCAGATATACTTTGAGACAAAGTTTTATTAATTCAGTCAGCATACTGCCCCATCTGTAAACAGCCCATCTATCTACCTACCTCATCCCCATACTGTATTTATTTATTTATCTTGCTCCTTTGCACCCCAGTATCTCTACTTACACATTCATCTTCTGCACATCTACCATTCCAGTGTTTAATTGCTATATTGTAATTACTTCGCCACCATGGCCTATTTATTTCCTTAACTTACCTCATTTACACTCACTGTATATAGACTTTTTGTTTTCTTTTATTCTACTGTATTATTCACTGTATGTTTTGTTAATTCCATGTGTAACTATGTGTTGTTGTATGTGTCGAATTGCTATGCTTTATCTTGGCCAGGTCCCAGTTGCAAATAAGAACTTGTTCTCAACTAGCCTACCTGGTTAAATAAAGCTGAAATAAAATACATTTAAAAATCGTGTTTATCATTGTGCTTGTGTTGCTTCAGCACAACACTGCCATCGATAGACAAATCTATAAATTGTACATTTTACATTTGAGTAATTTAACAGACACTTTTATCCAAAGCGGCATACCTAAAAAGGTTAACCAATCAAATGTTTTGCATTTACTTTCCTATTTACAGAGGATTTAGTTGTTTTTTGTGGATGTCATGGAAACCACATAACATTTTCATAAATATTGTCAATTTTAATATTTATGTAATTATTTCTGTGTTATTGATATTGTTTTATTTTCTTGTCTAAGAAATACTAAGGAAAACCACTGTTCTTTAATACAGTGATTCTCAACTGGAGGGTCACAACTTTTATTTAAACATTATTTTGAAGGTCAACCACGCTTATTGTTGCTGACGTTACACGTGCAGCGCGTCTGCAGTGGTGAAAATGTATGGCTAGCTAGGTTCAGTCTCGGAGGGTTTTCGCGCTGCACACACTCACTGACCAATACAATAACCTTCTCGCCCCACCCACACGAACATATCCAATGAAATGACATATTTCTCTACACAAACAAACACTGATCCAATAAAAATACTTAAATGTGACTTGTCCAATCAGATATTACAGATCTTCTTCTGACAGCTATCTTGATTGACAGCTAACTATGATGACATGTTCTGCAGGCATTGCACATGTGGATAGTTAACTGTCATTTAACTCAAATAGGCTAGCTGTCAAAGTACAATCATAGAGACGTTTTTAAACCGTGCAGCTCCCTCTTCATCTACTGCTGTCTCCAATGTCAATATCAAGGCAGACAGATCGATCCCTGTCAAGAAGAGAAAATACCTATATAAAATGAGAAGGCATCTGGACACCAAGCATCCATGCCACAAAGATAAGACAGCTGACTTTTAAAAAAAATTGGAAATTATCTGGAGGCCTCACAAGATTAATTGAAGAATGTATCAACCGTACAAGAAAAGGCCCTTTGCGCATCATACCTTGTGACCCAGCGCATTGCTAAGTGCAAAAAAAGCTGACACCAGTGCAGGGGATCTCTGTGATTGATGTGTGCAGTGAAATCTTGGGAGTAAGCCACCAATTAACTTAAAACCATCCCCCTTATCCAATGACATCATGAGGAGGAGAATCCAGGACATGTCTGAGAACATAACGCTCCAGACATTACACATCAGTGCAAATGGCCAATACGCACTGCAGATGGATGAATCCACAGATGTGGCTAACCATGCAATTCTAATGGTCTATGTCAGACATGACTGGGAGAATAACTTCAATGAGCATTTCCTCAACTCATGTTACTGGGTATGTATTACTTCCTTCTTGCACTCACTCACTCACTCACTCACTCACTCACTCACTCACTCACTCACTCACTCACTCACTCACTCACTCACTCACTCACTCACTCACTTTGAAAGTCATCTTTATTGTACCTCAGCACAACCATAACTGTTGTAGGTTTAGGGTTATGTTTAGTTTATTAAAAGGCTGGCGCTTACATCCCCTGTTTACCTCAATCTACTTCTAAGAGGACATTTACTTGTCACTGTGATAGTGGGGACATATTGTACTACAGTTTGTTATTGTACATGTAGACCTATATTATTGTACATGTAGACCTATATTAAAATGGAAACCTGCTGTTGCTGTCCACTTAAAGTTAATTTAACTGTACTTACGTTTCTTGTCTTCTATTCTTTTGCTGAACACAACGTTGTTTCATTTGAATGGTTACAGCAATTTACATTAATATTATGTTACTCAACGTACAACAGGGCATTGGATTCTCATTTACAACACTGTAATAGCAATTTACATACATTTACTGGTAATTATGTAGCCAATCAAATGCTGGAACAAAATGTGTATTTACATTTGGGTTCTGGAATCTGATTTACAGTACTATGATACATATTTACTGTAAGTTACTGGTATCCCATTTACAGTAATTTCCTGGCAATTAAGTTGCCAATAAAGTACTGTAATAATGTTGATTTACAGTGAGTTACTGTTCATTTACGGTACTATAATATATTTACTGTAAGTTACTGGTGCCTCATTTACAGTAATTTACTGGCAATAAAGTGCCAATAAAATACTGTAAGTTCACAGTACTTTGTTGGCAACTTAACTGCCAGTAATTTACTGTAAAATGTACAGTACATTTCTATCATTGTAATTGCATTATTGCCACTTGAGACACAGTGTAGGCTCTATAGCTTCGTGAAATGTTAGCCGTAACCTGAGAAAGTGACGACCAAATAGGCCTACCTATAAACATGTGTCCATTAGCTAAAGCAAAGCCATGCCCTGCACCTTAGAAAGAATATCATCGTTTCGATAGACATGTAGCCGCATAGACATGTTGCAATTTCAGCACTATAGACAGCGACAACCCTACTTGGTGGGGCCCAGAGAAATTGTGGCTAGCAATCACCATGGAATTTAGTTTTTTGTGACAGACAGAGATAGACAGAAGGTAAAGACAGCTAAAATAACACCAACTGTAATGATGGTTGTTGCTCACCTCCACCCTCCATGGGTGTGACAGTCCATAGCAGAATCACTACCGACACCAGACCCCTTAATGTCACGAGAACCTGAACTCTGGCCATCTCCACGGAAACCGGAAACCAGACACCAGGGTTATTGTCATGAATGAAAACTCCTCCCTGCCTTATTGTCCTGTGTAGAATCTAGTACGATCATGCGGCACTGAACGCTGCCTGATGAATGCGGATCCACAAACCAGTTTAAGATGTAATACACATGAAAACCAGTAGATGGGGACCTTGTCCCAGTAACAAGTACTCCTTGTAACAGTCTCTTCTGGACACACATCTTAGTACTGTATGCAATTGGACAATTACCGCAATTTCAACTTTCCTCTTTGTCCTCCCCTGGGTCAATGTTCTCTCCTTAATTCAAGGAATTACTAAAGTTGATATGGCTGACCCCTCTTCTCCTTGACCTTGTTGTTGTCTTTCTCTGTCTTCCTCTCTTTCTTCTTCATTCTGAAGTGGTTTTCCACTCTGATCATTTTCATTTGGACCATTTGTATTTGCTGGAGGGGGATAGGTGAGTTTAGGGTGAGTTAGCAGGATTCAGACACACAAACAGCTAGTATGAGTAAATGCATGGAACCATAAGGACATTAATATTCCATGGATGTCTACCTGCGGCAGAGAGTGACACTTCCTCTTCAGGTGAGATGTTGTTTTGAGACCTTGTGGGATTTTTGGATTTGCACAGAAAACCTTGAGACAGGAGACAGAAAAATTTCAGAAACTGAAAGCTGTTCATCAAAAGCCACCAATGTAACCCTCCTCTCTGTTCATCAGGAGGTGGTTGTGTTAAATGGTTCAACAGATCATGATGTCATCATCATCATAACTTACCTCTCAGCAGGTAACATATCACTGCTGCTATAATCACTGCTGCTATTATTATACCAGTGATTGAACCTGGACTCAGTCCATCTGAAACTGAAGGAGAAAATACAGAGTATCAGTTTTATTGTTTAATGTGATCCTGTGACTTACAGTGAGGGGAAACAGTAAAAGTAAACTTTGTACCATCAGATAGTTTATCAGGTGTGATCTGCAGGTAGGTGAGGATCAGGTGTGTGTCTCTGGCAGTAGAGAGTTCACAGCTGTAGGTCCCCTGGTGGACCATGGTTAACTTGTGGAGCTGAAGGCTGCCAGAGTCAGACAAATTCTGAACCTGCTCCTTCCACTTGTCAACAACATACATCTGAGCTGTACCATTGGTGGAGGTGGAGGTAAGGATGGTGACTATCTGGTTGAACGTCCAGGTGAGGTCAAAGGTCAGGAGGTCAGACTGAGAGACACTGCAGGGGATGGACACCTCACTGCTTGGAGATCCTTGGACCGGATCTGAAATTATGTCACGAGAAAGTGCCTTTTTAGCCTAATCTTTGCATTCTGTCTCAAAAGGTTGTGTTGTTTTTGTATAGTTTGCAGCCAGATAAATATATAGATTAATTTGTTCATTGATTTATGGATTGTTTTATTAAGAAGTTGATCACTTGATAACCTTGCTGTTTCAGGGTTGCTGTCCTTTCTATTGTCCCAGAGGTCACGGTACAGATGTTGGTTCGGTCTCTGCTAAACTGTTTTGTGCTGGTGATGTTATAGAGGCCCCGGTCATCCACCTTGATGCTGGTGGAGTTCTGGATGGTTCCAGGGTCAAATGAAAGGTCAGAGGGGGGGTCAGTTGACCAGGTGAGTTTAGACTCAGGGTAGATACCTGTAGAACTGCAGGTGATGATGTCATCTGATAACTGTATGTCCACCAAGTGGACTGGAGCTGCAACAAAGTAGACATTACACATGGAGCAGCCATGAAGTGATCATCATAGACAGACAGAAAAACATTCTGTACCTTCCACTGCTATGTTAATGAAGGACTCCATGTTGCCTTTAATAGTGCTGGTGTAACACTTGTATCTGCCCTGGTCCTGGAGTGTGATCCCTCTCAGCAGTAGTGAAGCGTTTCCTTTGGGGATCTGGTCATTGAACAGGGCTGTTCTCCCTCTGAAACGCTGGCTCTGCTGTTTGAGCTGATCTGTACTGTAGTAGTAGGAGTGGACGGTCAGGTCCTTGTCTTCTGGTTTCATCCAGTGGATTACTTCCTCACTGCCAGGCAGGAAGCTGCAGGGCAGGACACAATCCTCTGAGAACACACAGGCTACATGGACGTCTGTAAGTGAATAAACACACACATTAAATTAGAAATCATTTACATTGTTAAACCAGCTTAGCTTGTCCTGTGTGTTAAATTGAATCACAGATCTTCCATTAGTTGTTCAAACATAATCACAGGGAGACTTTCTTGAGACCTCACTGTCAATCACATGATCACATGATGATTCATCTGTAGATCACTTTGACTTAGGGTGGAAGTGGACAAAGAGAACTACTCACAACAGGTCAGCTCTTGAAGTAAGTCATTCATGTTACAGAGAAGCTTGTTTTACAGTTAAACTGATGTGAGGTGATTCCAGTGAGTTTTATCAGTAAAACCCTGTCTGTCCTGTGTGATAACAACTTCCCTCCACCCAGGTGCTACTAGCTCAGCACTTACTGTCAAACAGACCTAGGACTACAGATGTAGGATCTACCTTGAGCCTGTTTGCTACAGCAGGAAAATAATCCTGCAGCAGCAGGAAATGTGAATTATTATGTGGATTGTAATTAATGGACATGATACATTAATATATTGATACATTTTTCGTTAGGGCAAATCATGTCTGCCATTTTAAAGTGGAAATCACAATCTTTAGAAGCCTTTAAACTTGAATAGACTAGAACTTTTCTTTTCCTACTGTGCAGGATAATTCACAGCAACAAAAGAGTGATCCAATTAAGATCTTACATCTGTTGGAGATATTTTGGAATGTTATATTTTGAGTCACACAGTGTGGCTCCCGAGTGGTGCAGTGGTCTAAGACACTGCCTATCGCTGCAAGAGGTGTCACTGCAGTACCTGGTTCAAATCCAACTGTGATTGGGAGTCCCATAGGGCTGCGCACAATTGGTCCGGGTTTAGCCGGGGTAGGGCATTGTAAATAAGAATTTGTTCTTAACTGACTTAAATAGAGGTATAATTCAAAGATGGATTAACTAAGACGATGGTTGTCTCTCACCTCTCCCTTCTGTGGATGTGGCAGTCCACAGTAGAATCACCACTGACAACAGACCCTTTAATGTCATGGAAACCAGACCCCAGGCCATCTCCACAGAGATCAGACCACAGGATTATTGTTGTGGAAATGAACTCCTATCCCTCTTAATGGATTGTAAAGAATCCTGTGCTTGTCATTCTAGTTTTGTTGCTGATTATTCCTAAAAAGTGTATCCATCCAGGTTGTGAAGTGAGGAATGTGCTGCTCCTTACACAAGTGCTTTAACTATTTACCGAATGAGTGTAGGGCAAAGATTAGTGCACTGTGAAATATTTACAGAGTGGATATGGACTTTCCTCCCGAGACAAATGACCCCTCCTCCCATTGTGAAGTTGTGACTGAGCTTGATATGCAAGACAGGGCAGCGACTGTGTTAAAGCAAAATGTCCGTACTGCTAGACTTGAATTCTTGTGCCGCTCTGCACACAAGCTAGCTAGCATCAACGTTAAGCCAACTCTCTGAAGTTCAAAGACATTAAAAGTTCCTTCACAGATGCCGCTCCTATGTAGGTATAATTATGTGGGTCTAATTCAGAGAATGCATGTCATAACAAGATGTCCAGCGCTTCAATCCAAGCTTCATGTAACTATCGCTTGCCTGCTCCATAGTAAGCTGCTCTTTCCTCACTGAATGGTGAAGTCATTTAATGTTCTGCTAAATGTAAAAAAAAAAAAAAAAACAGTTTGAGGTTTAATAATGAACAGAAATAAACTATATAAACCATTACTTTTTAGGGTTTGAACCGGTTCAGAACTTTATTTAGCTGGTCGGAATAGTGAAATGGAACAACAACAAAAATAAGGCTACTGTTCGGAGCCAAACGATTAGAAAATACTAAGACTTGCCAACTAATTCCTGGATATAATTCATGTTCTTCAACATTTATTATGGTAAAAACAGAGACAAACTCGAAAAGGCCAATATCAGCAGACTCCAGGTGAAGGAAGTCCCTTGCATACGACAGTTAGTTGATGGTCTGTCCTGGATACTACAGTTAGTTGATGGTCTGTCCTGGATACTACAGTTAGTTGATGGTCTGTCCTGGATACTACAGTTAGTTGATGGTCTGTCCTGGATACTACAGTTAGTTGAGGGTCCTGGATACTACAGTTAGTTGAGGGTCCTGGATACTACAGTTAGTTGATGGTCTGTCCTGGATGCTACAGTTAGTTGAGGGTCTGTCCTGGATACTACAGTTAGTTGAGAGTCTGTCCTGGATACTACAGTTAGTTGATGGTCTGTCCTGGATACTACAGTTAGTTGATGGTCTGTCCTGGATACTACAGTTAGTTGAGGGTCTGTCCTGGATACTACAGTTAGTTGAGGGTCCTGGATACTACAGTTAGTTGATGGTCTGTCCTGGATACTACAGTTAGTTGAGGGTCTGTCCTGGATACTACAGTTAGTTGAGGGCCTGTCCTGGATACTACAGTTAGTTTAGTCCTGGATACTACAGTTAGTTGAGGGCCTGTCCTGGATACTACAGTTAGTTTAGTCCTGGATACGACAGTTAGTTGATGATCTGTGCTGGATACTACAGTTAGTTGAGGGTCCTGGATACTACAGTTAGTTGAGGGTCCTGGATACTACAGTTAGTTCAGGGTCTGTCCTGGATACTACAGTTAGTTGATGGTCTGTCCTGGATACTACAGTTAGTTGATGATCTGTCCTGGATACTACAGTTAGTTGATGGCCTGTCCTGGATACTACAGTTAGTTGAGGGTCCTGGATACTACAGTTAGTTGATGGTCTGTCCTGGATACTACAGTTAGTTGAGGGTCTGTCCTGGATACTACAGTTAGTTGAGGGTATGTCCTGGATACTACAGTTAGGTGATGGTCTGTCCTGGATACTACAGTTAGTTGATGGTCTGTCCTGTATACTACAGTTAGTTGAGGGTCTGTCCTGGATACTACAGTTAGTTGAGGGTCCTGGATACTACAGTTAGTTGAGGGTCTGTCCTGGATACTACAGTTAGTTGAGGGTCTGTCCTGGATACTACAGTTAGTTGAGGGTCTGTCCTGGATACTACAGTTAGTTGATGGTCTGTCCTGGATACTACAGTTAGTTGAGGGTCCTGGATACTACAGTTAGTTGAGGGTCTGTCCTGGATACTACAGTTAGTTGAGAGTCTGTCCAGGATACTACAGTTAGTTGAGGGTCCTGGATACTACAGTTAGTTGATGGTCTGTCCTGGATACTACAGTTAGTTGATGGTCTGTCCTGGATACTACAGTTAGTTAAGGGTCTGTCCTGGATACTACAGTTAGTTGAGGGTCCTGGATACTACAGTTAGTTGAGGGTCTGTCCTGGATACTACAGTTAGTTGATGGTCTGTCCTGGATACTACAGTTAGGTGATGGTCTGTCCTGGATACTACAGTTAGTTGATGGTCTGTCCTGTATACTACAGTTAGTTGAGGGTCTGTCCTGGATACTACAGTTAGTTGATGGTCTGTCCTGGATACTACAGTTAGTTGAGGGTCCTGGATACTACAGTTAGTTGAGGGTCTTTCCTGGATACTACAGTTAGTTGAGGGTCTGTCCAGGATACTACAGTTAGTTGACGGTCCTGGATACTACAGTTAGTTGAGGGTCCTGGATACTACAGTTAGTTGAGGGTCCTGGATACTACAGTTAGTTGATGGTCTTCCTGGATACTACAGTTAGTTGATGGTCTGTCCTGGATACTACAGTTAGTTGAGGGTCCTGCAAACTACAGTTAGTTGATGGTCTTCCTGGATACTACAGTTAGTTGAGGGTCTGTCCTGGATACTACAGTTAGTTGAGAGTCCTGGATACTACAGTTAGTTGATGATCTGTCCTGGATACTACAGTTAGTTGAGGGTCCTGGATACGACAGTTAGTTGAGAGTCTGTCCTGGATACTACAGTTAGTTGATGGTCTGTCCTGGACACTACAGTTAGTTGAGGGTCCTGGATACGACAGTTAGTTGAGAGTCTGTCCTGGATACTACAGTTAGTTGATGATCTTCCTGGACACTACAGTTAGTTGAGAGTCTGTCCTGGACACTACAGTTAGTTGATGGTCTGTCCTGGATACTACAGTTAGTTGAGGGTCCTGGATACTACAGTTAGTTGATGGTCTGTCCTGGATACTACAGTTAGTTGAGGGCCTGTCCTGGATACTACAGTTAGTTGAGGGTCCTGGATACTACAGTTAGTTGATGGTCTGTCCTGGATACTACAGTTAGTTGAGGGTCTGTCCTGGATACTACAGTTAGTTGAGGGTCTGTCCTGGATACTACAGTTAGTTGAGGGTCCTGGATACTACAGTTAGTTGAGGGTCTGTCCTGGATACTACAGTTAGTTGATGGTCTGTCCTGGATACTACAGTTAGTTGAGGGTCCTGGATACTACAGTTAGTTGAGGGTCCGTCCTGGATACTACAGTTAGTTGAGGGTCTGTCCAGGATACTACAGTTAGTTGACGGTCCTGGATACTACAGTTAGTTGAGGGTCTTGGATACTACAGTTAGTTGAGGGTCCTGGATACTACAGTTAGTTGATGGTCTTCCTGGATACTACAGTTAGTTGAGAGTCTGTCCTGGATACTACAGTTAGTTGAGGGTCCTGGAAACTACAGTTAGTTGATGGTCTTCCTGGATACTACAGTTAGTTGAGGGTCTGTCCTGGATACTACAGTTAGTTGAGGGCCTGTCCTGGATACTACAGTTAGTTTAGTCCTGGATACTACAGTTAGTTGAGGGCCTGTCCTGGATACTACAGTTAGTTTAGTCCTGGATACGACAGTTAGTTGATGATCTGTGCTGGATACTACAGTTAGTTGAGGGTCCTGGATACTACAGTTAGTTGAGGGTCCTGGATACTACAGTTAGTTGAGGGTCTGTCCTGGATACTACAGTTAGTTGATGGTCTGTCCTGGATACTACAGTTAGTTGATGATCTGTCCTGGATACTACAGTTAGTTGATGGCCTGTCCTGGATACTACAGTTAGTTGAGGGTCCTGGATACTACAGTTAGTTGATGGTCTGTCCTGGATACTACAGTTAGTTGAGGGTCTGTCCTGGATACTACAGTTAGTTGAGGGTATGTCCTGGATACTACAGTTAGGTGATGGTCTGTCCTGGATACTACAGTTAGTTGATGGTCTGTCCTGTATACTACAGTTAGTTGAGGGTCTGTCCTGGATACTACAGTTAGTTGAGGGTCCTGGATACTACAGTTAGTTGAGGGTCTGTCCTGGATACTACAGTTAGTTGAGGGTCTGTCCTGGATACTACAGTTAGTTGAGGGTCTGTCCTGGATACTACAGTTAGTTGATGGTCTGTCCTGGATACTACAGTTAGTTGAGGGTCCTGGATACTACAGTTAGTTGAGGGTCTGTCCTGGATACTACAGTTAGTTGAGAGTCTGTCCAGGATACTACAGTTAGTTGAGGGTCCTGGATACTACAGTTAGTTGATGGTCTGTCCTGGATACTACAGTTAGTTGATGGTCTGTCCTGGATACTACAGTTAGTTGATGATCTGTCCTGGATACTACAGTTAGTTGATGGCCTGTCCTGGATACTACAGTTAGTTGAGGGTCCTGGATACTACAGTTAGTTGATGGTCTGTCATGGATGCTACAGTTAGTTGAGGGTCTGTCCTGGATACTACAGTTAGTTAAGGGTCTGTCCTGGATACTACAGTTAGTTGAGGGTCCTGGATACTACAGTTAGTTGAGGGTCTGTCCTGGATACTACAGTTAGTTGATGGTCTGTCCTGGATACTACAGTTAGGTGATGGTCTGTCCTGGATACTACAGTTAGTTGATGGTCTGTCCTGTATACTACAGTTAGTTGAGGGTCTGTCCTGGATACTACAGTTAGTTGATGGTCTGTCCTGGATACTACAGTTAGTTGAGGGTCCTGGATACTACAGTTAGTTGAGGGTCTTTCCTGGATACTACAGTTAGTTGAGGGTCTGTCCAGGATACTACAGTTAGTTGACGGTCCTGGATACTACAGTTAGTTGAGGGTCCTGGATACTACAGTTAGTTGAGGGTCCTGGATACTACAGTTAGTTGATGGTCTTCCTGGATACTACAGTTAGTTGATGGTCTGTCCTGGATACTACAGTTAGTTGAGGGTCCTGCAAACTACAGTTAGTTGATGGTCTTCCTGGATACTACAGTTAGTTGAGGGTCTGTCCTGGATACTACAGTTAGTTGAGAGTCCTGGATACTACAGTTAGTTGATGATCTGTCCTGGATACTACAGTTAGTTGAGGGTCCTGGATACGACAGTTAGTTGAGAGTCTGTCCTGGATACTACAGTTAGTTGATGGTCTGTCCTGGACACTACAGTTAGTTGAGGGTCCTGGATACGACAGTTAGTTGAGAGTCTGTCCTGGATACTACAGTTAGTTGATGATCTTCCTGGACACTACAGTTAGTTGAGAGTCTGTCCTGGACACTACAGTTAGTTGATGGTCTGTCCTGGATACTACAGTTAGTTGAGGGTCCTGGATACTACAGTTAGTTGATGGTCTGTCCTGGATACTACAGTTAGTTGAGGGCCTGTCCTGGATACTACAGTTAGTTGAGGGTCCTGGATACTACAGTTAGTTGATGGTCTGTCCTGGATACTACAGTTAGTTGAGGGTCTGTCCTGGATACTACAGTTAGTTGAGGGTCTGTCCTGGATACTACAGTTAGTTGAGGGTCCTGGATACTACAGTTAGTTGAGGGTCCTGGATACTACAGTTAGTTGAGGGTCCGTCCTGGATACTACAGTTAGTTGAGGGTCTGTCCAGGATACTACAGTTAGTTGACGGTCCTGGATACTACAGTTAGTTGAGGGTCTTGGATACTACAGTTAGTTGAGGGTCCTGGATACTACAGTTAGTTGATGGTCTTCCTGGATACTACAGTTAGTTGAGAGTCTGTCCTGGATACTACAGTTAGTTGAGGGTCCTGGAAACTACAGTTAGTTGATGGTCTTCCTGGATACTACAGTTAGTTGAGGGTCTGTCCTGGATACTACAGTTAGTTGAGAGTCCTGGATACTACAGTTAGTTGATGATCTGTCCTGGATACTACAGTTATTTGAGGGTCCTGGATACTACAGTTATTTGAGAGTCTGTCCTGGATACTACAGTTAGTTGATGGTCTGTCCTGGATACTACAGTTAGTTGAGGGTCCTGGATACTACAGTTAGTTGATGGTCTTCCTGGACACTACAGTTAGTTGATGGTCTTCCTGGATACTACAGTTAGTTGAGAGTCTGTCCTGGATACTACAGTTAGTTGAGGGTCCTGGAAACTACAGTTAGTTGATGGTCTTCCTGGATACCACAGTTAGTTGAGGTTCTGTCCTGGATACTACAGTTAGTTGAGAGTCCTGGATACTACAGTTAGTTGATGATCTGTCCTGGATACTACAGTTAGTTGAGGGTCCTGGATACTACAGTTAGTTGAGAGTCTGTCCTGGATACTACAGTTAGTTGATGGTCTGTCCTGGACACTACAGTTAGTTGAGGGTCCTGGATACTACAGTTAGTTGATGGTCTTCCTGGACACTACAGTTAGTTGAGAGTCTGTCCTGGATACTACAGTTAGTTGATGGTCTGTCCTGGATACTACAGTTAGTTGAGAGTCTGTCCTGGATACTACAGTTAGTTGATGGTCTGTCCTGGATGCTACAGTTAGTTGAGAGTCTGTCCTGGATACTACAGTTAGTTGATGGTCTTCCTGGATACTACAGTTAGTTTAGAGTCTGTCCTGGATACTACAGTTAGTTGATGGTCTGTCCTGGATACTACAGTTAGTTGAGAGTCTGTCCTGGATACTACAGTTAGTTGATGGTCTGTCCTGGATACTACAGTTAGTTGAGAGTCTGTCCTGGATACTACAGTTAGTTGAGGGTCCTGGAAACTACAGTTAGTTGAGGGTCTTCCTGGATACTACAGTTAGTTGAGGGTCCGTCCTGGATACTACAGTTAGATGATGATCTGTCCTGGATACTACAGTTAGTTGAGGGTCCAGGATACTACAGTTAGTTGAGAGTCTGTCCTGGATACTACAGTTAGTTGATGGTCTGTCCTGGATACTACAGTTAGTTGATGGTCTGTCCTGGATACTACAGTTAGTTGAGAGTCTGTCCTGGATACTACAGTTAGTTGATGGTCTTCCTGGATACTACAGTTAGTTGAGAGTCTGTCCTGGATACTACAGTTAGTTGAGGGTCCTGGATACTACAGTTAGTTGAGGGTCCTGGATACGACAGTTAGTTGAGGGTCTGTCCTGGATACTACAGTTAGTTGAGGGTCCTGGATACGACAGTTAGTTGAGTGTCTGTCCTGGATACTACAGTTAGTTGAGGGTCTGTCCTGGATACTACAGTTAGTTGAGGGTCCTGGATTCTACAGTTAGTTGAGGGTCTGATCTGGATACTACAGTTAGTTGAGGGTCTGTCCTGGATACTACAGTTAGTTGATGGTCTGTCCTGGATACTACAGTTAGTTGACGGTCCTGGATACTACAGTTAGTTGAGGGTCTGACCTGGATACTACAGTTAGTTGAGGGTCTGTCCAGGATACTATAGTTAGTTGACGGTCCTGGATACTACAGTTAGTTGAAGGTCTTGGATACTACAGTTAGTTGAGGGTCCTGGATGCTACAGTTAGTTGATGGTCTTCCTGGATACTACAGTTAGTTGAGAGTCTGTCCTGGATACTACAGTTAGTTGAGGGTCCTGGAAACTACAGTTAGTTGATGATCTGTCCTGGATACTACAGTTAGTTGAGGGTCCTGGATACTACAGTTAGTTGAGAGTCTGTCCTGGATACTACAGTTAGTTGATGGTCTGTCCTGGACACTACAGTTAGTTGATGGTCTTCCTGGACACTACAGTTAGTTGATGGTCCTGGATACTACAGTTTGTTGATGGTCTTCCTGGACACTACAGTTAGTTGAGAGTCTGTCCTGGATACTACAGTTAGT
The DNA here is from genome assembly GCF_036934945.1 of Oncorhynchus masou masou. Taxonomy (NCBI): domain Eukaryota; kingdom Metazoa; phylum Chordata; class Actinopteri; order Salmoniformes; family Salmonidae; genus Oncorhynchus; species Oncorhynchus masou. The sequence goes on along the minus strand of NC_088239.1, from coordinate 13,596,212 downwards.
TGATGGTCTGTCCTGGATACTACAGTTAGTTGAGGGTCTGTCCTGGATACTACAGTTAGTTGAGGGTCTGTCCAGGATACTACAGTTAGTTGACGGTCCTGGATACTACAGTTAGTTGAGGGTCCAGAGCCTGAATGGTATTCATGGGAACTGTCCACAGGTGAATGCAACCATTCTCCTGATCTCTTTTGTCCACATCAACCTGCCAGTAAACAGAAGACACTGGTCTAATACCATTGGTCCTGCTTGAGACTGGTCAGTGACTCCTGGATTCTGGGAGGAGGCTTGCAACCTTGCAGGATCATGTGCTGAACTTGTGTTCATGTTGGAGTAAGATAAAGGTCCCTCTATAGAATCTGAGGTCAGTTTTATATTCTCATTCAGGGTTTAGAATAAGACTTTAGGAAGTGAAATCTGATTGTAGATCTGTGCCTCAGGGCAACTCCTACCCAGAGATGGATCAGGCCAAAGACAGCCGAACATCTCCATCTAGTGGCCATACAGCCTCGGCACCATATGCCTACACCTGATTGCACACATATACATTAGGCCAGTGGTTCCCAAACGTATTCCCATTCTGATAACTGAAAATCCTCACGACCCCAACCATGTAAGAAAAGAAATATGTAATTAACAGAATGTTATTTTTTTTATTTGGGGCTGTGGCAGTCGATTGAGGATCATTGTAACAGTATTTCTAATTGTCTTCTCAACTCACCATCATATTTACATTTAAGTCATTTAGCAGACGCTCTTATCCAGAGCGACTTACAAATTGGATATAATTGTAATGTGGGACTATGACAGTCAATTGCAAAGTAGTGTGACAATGTTTCTTATCTCACCACCACTAATGAGTTAGGTGTGCCTGATGCATGTTGTGTAGGAGATTCTCAAAGTCAGGGGGCGTGGTCGACGTTGAGCATCTCATCTCTGCTTGTCAGGACCCGGTTACGAACCTGGGTCTCCGGAGTGAGAAACAGTCACTTAACCAACTGAGCCACGAATAGTCAGCAGAACCCAGAAGATGAGGCAGACACCGCAGTACTTAAGACGGTGTATTTAATAAAGTAAAAAGGAGAAGTCCTTAAATACAAAAATGGCAAATCCAAAAGGTGGTAGGAATAGCACAAAAAGGCCTCAAGAGACACTCAAAAACAAAAACAGAATTCCTCAAGAGCATCCACTGGAATCGACAAGAAAACACAGAACACTAGGGCTGGGTGCTAACATACAAACACAGAGCACAGAACTGAGGGAAACTAAGGGTTTAAATACAATCAGGGAAAACGAGGTACAGGTGCAAATAATAATGGGGAACAAGGAAAAAAACATAAGGTCAAAAAGCACAATGGGGGCATCTAGTGACCAAAACCCGGAACAACCCTGGCCAAATCCTGACAGAATCCCCCCCCCCTAGGAACGGCTCCTGACGTTCCTACCAGCTCTCTCAGGGTGGAGGGCCCTGAACTGACGAATGAGGTCAGGATCCAGGATGTCTTTGGCAGGAACCCAGGAGCGCTCCTCGGGACCGTAGCCTTCCCAGTCCACCAGATACTGCCAGGACCGCTGCACCCGGCGGGAATCCAGTATCCGATGGACGGTATAAGCCGGCTGGCCTCCAATGACACGAGGCTGAGGGGGAGGTCTGTCTGCCGGGACAAGGGGAGAAAAAACAACAGGTTTTAACAATGAAATGTGAAATGTGGGATTAATTTTAAGGGATCTGGGTAAGTGTAGGCGATAAGAAACTGGGTTAACTCTCCTGGCAACCTTGAAGGGACCGATGTATTTTTGGGACAGCTTGCGAGACTCCACCCGTAGAGGTAAGTTTCTTGTGGAGAGCCAGACTCTCTGGCCGGGGCGCAGGGTAGGCCCGGGACGGCGACGTCTGTTGGCTTGTTGTTGGTACCTCTGTGAGGAACGCATAAGATTAAGACGGGTCTTCCTCCACATAAGCCGACAGCGTCTGACGAACTTCAAGGCTGAAGGCACTCTGACTTCTGCCACCTGGTCCGGGAACAATGGAGGAGCATAGCCAAACTGACACTCGTGCGGGGACATACCAGTGGAGGAGGAGCGCAAGGTGTTGTGCGCGTATTCGACCCAAACAATAAAGGATGACCATGTGGACGGGTTGTCACGAGTCATACATCGGAGGGTGGTTTCCAGCTCTTGATTCATCCTCTCTGTTTGGCCGTTGGACTCCGGATGGTACCCTGAAGATAGACTGTCAGAAGCCCCCATGAGTTGGCAGAAGGCCTTCCAAAACCTTGAGGCGAACTGGGGACCTCTGTCAGAAACCATATCTTGAGGAATGCCGAAGACTCGGAACACATGATTAATTACCAACTCAGCCGTTTCCTTGGCAGAAGGTAACTTAGTCAGAGGGACGAACCTGGCCGCCTTTGAAAACCTGTCGATTATGACTAGGATAGTAGTATTGCCATGGGATGGAGGAAGTCCAGTAATAAAGTCCAATGAGATATGGGACCAGGGTCTGTGGGGAACAGGTAAAGGGTGAAGGAGTCCTTGAGGGCGGAGGTGAGAAGATTTGCCCTGGCAGCACACGGGACAGGCATTGACGAAAGTGGCAACGTCTTCTCTTATGGTAGGCCACCAGAACTTACGCTGGATGAACTCCAAGGTGCGACCTACGCCCGGATGACAGGTGAGGCGAGAGGAGTGCCCCCACAGAAGGACCTGAGTCCTCACTGCCTTGGGGACAAACAACCGATTGGCAGGACCTCCTTTCGGGTCCGGTTCGCTAGCTTGAGCACGTCTCACGGTATCCTCAACTTGCCACGAAATCGGAGCCACAATCTTAGCAGCAGGAAGGACAGGCATGTCCGTGTCATCTCGAATGGCAGGAGCGTAGACTCGGGACAGGGCATCCGGTTTGAGATTCTTCGACCCGGGCCGATAGGTGAGGATAAACTGGAATCGATTGAAGAAAAGAGACCATCTAGCTTGTCTAGAGTTCAACCGCTTCGCCTGCTGGATATACTCCAGATTTTTGTGGTCCGTAAGCACTTGAAACGGGTGAGAAGCCCCCTCGAGCCAGTGTCTCCATTCCTTCAATGCCATCTTAACCGCTAGGAGTTCACGATCCCCCACATCGTAGTTCCTCTCAGTCGGGGTAAGCCGGTGTGAGAAGAAAGCGCACGGATGAAGCTTCTTGTCTTCACCCCTCTGAGACAGGACAGCTCCAACACCAACCTCTGATGCGTCTACCTCCACCACAAATGGTTCATCCGTAGTCGGTAGTATCAGGATGGGAGCAGAGAGAACGCGCTGCTTGAGTCCTTGGAAGGCCGTCTCAGCTTCTCTTCCCCACAAAAACCTTGCATTGCCACCCTTGGTTAAAGCTGAGAGAGGGGCTGCCACCAAGCTGAAGTTCTTGATGAACTTGCGGTAAAAGTTTGTGAAGCCCAGGAAACACTGAACTTCCTTAACGGATTTGGGGGTGGGCCAATCCGCTACCGCCCCTACCTTCCTGGGGTCCATTTGGACTCGACCGGGTTCCACTACAAATCCCAGGAATTGTACTCGGGATGAATGGAATTCACATTTTTCCGGCTTAACGTACAGATGGCTGTCCAGGAGGCGTTTGAGTACTTGTCTGACATGCTTAGTGTGTTCTTGAAGGGAGCTCGAAAAGATGAGGATGTCATCCAAGTAAACGAACACAAATATGTTAAGCATATCCCTAAGCACATCGTTTATGAGCGCTTGGAACACCGCTGGGGCGTTGGTCAGGCCGAAGGGCATCACCAAGTATTCATAGTGACCAGTAGGCGTGTTGAAAGCGGTCTTCCACTCGTCACCAGGTCTGATCCGCACAAGATGGTATGCGTTCCGCAGGTCAAGCTTAGTGAAAACAACTGCTTCCTGGAGCAGCTCGAAGGCTGTGGCCATAAGGGGTAGCGGGTAACGGTTACGGACGGTTATGGCATTGAGTCCCCGGTAGTCGATGCAAGGACGTAATCCACCGTCTTTCTTGGCCACAAAGAAAAACCCTGCTCCCGCCGGGGAGGTGGATGGACGCATGAGGCCTGCTTCCAGAGCGTCCTTGATGTAGGTATCCATAGCAGCTCGTTCGGGTGGAGATAGGGAAAAGATCCGACCCCTGGGGGGGCAAGTGCCCGGAAACAGGTCGATGGGGCAATCGTAAGGTCTATGGGGTGGTAGCATGGTGGCCCTCTGTTTGCTAAACACCAGTTTGAGGTCATGGTAACACTCGGGAACTCGGGTCAGGTCGATGGACTCCAAAGACTCGGGAGTAGAACTCGGGGAACTCTGGAAAATACAAGTAGCTTGGCACGTAGGACCCCACTGCTTGATAGTGCCCACAGCCCAGTCGATGTGAGGGTTATGGCTGTGAAGCCTGGGGTATCCAAGGACGAGAGGGAACTCGGAACAGGAGATCAAATGAAAGTTCATCAATTCCTGGTGTTGTGAAACTGAAAGTCGCAAGGAGGTAGTGACATGAGTGACAAGTCCAGATCCCAAAGGGCTTCCATCCAATGTAGTGACCCTCATGGGTTCACTTAGAAGTTCAGAGGCAACGCCATTCTCCTTCGCCCAGACACCATCCATGAAGTTACCTGCGGCTCCAGAGTCTACCAAGGCTTGAAGGTGAAGCTTGTGTTTGTCCCAGGAGAGGGTGACTGGAATGAGCAGACGGGAGTTGGACGGATGGGAGGAGGTTATGTTTCCCGTTACAGTTCCCCCCGGTCTGTACGGGACAGAGCGTTTCCCTGGAGCCCGGGACACGTGGAACGGAAATGGCCCGGTTTGCCGCAATATAGACAGCGTCGCTCCCTCATCCGGCGGTCTCTCTCAGCCTGGGAGATGCGTCCAATCTGCATGGTCAGGTTCCGATGGAGCCAGCGAGGATAAAGGTGGGGACTCGGAGCTGGGACTGATAGGGGCTAGAGGTCTACGGTTGAGTTTCTCTCTCTCAGACGCTGGTCAATGCGTGAGGCCAACTTGATCAGGGACTCGAGATTGTCCGGTGGTTCCCGAGTGGCCAGTTCATCTTGGATAGTGTCGGAAAGGCCTTTCAGAAAGCACACCGTGAGCGCCTCGTTGTTCCAGCCACTTGCTGCTGCCACCGTGCGGAACTGGATGGCATAGCCCGTCACGCTGCGCCAACCTTGGTGGAGAGTCAGGAGCTGTTTGGCTGAGTCAGAACCACTGCTTGGGCCTTGAAACACTCGTTTGAATTCCTCAGCAAAGGCAGAGTAGCTGGCACAGCAGGAACTATGGGCATCTCACACAGCAGTAGCCCAGGCCAGGGCTTTTTCCGACAGCAGGGTGATGATATAAGCGATCTTAGACCGGTCGGTGGGAAACGACGAGGGTTGTAGCTCAAAGGAGAGAGAACATTGGGTGAGAAACCCTTTACAAGCACTTGGATCACCTGAGAACCGTTGGGGAGGTGGAAGACGAGGTTCAGCCAGGGGGTTAACTGCCATGGGTACGTGAATCTGAGGTACTGGAACGGGAACTGTTGCCGGGGTAAGACGATCAGATATTTGCTTAATGGAAGTCAGCATCTCCGACAGAAGATGAGAATGTCTAGCCATTAAGGCCTCTTGCTGAACCAGGGCGGCTTCGTGGCGTTGGACAGTCTCCTGGTGGTGGGACAGCATGGCAAAAAGGTCCTGGGAACTGGCTGCCTCTGGGTTCATTTTTGGCTCTGTGTTTCTGTCAGGACCCGGTTACGAACCTGGGTCTCCGGAGTGAGAAACAGTCACTTAACCAACTGAGCCACGAATAGTCAGCAGAACCCAGAAGATGAGGCAGACACCGCAGTACTTAAGACGGTGTATTTAATAAAGTAAAAAGGAGAAGTCCTTAAATACAAAAATGGCAAATCCAAAAGGTGGTAGGAATAGCACAAAAAGGCCTCAAGAGACACTCAAAAACAAAAACAGAATTCCTCAAGAGCATCCACTGGAATCGACAAGAAAACACAGAACACTAGGGCTGGGTGCTAACATACAAACACAGAGGACAGAACTGAGGGAAACTAAGGGTTTAAATACAATCAGGGAAAACGAGGTACAGGTGCAAATAATAATGGGGAACAAGGGAAAAAACATAAGGTCAAAAAGCACAATGGGGGCATCTAGTGACCAAAACCCGGAACAACCCTGGCCAAATCCTGACACTGCTGTCATTAAACCTGGATCGATATTTGGTTTTAATGGAGACGAGAGCACTGATGGTTCTTTCAAGACTCCTGGGAACTTGGAAAGTTGAAAAGTTGGAGCTCTAGAAACAGGCCTGAGTTCCCGAGTTGGAATTCAGAGTCAAAACTATTTATTGTCCCAGTTCCCATTTGCCTTGGATGCACTGAAGTCGGAAGTCAGAGATTTCCAAGTTCCCAGTTAGTTAAGGACAGACCCTCAACTAACTGTCGTATCCAGGAAGACCCTCAACTAACTGTAGTATCCAGGACCCTCAACTAACTGTAGTATCCAGGACCCTCAACTAACTGTAGTATCCAGGACAGACCCTCAACTAACTGTAGTATCCAGGACAGACCATCAACTAACTGTAGTATCCAGGACAGACCATCAACTAACTGTAGTATCCAGGACAGACCCTCAACTAACTGTAGTATCCAGGACAGACCATCAATTAACTGTCATATCCAGGACCCTCAACTAACTGTAGTATCCAGGACAGACCATCAACTAACTGTAGTATCCAGGACAGACCATCAACTAACTGTCGTATCCAGGACAGACCATCAACTAACTGTTGTATCCAGGACAGACCATCAACTAACTGTAGTATCCAGGACAGACCATCAACTAACTGTCCTATCCAGGACAGACCCTCAACTAACTGTAGTATCCAGGACAGACCCTCAACTAACTGTAGTATCCAGGACAGACCATCAACTAACTGTCGTATCCAGGACAGACCATCAACTAACTGTAGTATCCAGGACAGACCCTCAACTAACTGTAGTATCCAGGACCCTCAACTAACTGTAGTATCCAGGACCCTCAACTAACTGTCGTATCCAGGACCCTAAACTAACTGTATTATCCAGGACCCTCAACTAACTGTAGTATCCAGGACAGACCATCAACTAACTGTCGTATCCAGGACAGACCATCAACTAACTGTAGTATCCAGGACAGACCCTCAACTAACTGTACTATCCAGGACCCTCAACTAACTGTAGTATCCAGGACCCTCAACTAACTGTCGTATCCAGGACCCTAAACTAACTGTATTATCCAGGACCCTCAACTAACTGTAGTATCCAGGACAGACCATCAACTAACTGTAGTATCCAGGACCCTCAACTAACTGAGAGTCTGTCCTGGATACTACAGTTAGTTGATGGTCTGTCCTGGATACTACAGTTAGTTGAGAGTCTGTCCTGGATACTACAGTTAGTTGATGGTCTTCCTGGATACTACAGTTAGTTGAGAGTCTGTCCTGGATACTACAGTTAGTTGATGGTCTGTCCTGGATACTACAGTTAGTTGATGGTCTGTCCTGGATACTACAGTTAGTTGATGGTCTGTCCTGGATACTACAGTTAGTTGAGGGTCCTGGATACTACAGTTAGTTGAGGGTCCTGGATACTACAGTTAGTTGAGGGTCTGTCCTGGATACTACAGTTAGTTGAGGGTCTGTCCTGGATACTACAGTTAGTTGAGGGTCCTGGATACTACAGTTAGTTGAGGGTCCTGGAAACTACAGTTAGTTGATGGTCTTCCTGTATACTACAGTTAGTTGAGGGTCTGTCCTGGATACTACAGTTAGATGATGATCTGTCCTGGATACTAAAGTTAGTTGAGGGTCCAGGATACTACAGTTAGTTGAGAGTCTGTCCTGGATACTACAGTTTGTTGATGGTCTGTCCTGTATACTACAGTTAGTTGAGGGTCCTGGATACTACAGTTAGTTGATGGTCTTCCTGGATACTACAGTTAGTTGAGAGTCTGTCCTGGATACTACAGTTAGTTGATGGTCTGTCCTGGATACTACAGTTAGTTGAGAGTCCTGGATACGACAGTTAGTTTAGGGTCTGTCCTGGATTCTACAGTTAGTTGAGGGTCTGTCCTGGATACGACAGTTAGTTTAGGGTCTGTCCTGGATAGTACAGTTAGTTGAGAGTCTGTCCTGGATACTACAGTTAGTTGAGAGTCCTGGATACTACAGTTAGTTTAGGGTCTGTCCTGGATACTACAGTTAGTTGAGAGTCTGTCCTGGATACTACAGTTAGTTGAGGGTCCTGGATACTACAGTTAGTTGAGGGACTGTCCTGGATACTACAGTTAGTTGAGAGTCTGTCCTGGATACTACAGTTAGTTGATGGTCTGTCCTGGATACTACAGTTAGTTGAGAGTCTGTCCTGGATACTACAGTTAGTTGATGGTACTACTAACTGTAGTATCCAGGACAGACCCTCAACTAACTGTAGTATCCAGGACAGACCATCAACTAACTGTAGTATCCAGGACAGACCATCAACTAACTGTAGTATCCAGGACAGACCCTCAACTAACTGTAGTATCCAGGACAGACCATCAACTAACTGTCATATCCAGGACCCTCAACTAACTGTAATATCCAGGACAGACCCTCAACTAACTGTAGTATCCAGGACAGACCATCAACTAACTGTCGTATCCAGGACAGACCATCAACTAACTGTAGTATCCAGGACAGACCCTCAACTAACTGTAGTATCCAGGACCCTCAACTAACTGTAGTATCCAGGACCCTCAACTAACTGTAGTATCCAAGACCCTCAACTAACTGTCGTATCCAGGACCCTCGACTAACTGTCGTATCCAGGACCCTAAACTAACTGTATTATCTAGGACCCTCAACTAACTGTAGTATCCAGGACAGACCATCAACTAACTGTAGTATCCAGGACCCTCAACTAACTGTCGTATCCAGGACCCTCAACTAACTGTCGTATCCAGGACCCTAAACTAACTGTATTATCCAGGACCCTCAACTAACTGTAGTATCCAGGACAGACCCTCAACTAACTGTAGTATCCAGGACAGACCATCAACTAACTGTAGTATCCAGGACCCTCAACTAACTGTCGTATCCAGGACCCTCAACTAACTGTCGTATCCAGTAATTCATCAACAACCTTTCAGACACTGGTGCAGTGTTTCCTTGGAGACCAGGCATTATTGACTAGGGCTACTCAATGATCCAAATGTTAAGAGGTGGAAAACAGAGGTTTGGTTTGGGGTTGAGCAGACAACGTGAACGAGAAGCAAACAAAGTATAGTGAAGTTAACATATTTAATAACATTGTTCATAGTATTACGTGGAATGATAAGGCTTGTATGACTCTTTTCTCATTAGGACAGCCTTTAAATTCACAATATAATATAATCAACCAAAGTAAAGAAACCAATCAGAATGTGTTATTTGACTGGTAACTCCAGCCCAGGTGAATCTTCTGTTGGTTTTTAAACGTCTCTGTTGGTTAACATATATTTGCCTGCTGTGAGATGTTTGACTGTCCACTGTGAATAAGGTCCATTTTCACCTCTAGGTCAACCTCTTCTTAATTCTTGAGACACTGCAACAGTATTGCTGCTATGTTAGCACTTCACCTTGGTGTTCATCAAAATATCTCCCCCTTTTTGTCCCCGATTCAGAAGTTGTTTTCCAAATGGACCGTTTTCATTAGCTGCACAGAGAAAGATAGGTGGATAAGTCGGTTTCATTTCATCCCACGGACAGAGTTTTATATCACTGTATATAGACAACAGTCCTACAGTACTTGTGGTGGAGGCAGTCATCTCACATTCAGCTGCTGGTGACATTCTCTGTAGAACCCAATCAAAACCATTAGTCACTATCATTCTAAATTCAGAACATTTTGATTTGTTAAATGGCTCAATAGAGGCTAACTATGGTTGTTACAGTGAGAGGAAAAAAGTATTCGTTCCCCTGCTGATTTTGTACGTTTGCCCACTGACAAAGAAATGATCAGTCTATAATTTTAATGGTTGGTTTATTTGAACAGTGAGTGACAGAATAACAAGCAAAAAAATCCTGAAAAACGCATGTCAAAAATGTTATAAATTGATTTGTATTTTAAGGAGGGAAATAAGTATTTGACCCCCTCTCAATCAGAAAGATTTCTGTCTCCCAGGTGTATTTTATACAGATAACGAGCTGAGATTAGGAGCACACTCTTAAAGGGAGTCCACAGAAGCAATCAATCAATCAGATTCCAAACTCTCCACCATGGCCAAGACCAAAGAGCTCTCCAAGGATGTCAGGGACAAGATTGTAGACCTACACAATGCTGGAATGGGCTACAAGACCATCGCCAAGCAGCTTGGTGAGAAGGTGACAACAGTTGGTGCGATTTTTCGCAAACGGAAGAAACACAAAAGAACTGTCAATCTCCCTCGGCCTGGGGCTCCATGCAAGATCTCACCTCGTGGAGTTGGAATGATCATGAGAACGGTCAGGAATCAGCCCAGAACTACACGAGAGGATCTTGTCAATGATCTCAAGACAGCTGGGACCATAGTCACCAAGAAAACAATTGGTAACACACTATGCCGTGAAGGACTGAAATCCTGCAGCGCCCGCAATGTCCCCCTGCTCAAGAAAGCACATATACATGCCCGTCTGAAGTTTGCCAATGAACATCTGAATGATTCAGAGGACAACTGGGTGAAAGTGTTGTGGTCAGATGAGACCAAAATGGAGTACTTTGGCATCAACTCAACTCGCCGTGTTTGGAGTAGGAGGAATGCTGCCTATGACCCCATGAACACCATCCCCCACCGTCAAACATGGAGGTGGAAAAATTATGCTTTGGGGGTGTTTTTCTGCAAAAGGGAGAGGACAACGTCACCGCATCAAAGGGAAGATGGACGGGGCCATGTACCGTCAAATCTTGGGTGAGAACCTCCTTCCCTCAGCCAGGGCATTGAAAATGGGCCCTGGAAGGGTATTTCAGCATGACAATGACCCAAAACACACGGCCAAGGCAACAAAGGAGTGGCTCAAGAAGAAGCACATTAATAAGGTCCTGGAGTGGCCTAGCCAGTCTCCAGACCTTAATCCCATATAAAATCTGTGGAGGGAGCTGAAGGTTTGAGTTGCCAAACGTCAGCCTCGAAACCTTAATGACTTGGAGAAGATCTGCAAAGAGGAGTGGGACAAAATCCCTCCTGAGATGTGTGCAAACCTGGTGGCCAACGACAAGAAACGTCTGACCTCTGTGATTGCCAACAAGGGTTTTGCCACCAAGTACTAAGTCATGTTTTGCAGAGGGGTCAAATACTTATTTCACTCATTAAAATGTAAATCAATTTATAACATTTTTGACATGTGTTTTTCTGGATTTATTTGTTGTTATTCTGTCTCTCAAATAAACCTTTTAAAACCATTACAATTATAGACTGATAATTTCTTTGTCAGTGGGCAAACATACAAATTCAGCAGGAGATCAAATACTTTTTTCCTTCACTGTATTATCATCATAATACAGTGCCTTGCGAAAGTATTCGGCCCCCTTGAACTTTGCGACCTTTTGCCACATTTCAGGCTTCAAACATAAAGATATAAAACTGTATTTCTTTGTGAAGAATCAACAACAAGTGGGACACAATCATGAAGTGGAACGACATTTATTGGATATTTCAAACTTTTTTAACAAATCAAAAACTGCAAAATTGGGGGTGCTAAATTATTCAGCCCCTTTACTTTCCGTGCAGCAAACTCTCTACAGAAGTTCAGTGTGAGGATCTCTGAATGATCCAATATTGACCTAAATGACTAATGATGATAAATACAATCCACCTGTGTGTAATCAAGTCTCCGTATAAATGCACCTGCACTGTAATAGTCTCAGAGGTCCGTTAAAAGCGCAGAGAGCATCATGAAGAACAAGGAACACACCAGGCAGGTCCGAGATACTGTTGTGAAGAAGTTTAAAGCCGGATTTGGATACAAAAAGATTTCCCAAGCTTTACACATCCCAAGGAGCACTGTGCAAGCGATAATATTGAAATGGAAGGAGTATCAGACCACTGCAAATCTACCAAGACCTGGCCGTCCCTCTAAACTTTCAGCTCATACAAGGAGAAGACTGATCAGAGATGCAGCCAAGAGGCCCATGATCACTCTGGATGAACTGCAGAGATCTACAGCTGAGGTGGGAGACTCTGTCCATAGGACAACAATCATTCGTATATTGCACAAATCTGGCCTTTATGGAAGAGTGGCAAGAAGAAAGCCATTTCTTAAAGATATCCATAAAAAGTGTCGTTTAAAGTTTGCCACAAGCCACCTGGGAGACACACCAAACATGTGGAAGAAGGTGCTCTGGTCAGATGAAACCAAAATGGATCTTTTTGGCAACAATGCAAAACGTTATGTTTGGCGTAAAAGCAACACACCTCATCACCCTGACCACACCATCCCCACTGTCAAACATGGTGGTGGCAGCATCATGGTTTGGGCCTGCTTTTCTTCAGTAGGGACAGGGAAGATGGTTAAAATTGATGGGAAGATGGATGGAGCCAAATACAGGACCATTCTGGAAGAAAACCTGATGGAGTCTGCAAAAGACCTGAGACTGGGACGGAGATTTGCCTTCCAACAAGACAATGATCCAAAACATAAAGCAAAATCTACAATGGAATGGTTCAAAAATAAACATATCCAGGTGTTAGAATGGCCAAGTCAAAGTCCAGACCTGAATCCAATCGAGAATCTGTGGAAAGAACTGAAAACTGCTGTTCACAAATGCTCTCCATCCAACCTCACTGAGCTCGAGCTGTTTTGCAAAGAGGAATGGGAAAATTTTTTAGTGTCTCGATGTGCAAAACTGATAGAGACATACCCCAAGCGACTTACAGCTGTAATCGCAGCAAAAGGTGGCGCTACAAAGTATTAACTTAAGGGGGCTGAATAATTTTTCAGTTTTTGATTTGTTAAAAAAGTTTGAAATATCCAATAAATGTCGTTCCACTTCATGATTGTGTCCCACTTGTTGTTGATTCTTCACAAAAAAATACAGTTTTATATCTTTATGTTTGAAGCCTGAAATGTGGCAAAAGGTCGCAAAGTTCAAGGGGGCTGAATACTTTCGCAAGGCACTGTAGCTTCCCTTCTCCTTTCTGTTTCAGGTAACTTATTGTCCCAGCTACGACAGCTCCTCTCTCTTCAGAGGGATCCTTTTACATACAGGTAAAGAACCTGCACTCATCAAGGTGTGGGTGTGATGCTCCAGTAAATAAACTCACTATCACAGTGTAGCTACTTCCTCCATAGTGTCTAAACCAGTAGTGGTTTTGTCGTCAATGTGTTAGCTAATCAATAATAGCCATTAAGAGACACCATGACCACATCCTGTAGAACACTGACACATCTCTTATCATATTCTTCTTGACTTTTGACTCTGATTACACACCATAGAGAGTTCTAGAATGTAATTTTTGTCTTACCCAGGATCAATATTCTCTCCCTCTGTCTGAGGCACTGGTGTGTCTGCTGTGACTGACCCCTCTTTTGTCTGAGGCACTGGTATGTCTGCTGTGACTGACCCCTCTTCTGTCTGAGGCACTGGTGTGTCTGCTGTGACTGACCCCTCTTCTGTCTGAGGCACTGGTGTGTCTGCTGTGGCTGACCCCTCTTCTGTCTGAGGCACTGGTGTGTCTGCTGTGGCTGACCCCTCTTCTGTCTGAGGCACTGGTGTGTCTGCTGTGACTGACCCCTCTTCTGTCTGAGGCACTGGTATGTATGCTGTGACTGACCCCTCTTCTTCTTGACCTTGTTGTTGTCTTTCTCCGTCTTCCTCTCTTCCTTCTTCATTCTGAAGTGGTTTTCCACTCTGATCGTTTTCATTTGGACCATTTGTATTTGCTGGAGGGGGATAGGTGAGTTTAGGGTGAGTTAGCAGGATTCAGACACACAAACAGCTAGTATGAGTAAATGCATGGAACCATAAGGACATTAATATTCCATGGATGTCTACCTGCGGCAGAGAGTGACACTTCCTCTTCAAGTGAGATGTTGTTTTGAGACCTTGTGGGATTTTTGGATTTGCACAGAAAACCTTGAGTTGGGAGACATAAAAATATCAGAAACTGAAAACTGTTCATCAAAAGCCACCAATGTAACCCTCCTCTCTGTTCATCAGGAGGTGGTTGTGTTAAATGGTTCAACAGATCATGATGTCATCATCATCATAACTTACCTCTCAGCAGGTAACATATCACTGCTGCTATAATCACTGCTGCTATTATTATACCAGTGATTGAACCTGGACTCAGTCCATCTGAAACTGAAGGAGAAAATACAGAGTATCAGTTTTATTGTTTAATGTGATCCTGTGACTTACAGTGAGGGGAAACAGTAAAAGTAAACTTTGTACCATCAGATAGTTTATCAGGTGTGATCTGCAGGTAGGTGAGGATCAGGTGTGTGTCTCTGGCAGTAGAGAGTTCACAGCTGTAGGTCCCCTGGTGGACCATGGTTAACTTGTGGAGCTGAAGGCTGCCAGAGTCAGACAAACTCTGAACCTGCTCCTTCCACTGGTCATCAATATACATCTGAGATGTGCCCTTGGTGTAGGTGGAGGTGAGGATGGTGTCTATCTGGTTGAACCTCCAGGTGAGGTTAAAGGTCAGGAGGTCAGACTGAGAGACACTGCAGAGGATGGACACCTCACTGATTGGAGAACCCTGGGCCGGATCTGAAATGATGTCATGAGAAAGAGCCTTTTTAGCTTGATATTTGTGTATTTTATCTCACAGTGATGTCTTGTTTTTGTACAGTTTGCAGGCAGATAAATATATTGAGGAATGTGTTCGTTGATTTATGGATTGTTTTATTAATAAGTTGATCAATTGATAACCTTGCTGTTTCAGGGTTGCTGTCCTTTCTATTGTCCTAGAGGTCACGGTACAGATGTTGGTTCGGTCTCTGCTAAACTGTTTTGTGCTGGTGATGTTATAGAGGCCCCGGTCATCCACCTTGATGCTGGTGGAGTTCTGGATGGTTCCAGGGTCAAATGAAAGGTCAGAGGGGGGGTCAGTTGACCAGGTGAGTTTAGACTCAGGGTAGATACCTGTAGAACTGCAGGTGATGATGTCATCTGATAACTGTATGTCCACCAAGTGGACTGGAGCTGCAACAAAGTAGACATTACACATGGAGCAGCCATGAAGTGATCATCATAGACAGACAGAAAAACATTCTGTACCTTCCACTGCTATGTTAATGAAGGACTCCATGTTGCCTTTAATAGTGCTGGTGTAACACTTGTATCTGCCCTGGTCCTGGAGTGTGATCCCTCTCAGCAGTAGTGAAGCGTTTCCTTTGGGGATCTGGTCATTGAACAGGGCTGTTCTCCCTCTGAAACTCTGGCTCTGCTGTTTGAGCTGATCTGTACTGTAGTAGTAGGAGTGGATGGTCAGGTCCTTGTCTTCTAGTTTCATCCAGTGGATTACTTCCTCACTGCCAGGCAGGAAGCTGCAGGGCAGGACACAATCCTCTGAGAACACACAGGTTACAGGGACTTCTGGAAGAGAATAAACACAGAACACAGATTCATCAACACTGACTACACAAAACATTAAAGACACCGGCTCTTTCCATGTCATAGACTTACCAGGTGAGTACAGGTGAAAGCTTATTGATCCTTTACTGATGTCACTTGTTAATAAAATGCAAATTAATTACTTAAAACCATACAATGTGATTTTCTGGATTTTTGTTGTAGATTCCGTTTCTCACAGTTGAAGTGTACCTATGATAAAAATTACAGACCTCTACATGCTTTGTAAGTAGGAAAACCTGCAAAATCGTCAGCGTATCAAATACTTGTTCTCCCCACTATATGCAAGTACCTTTGAACAGGATATGATAGTCGGTGCCAAGCGCACCGGTTTGTGTCGAGAATTGCAGAGCTGCTGGGTTTTCACAACCAACAGTTTCCTGTGTGTTTTAAAAATGGTCCACCACCCAAAGGACATCCAGCCAACTTGACACAACTGTGGGAAGCATTGGAGTCAACAATGTACAGCCTCCCTTTGGAATGCTGTCGACACCTTGTAGAGTCCATGCCCCGATGAATTGAGGCTGTTCTAAGGGCAAAATGGGGGTTTACTGCCCAAATTGGTATAATCAGTGTATAACACTTTGCCTTAGGGTGGAAGTGGCCAAAGATCACTACACGCAACAGGAAAACTCTGCTCTTGAATGAATTTGTCATTCTTCGGTAATGACCAACATGTTTATGATCTACAGTAATTAATGTGTCTGAGAAGCTTGTTTTACAGTTATATGGTATCATATGATATGGAGTCTGGAGTCTGCACTGTAATATTTTGAGACAAACAGAAGGTAAAGACAGATGAACTAAGACAGAATGATGATGGTTGTTACTCACCTCCCCCATCTGTGGATGTGACCGTCCACAGCAGAATCACCAGACAACAGACCCCAGACAACAGACCCCTTAATGTCATGGAAACCAGTCCCCAGGCCATCTCCACAGAGACCAGACCAGTTTATCGTTGTGGATACGAATTCCTCTCTGTCAAAATCTAGTAGCTGTGTTGTCGCTCTTAGCCAAATCCAGTTAGTCACAGAGTAAAGTGCCCATTCCGGTTTTGTGTTGGTATGTGAATGTTATTCCTTAGCAGTAAGCCTAGTTTCACTCTTCAAGAGCAGTGCCATTGGTAGACCATGTTAAATTAAAGGGATAGTTCTCTCAAATTACATAATGACACATTGGTTTCCTTACCCTGTAAGTAGTCTATGGACAAGGTATGACAGCAATTCATGCTTTGGTTTAGTTTCTGGCACTGTTTCCACATGCTAGTATTTTCGTGTATCAAGTGTATTTGTGTATTTATTGTCACGTGCACCAGTACAGTGCAATGCCTTTCTTGTCAGCTGTAAGGGTGCATGCTGGTGGCAGGGAAGCCAGGCGCAAGAGATCGAACGTGGTATAAAAAACGGAGCAGTTTAATAAGTGCTCAAAAACTCAGAAAAACAAAATATACAAAATAACAAAAGTGTGTACAAAACCCATCGCACACCAGAACATATCTTGCACAATGCTTACAAACAAACAATCACCGACAAGGACAATGAGGGGAAACAGAGCGTTAAATACACAACATGTAATGAATGGGATTGGAACCAGGTGTGATACAAGACTTGCCAAAACCAAAGGAAAATGAAAAGAGGATCAGCGATGGCTAGAAGGTCGGCAACTTCAACCGCCGAACGCCGCCCGAACAAGGAGAGGGACCAACTTCGACCGCCGCCCGAACAAGGAGAGGGACCAACTTCGACCGCCGAACGCCGCCCGAACAAGGAGAGGGACCAACTTCGAACGCCGCCCGAACAAGGAGAGGGACCAACTTTGACCGCCGAACGCCGTCCGAACAAGGAGAGGGACCAACTTCGACCACCGAACGCCGCCCGAACAAGGAGAGGGACCAACTTCGGTGGATGTCGTGACCCCAGCTCTTTTCCCAGTAACAGTATAAATATCAATATACAGTAAGTAATCAATGTCAATATATTGATCAACTTTTCGGATGTTGAGTGGGCTTGGCTTTAGTGAAGCTTTAGACATTTTTCTTCGCAACATTTGTATCAGTCTATAGACAAAGCCTGTGGGCTTGTTTCTTGATCGAGCGGGCCCTGGATAGGGTCTCGAGTGAGAGCGGGAGAAGTTTGACTTTTAACTTCCTTGCTAAGGGTGTTAATTCCTGCAGACCTGGTGTCTGGCAATTCCCCGTCTAGTCCTTGTGACTTATCTTTGAACCTTTTCTCACATTTTTCTCGCTTTAGTTCTTCACGGAGTGGAACTTCTAGAGAACATGGGTCTATGTTTTGATCATCCTTTAACGTTTTGTTACCCTTGTGCTCTGACCCTTTGTGTGGGTTGGGTGCAGGAACGTAGTGAACAGGTCGATTCTAACTGGAGTGAATGCTCCTGGTCAAACTTCAAAACTGAGACGTCAGGGCTCTTAGAGTTGTGTGCTTTTGATGCTTCAAAAGCTGTGCTTGCAAGCTGTCTGAGTTGTAAGATAGGCAAACCAACGTGGGTTGTAGGTCCCAAGTAGGTAATGAAATTGGGATACATGTTCGACAGAAACATTTCTTTGAATGGTAACAGCTCTTCCATTCCTGTTTCAGTGAGTAGGCCGCAGTACGATGAACGAAGCCTATGATAGTAATCTCGTGTGTGTTCATTCTGAGCTTATTTGACATTGTTAGCCAGTGAGCTGATGTGTGTGCAAGTCGCAGAACCACTGAATTCTAATTTCAAAGCTGTGGCAAGTTTAGCGTTGTTGTCACGCCCTGACCTGAGAGAGCCTTTTATTGTCTATTTTGGTTTGGTCAGGGTGTGATTTGGGTGGGCATTCTATGTTTTGTTTTCTAGGTTTGTGCTTCTATGTTTTGGTCGGTTATGGTTCTCAATCAGGGACAGCTGTCTATTGTTGTCTCTGATTGGGAATCAAACTTAGGCAGCCTTCTTTCCCTGTTGTTTTGTGGGTAGTTGACTTTGTTAGAGGCATTATAGCCGAAGTTAAGCATCACGGTCGTTTCTTGTTTTGTTGGCTACATTTTCTATAAATAAAAGGAATATGTACGCTCACAACGCTGCACTTTGGTCCGCTTCTTACGACGCTTGTGACAGTTGTTGTTTAGCATGTGCTGCTGTTGTAGACAATTAACCTCGTCACATCTATTTGACGATCGTTTCAACAGGTAACCCTGTCAGAATCCATAGCGTTCGGGTAGCCAGCTAGGAACGTCTCAGTATCATTTGGCTGACCTGGAATGGGGTCAAAGGTGGGGACATTTTTGACAAGTTTGTCAAGGCGCTCCGTGTCAAGTGGGTTGGCTTCATCATGTGGGGAAATTGAGGCCGAAAGTCCAAGAGGATAAGACTGAGGGACACATGAGGGAGGCAAAGTCTGAAACCTTCTATCGTCTTTACTCCTTTGAGTACCGAGCTCCAGTTGCTTGGTTGGGTAGTCACGCTGTAGCGCATGACCGTTCTGAAATTCCTTCAGATGGTACCTAAGGGTGATATTCTGCTGCCTAGCAGAGTCAACTTGAGCGCTTAGAGAACTGATTTTGGACATGTGAGTGTCGCACTTGCTCCGTTCGGTATCATACTTATCTGTCATGGTTTGCAGATAGAGGTCTTCAGTATGGAGCGAGAGATTCAGTGATGAGATTTCCTCCACTTGCTTAGAAAATCAATACTTCCATCTTCATCACCTGAGTTCTCTCATCATTCATTAGGTCAACAACTTCAATGAGTTCTGCTGATTTGTCATCCAACTCAGTCATTGTGTTCATTAACTGATCGTCTTTGGTCTGCAGCAATGTTACTTTGAGAAACGTTCAACAAAACTGCTTGCATGTTATCAAATTGCACGTTTGAAGTGGACTACATTGTATTTAGTTTTGGCTAAATCGAGTTGTTCCTGTAGATATTTTTTTATGTATATATACATTTTTTTAGCCCTTTTTTCTCCTCAATTTCGTGGTATCTGATACGTTCCACAGTTTCTGTGTTGTTGTGGGTTTGTATGTGTGTATTCAGGATGGCTTCCTGGATTCCAAAGCAGCTGATTGGTCGGCCCATCACTAATTAGAGCTCTGACCCCGCCCTCTCGTCAGGGGATACAGCTGTCTGCAATTACCGACTCCTTCTGCAGCTTGAAAAGCAAGTGTTCCTTTGTTAGGAAAGGGAGTTTCTTTGTATGTCCTGTGTTGATTGTTGGTCTGGTATAATTAATAATAATATTTAGTATGTTGTAGCTGCTCCTGCAAAAGGTATGTGTATATCATAGTGCCTCGTGTTTTTGGTTTATTCAAATGGTTCACTAAGTTTGAATTATTCTGTTTCATTTGTTCCCAGGGGACGGCACCTTGGGAGAGTTTAGGCAACAGGGCTGCAGGCATACATATACCCGTAGTAATTACTGTCTATGCACACTAGTTAAGACCTGGGCGGACCACCCCTTGTATTTTGGTTAGCGCGCCAGGTGGCATTAAGAATAGGGAACCACTGGGTAGGCAGGTAATGTAGACGAGGGGGAACTTTAACTTACTTTCTTTGCTTTGGTTCCGTCCAGCCCCTTTTCCCCACCTTACCGTGTGAAGGAAGAATAAATGATCTGTAAACGGTAATATTCTCTGCCTTTGTCATCCTTATTTTTTTCTAATAATTGAGAGACAAGCTTACATTTGTCTTTACTGACCATAATTTTCACTTGTTTGACTGCTTGCATGATAACTAGTTTCTCACACGACTGGCCTACCTGGGTGGTGTTTTTCCTTGCCTGAATGAGCTGAATCTAGGATTACAGACTCTTCTCAACTATATTCAATGTGCGGGACAAGAATTAGGCTATGATTAAGAAGTTGGAGCTCTTCTATGTCTGCATTAACAAGGACAACACACAGGTCTTTCCATCATTGTATGATTTTTTTTTGTTGTTGTGCGCAAATGAACTCAAGCTTATGGACAATGTCAAATGTGATGTAGCGAAGCACCTGAGTGAGTTGGGTGCACAATTATGCAGGTACTGTTCCAAAACCGATAATACAAACAACTGGATTCGTTATCCCTTTCATGCCCTGCCTCCAGTCCACTTACAGATATCTGAAACAGAGAGGCTCATTGAAATTGCAAGAAGTGGTTCTGTGAAAATTGAATTTAATCAGTAGCCACTGCCAGATTTCTGAATTGGGCTGTGCTCCGAGTATCCTGCCTTGGCAAATTGTGCTGTTAAAGACACTGATGCCCTTTGCAACCCCGTTACCTATGTGAGAATGGATTCTCGGCCCTAACTAGCAGGAAAACTAAATACAAGCACAGACTGTGTGGAAAATTATTTAAGACGGACTCTCTCCAATACAACCCAACATTACAGAGTTATGTGCATCCTTTCAAGCACACCCTTCTCATTAACATGAGTTATTCACAATTTTCAATGTACAAATAATGTTTTAGGTGTAAGATGGTTAAATGAATAGCATTATTTGTGCCCTGGTCCTATAAGAGTTCTGTCACTTCCCACAAGCTGGATTGTGACAACTCACACTCGTTATGTATTATAAATGTATCGTATAGTGTGTGGCAGGCTTACAATAATGGGACAAAATAACATTTGAGAGTGCTCTGACCCTGGTGTTAGAGGGGGGTATGCAGCTGGAGGTTGAATGTTTAAAGGGGTACGGTACTGTAAAAAGGTTGGGAACCACTGATCTAGGTTAATATGGGAAAGTTTAAAATATCTCATTTTAATTGGAAGAACCTGAAAAGGTATGTTAGACAATTTCTTATTAAATTGATTGAGATGATATCCAATCAATTGAGATTGGCTGGATTATCATAAGTGTAACCAGTAAATCAAATGTGAGGGTACATTCACCACCAGGGTCACTTATCCTGAAGGCTGAAGCTACATGGGATTCCCGTGAAGGCAGGGCTACCGTCAGTACTGGGGGTTGTACTCAATGAGCTTTGCAAAAGCAAATTTGACTGATTAATCAATGTTAATGATAAATCAAACCTGTATAGGCTATTTGGGAATTAAACTTTGATTAACCTGAAAGCGTAGCAGTGTCAAGATTAATGTTGAAGTTGTCTCATTTGTAGAAGCCAACCAATTTAGATATTATTCAAAATGCCTATTTGAAAAGGTAACTGGCAATTTTAACTTGAGTTAAATTGAATGAGACAATGATATCCAATCAATTGATATTGGCTGGATTATCATAAATAGCAAACCACTTCAACATGTAGCGACAGCTTGTCACGCCCTGACCTTAGAGAGCCTTTTTATTTCTCTATTTGGTTAGGTCGGGGTGTGATTTGGGTGGGCATTCAAGTTTTTCTATTTATTTGTTGGCCTGGTATGGTTCCAAAATCAGAGGCAGCTGTCTATCGTTGTCTCTGATTGGGATCATACTTAGGCAGCCCTTTTCCAACCTTAGATGTGGGATCTTGACTTTGTATAGTTGCTGTATAGCCTGCAGAACTTTACGTTCGTTTTGTATTTTGTTGTTTTTTCGGTGTTCATTTTAATAAATGTAAGATGTTCGCCTACCACGCTGCACCTTGGTCTGATCAATCAACGAGCGTAACACAGCTCCATGCTTTCTGGTCTAATGTACATTTTGTCACGAGTGGTTTGATACACTTATGGGAAAAGGGAGTTCCATGACGCCTGATGTAATGTCTCTGCTCACGTGGGCATGGCCACTGACTTGGTCAAGACCTCAAATTAAAACTATTCTCCTTCAGAAGACTAAGATCACATTATCCTAACCAAAGCATTATTCTTATGCTTAATCATTCATTTTATACAACATTCAGATGCAAACCCCATAATTGAGAAGTGTATACAAACAAAGATACAGTAATGTGTGTTTCCTGTCCTTCATGAAGTCACCAAATGAAACAAACCCAACATGACTGTTCCTTAAGTGTCCACGGACTGGTTCCACAGTCACGTCCTGACCATAGAGAGCCTTTAATTTCTATGGTAGAGTAGGTCAGGGCGTGACTGGGGGGTTAGTCTAGATTATATTTTCTATGTGGGTTATTGGTATGATTCCCAGTTAGAGGCAGCTGGTAATCGTTGTCTCCAATTGGCGATCATATTTAAGTAGCATTTTTTCCACTTGTGTTTTATTGGATATTGTTTTGAGTTAGTGCACGTAGCATCTTTAAAGTCACGGTTCGTTGTTAGTTTATTGTTTATTTGTTTTTGTCTTTGCTAAGTTTCACTTTCTAGTAAATAAATAATGTGGAACTCAACATCCGCTGTGCCTTGGTCCGTTTCTACAAACGATCGTGACATCCACATTCTCAAAAACATAAATATTGTTTAAATCTCCAATTTGGGGGATTTGACAGGAGAAGATTCTTTGTCTCACTGGGAAGTCCTCTCTCCCCATACTGCATGTCCAAATGGGGAGAGGGATTCTTCAAGGTCTTCACAACCTGTCGCTAAGTGATAAAACTGTGGAGAGAGAGAGAGGACGGGGGGGCGCCTATGATCCTCCCCAAAGGACGGTCATGATAACACATTACATGTCAGCTACTACAGCAACTGAAATGACTGCAACACTATACATGTCAGCTACTACAGCGACTGAAATGACTGCAACACTATACATGTCAGCTACTACAGCGACTGAAATGACTGCAACACTATACATGTCAGCTACTACAGCGACTGAAATGACTGCAACACTATACATGTCAGCTATTACAGCGACTGAAATGACTGCAACACTATACATGTCAGCTACTACAGCCACTGAAATGACTGCAACACTATACATGTCAGCTACTACAGCGACTGAAATGACTGCAACACTATACATGTCAGCTACTACAGCGACTGAAATGACTGCAACACTATACATATCAGCTACTACAGCGACTGAAATGACTGCAACACTATACATGTCAGCTACTACAGCGACTGAAATGACTGCAACACTATACATGTCAGCTACGACAGCGACTGAAATGACTGCAACACTTAACAAAGAGCTGCAGTTAGTTTCAGAGTGGGTGGCAAGGAATAGGTTGGTCCTATTTTTAAAACTAAACGCATTGTTTTGGGACAAATCATTCACTAAACCCTAAACAGCCACTAAATCGTGTAATAAATCATGTGGAAATTGAGCAAATTGAGGCGTCACTGTCATGGTCAAAACATATTCTGGACCCTCGCTATCTAAAATTATCAGCCAAAATTGTTGCAACCCCTATTACTAGCCTGTTCAACCTCTCTTTTGTATTGTCTGAGATCCCCAAAGATTGGAAAGCGTCCGCGGGCATCCTCCTCTTCAAAGGGGGATACACTCTAGACCCAAACTGCTACAGACCTATATATATCCTACCCTGCTTTTCTAAGGTCTTCGAAAGCCAAGTTAACAAACAGATCACCGACCATTTCCGCTATGCAATCTGGTTTCTGAGATGGTCATGGGTGCACCACAGACACGCTCAAGGTCCTAAACGATATCATAAACTCCATTGATAAGAGACAGTACTATGCAGCTGTATTCAAAGACCTGGCCAAGGCTTTAGACTCTGTCAATCACTACATTCTTATCGGCAGACTCAACAGCCTTGGTTTCTCAAATGACTGCCTCGCCTGGTTCACCAACTACTTCTCAGACAGAGTTCAGTGTGTTAAATCAGAAGGCCTGTTGTCCGGACCTCTGGCAGTCTCTATTGGTGTGCCACAGGGTTCAATTCTCGGGCCGATTCTTTTCTCTGTATACATCAATGATGTCGTCTTGCTGGGTATTCTATGATCCACCTCTATTCAGACACCATTCTGTATACTTCTGGCCCTTTGGACACTGTGTTAACTAACCTCCAGATGAGCTTCAATGCTGTACAACTCTCCTTCCGTGGCCTCCAACTGCTCTTAAATGCAAGTAAAACTTCAACGGATCGCTACCATCACCTGCCCGCCCGTCCAGCATCACTACTCTGGACAGTTCTGACCTAGAATATGTGGACAACTGCAAATACCTAGGTGTCTGGTTAGACTAAACTCTCCTTCCAGACTCATATTAAGCATCTACATTCCAAAATTAAATCTAGAATTGGCTTCCTATTTCGCAATAAAGCATTCTTCACTCATGTTGCCAAACATACCCTCGTAACACTACCGATCCTTGACTTTGGCAATGTCATTTAAAAAATAGCAAATTGGATGCAGTCTATCACAGCTGAGATAAGGCGGGGCTTTACCTAGCAAAGATTTATAGATGACCTGGAGCCAGTGGGTTTGGCGACGAATATGAAGCGAGAGCCATCCATTTTGTCACCAAAACCCCATATATTACCCACCACTGGGACGTGTATGCTCTCGTTGGCTGGCCCTCGCTTCATATTTGTCGCCAAACCCACTGGCTTTAGGTCATCTATAAGTCTTTGCTAGGTAAAGCACCGCCTTATCTCAGCTCACTGGTCACCATAGCAGCACCCACCCGTAGCACGCGCTCCAGCAGGTACATCTCACTGGTCACCCCCAAAGCCAATTCCTACTTTTCCCACCTTTCCTTCCAGTTCTCTGCTGCCAATGACTGGAATGAATTTCAAAAATCACAGAAGCTGGAGACTCACTAACTTTAAGCACTAGCTGTCAGAGCAGCTCACAGATAACTGCACCTGTACATAGCCCATCTGTAAATAGCCCATCAAACTACCTCATCCCTGTACTGTTATTTTTTTGCTCCTTTGCACCCCAGTATCTCTACTTGCACATTCATCTTCTGCTAATCTATCGCTCCAGTCTCTATCACTCCAGTGATTAATTGCTAAATTGTAATTATTTCATCACTATGGCCTATTTATTGCCTTACCTCCCTTTGCACAAACTGAATAATAATTTTCTAGTGTGTTATTGATTGTATGTTTTGTTTATTCCTTGTGTAACTCTGTGTTTGTGTCGCACTGCTTTGCTTTATCTTGGCCAGGTCGCAGTTGTAAATGAGAACTTGTTCTCAACTAGCTTAGCTGGTTAAATAAAGGTAGAATAAAAAAATTTAATAAAAAATATTGATACAACAGTAGCTAAGATGTGAAGAAGTCTGTCCATCATAAAGTGCTGCTCTACCTTCTTAACAGCATTATCACATAGGCAAGGCAGGTGCACCTGGACTATTGTTAAAACGTGTGGACCTAGAAAATTGTTGCACCTGGACTGGTCATTGTTAAAACAAATGTGTCAATTGTGATCATGGTCACAGCTCTATCGCAAATGTATCATTCTCCACATGTCATGTCAGTTTCCCTGTGGACTTTTCTCTGAAATTAGATGTTGAACTGTCAGAGGCTATGCATCTATACTAGATGCTAGCTGCATCTAGCTCAGCAGACCATGACAATGTTAAATTGCAATTTATAAACCCAGATTTTAGTCAGTGCCTATTAAAATTAAAGTCAAACTTGCAAATAGGCAATTTATAATGGTTTGTAGTCTTAACATCTGGAACATAATAATGGCACAATTGCCAGAACATAGCCTAACATTCGTCTAAAAAAAAGTTTGTCCCAAGTGTTTCTTCTACAGAAATGTTGAAATCCTCTGCAATAAAAATGTAACATTTTCTGTTAATTACATATTTTTTCCCCACTGTCGTTCTCTACTAAATTCGGGACATTATGGTGTGTTAAATGGCTAAAAAGAAGTTGACTATGGTTATTTATTTTCTTACCTTTATGTAAATAGGCAAGTCAGTTTAGAACAAATGTTTATTTACAATGACGGCCTACCCCGGGCCAATTGTGCAACGCCCTATGGGACTCCTAATCACAGCCAGATGTGATGCAGCCTGGATTTGAACCAGGAACTGCAGTGACACATGCCCAAACCATTTTAGGTAACTTATTGTTCCTGCTTCTCTTCAGAGAGAGACTGTCTGGGACTTCCTGCTATATACAGGTAAAGAACATTCATCAAGGTGTGGGTGTGGGTGTGATGCTATCACAGTGTAGCTACTTCCTCATCCCATAGCAAAATTCATGTGCACATGTAGCATGGTTCATTCTGCATTGTGTACTTTTAAATAGGACACTGCCACAACTATATGTCTGCTGGTTGGATTATTTTTTTACTTGCCCTGCACACAAAGAGACAACACACAATATTTTAGCCCTTGGCGCAGTCGGAGCTCTCAGGCACCTTGCTAGCTGAAGGTCAGGCAAAAGAGAGAACCAAAAAGGAATAGCAGATGCTGCATACACACATTCAGTGCACAACAGCACATACAATACAAGTAAAATGATATAGAACATAATTCGGACAAATAAAAGACATACCTGCACACGAAGAGACAACACACAATATTTTAGCCCTTGGCACATTCACAGTTCTCAGGCACCTGCGCAAGCACATGGACACTCACTCAAACAGTGTCCCAAGTACTCACAAGTTACAATAGATACCCTAGTTAGCGAGCTCGGTGAAACTTGTTACCATAAATCTTTATATTGTCCACATTGTAACAAACCTATGGTAGCATAACAGCACATTGTGTAACATTACCACAGTTTTATATTGAACAATTTTGGAGCCAAGGACAACATACCTTGCTAGCCGAAGGTCAGGCAAAAGAGAACAATAAGGGGGTACTGTCACGCCCTGGTCGAAATATATTATGTTTATTCTTCATTTATTCAGGCCAGGGTGTGACATGGGTTATTGTGGTGTGTTTTTGTCTTGGGATTTTTGTGGGGCGTATAGTATAGTCTATGGCTGCCTGAGGCAGTTCTCAATCAGAGTCAGGTGATTATCGTTGTCTCTGATTGGGAACCATATTTAGGTAGCCATATTCTTTGAGTGTTCGTGGGTGATTGTTCCTGTCTCTGTGTCTTCACCAGATAGGACTGTTTAGGTTTTCACGTTCCGTTTGTTGTTTTTTGTATTGTTCGTGTTCTTTCATTCTTCATTAAACATGTCTCAGAAATACCACGCTGCATTTTGGTCCGCTCCTCCTTCAACAGAAGAAAGCCGTTACAGAAACACCCACTACAACAGGACCAAGCGGCGTGGTAACAGGCAGGTGCAGCAAAGAGAGGAATGGACATCGGAGGACGAATTGTTCGGAGAAGGACCCTGGGATCAGCCTGGAGAATATCGCCGCCCCTGGAGGCGGCGAGAGCTGAGAGGCGCTGGTATGAGGAGGCAGCGCGGCGACGCGGATGGAAGCCCGAGAGTCAGCCCCAAAAATTTATTTGGGGGGGGCTCAGGGAGAGTGTGGCAGAGTCAGGAGTCAGACCTGAGCCCACTCTCCCTGTTTATCGTGAGGAGCCAAGGAGGAGACCAGAACCAGAGCCGGTGTTGGAGGTGAGCGAAGCAGAGACTGTGAAGGAGTTAATGGGGAAATTGGAGGAGAGAGAAATGAGGGAGTTGCTGTGTTGGTGCGTTTTGCATGGAATTCGCCCGACGGAACGTGTCAGGGATTTAATGGCACCTGGGTCAGCGCTCCATACTCGTCCTGAGGTGCGTGTTAGTCGGCTGGTGAAGTTGGTGACAGCCTCACGCACCAGGCCTCCTGTGCACATCCCTAGCCTTGCACGTCCTGTGCCAACACTGCTCTCAAGATCTCCAGTACACCTTCACGGTCTAGCCCATCCTGTGCCACCTCCACACACCAGTCCTCCGGTGGCAGCTCCCCGCACCAGGCTTCCTGTGATTGTCCTCGGCCCAGTACCACCAGTGCCAGCACCACGCATCAGGCCTACAGTGCGCCTCGCCTCTCCAGCGCTACCGGAGCCTTTCTCCTCTCCTGCGCTGTCGGAGCCTCTCGCCTCTCCAGCGCTGCCGGAGTCCCCCGCCTGTTTAGCGCAGCCAGAGCCTTCCTCCTCTCCTGCGCTGCCGGAGCCTCCCGCCTGTACAGCGCTGTCGGAGCCTTTCTCCTCTCCTGCGCTGCTGGAGTCTCCCGCCTGTTTAGCGCAGCCAGAGCCTTCCTCCTCTCCTGCGCTGCTGGAGTCTCCCGCCTGTTTAGCGCAGCCAGAGCCTTCCTCCTCTACAGCGCTGCTGGAGTCTCCCGCCTGTTTAGCGCAGCCCGAGCTGTCAGTCTGCATGGAGCAGCCAGAGCTGTCAGTCTGCATGGAGCAGCCAGAAATGTCAGTCTGCATGGAGCAGCCGGAGATGCCAGTCTGCATGGAGCTGCCAGTCTGCAAGGAGTTGTCAGTCTGCAAGGAGCTGTCAGTCTGCAAGGAGCTGCCAGTCTGCATGGAGCTGCCAGTCTGCATGGAGCAG
The DNA here is from genome assembly GCF_036934945.1 of Oncorhynchus masou masou. Classification (NCBI taxonomy): domain Eukaryota; kingdom Metazoa; phylum Chordata; class Actinopteri; order Salmoniformes; family Salmonidae; genus Oncorhynchus; species Oncorhynchus masou. The sequence continues at coordinate 13,567,383 of NC_088239.1, read as the reverse complement.
CCAGAGCTGTCAGTTTGCAAGAAGCCGTCAGAGCTGTCAGTCTACATGGAGCAGCCAGAGCCGCCAGTCAGCGAGACTCTTCCAGATCCGCCAGTCAGCCAGACTCTTCCAGATCCGCCAGTCAACCAGACTCTTCCAGATCCGCCAGCCAGGCAGGATCTGCCAGAACCGCCAGCCAGCCAGGATCTGCCGGATCCAACTACCTGGCTGAGCTTCCTCTCAGTGCTGGGCTTCCTCTCAGTGCTGGGCTTCCTCTCAGTGCTGGGCTTCCTCTCAGTCCCGAGCTTCCTTCAGTCCCGAGCTGCCCCTCAGTCCCGAGCTGCCCCTCAGTCCCGAGCTGTCTCTGTCCCGAGCTGCCTCTGTCCCGAGCTGCCCCTCTGTCCCGAGCTGCCCCTCTGTCCCGAGCTGCCCCTCAGTCCCGAGCTGCCCCTCAGTCCCGAGCTGCCCCTCAGTCCCGAGCTGCCCCTCAGTCCCGAGCTGCCCCTCAGTCCAGTGGGGTTCTGGGTGAGGACTACTAGGCCATGGTCGGCTGCGAAGGTGGACTATCCTAGGACGCGAGGAGGGGGGACTAAGACATTTATAGAGTGGGTTCCACGTCCCGCGCCGGAGCCGGAGCCGCCACCATGGACAGACGCCCACCCGGACCCTCTCTATTGTTTTGATGTGCGTCCGGGAGTCCGCACCTTAGGGGGGGATTCTGTCACGCCCTGGTCAAAATATATTATGTTTATTCATCATTTATTCGGTCAGGCCAGGGTGTGACATGGGTTATTGTGGTGTGTTTTTGTCTTGGGGTTTTTGTGGGGCGTATAGTATAGTCTATGGCTGCCTGAGGCGGTTCTCAATCAGAGTCAGGTGATTATCGTTGTCTCTGATTGGGAACCATATTTAGGTAGCCATATTCTTTGAGTGTTCGTGGGTGATTGTTCCTGTCTCTGTGTCTTCACCAGATAGGACTGTTTAGGTTTTCACGTTCCGTTTGTTGTTTTTTGTATTGTTCGTGTTCTTTCATTCTTCATTAAACATGAATCAGAAATACCACTCTGCATTTTGGTCCGCTCCTCCTTCAACAGAAGAAAGGCGTTACAGGTACACAGATAATCCGCGATGGGCCAAACCAAAATATAGAACTTTTACAATATTGATATGAAAAAGTGTTTGTACACCAAAAAATAACATGAGCTATGCAGCTGTAATTAAATGTAAAAAACACTGAATTATTATTATTATTATCAAATTACAAACATCCCCTCTTGACCTGGCCAATATGAATTGGTCCTTGTGTGCAACTTGGTGCCTAATCTAGGGGAACAACATCACACTGCTACACACACACACACACACACACACAATAAATTTAACTTAAACTTAAACTATATTCCACAATAAATCAACTACTTATCCCAATGTATTGTAATAGCCACAACCCCCTGGCTAGGCACTCCATGTCGATCTGAAGGATCCATTGCCTTTTGTAGGTGAAATTGTCATCATTGCTTATTTGCTTATCTGCAACTTTAAAGTATCCAATTGTCACCTTTCCTCTTTGTCCTCCCCTGGGTCTATGTCCCCTCTTCTGTCTGAGGCACTGGTGTGTCTGCTGTGACTGACCCCTCTTCTGTCTGAGGCACTGGTGTGTCTGCTGTGACTGACCCCTCTTCTGTCTGAGGCACTGGTGTGTCTGCTGTGACTGACCCCTCTTCTGTCTGAGGCACTGGTGTGTCTGCTGTGACTGACCCCTCTTCTGTCTGAGGCACTGGTGTGTCTGCTGTGGCTGACCCCTCTTCTGTCTGAGGCACTGGTGTGTCTGCTGTGGCTGACCCCTCTTCTGTCTGAGGCACTGGTGTGTCTGCTGTGACTGACCCCTCTTCTGTCTGAGGCACTGGTGTGTCTGCTGTGACTGACCCCTCTTCTGTCTGAGGCACTGGTGTGTCTGCTGTGGCTGACCCCTCTTCTGTCTGAGGCACTGGTGTGTCTGCTGTGGCTGACCCCTCTCCACACCCACAGCACCTAACCTCTAACTAAAATCACAATCTAAAATAAAGACTCCAGTCAGACCTGAATGACTACACTTCCTTCATGCCTCTAATCATACCACACCCATTCAGCAATCATTTACATTGATAAACCATCTTAGCCTGTCTTGTCTGTTATGTTGAATCACTGATTCCTACTTTGAAGATGTTCAAACATTCACAGAGAGACGTTGATGATACCTCATTTTCAATCACATGATCCTTCATCTGTATAACACTTTGCTTTAGGATGGAAGTGGCCAAAGATCACTACGCACAACAGGAAAAGTCTGTTCTTGAATTGAGTAATTCATGTTTCAGAGAAGCTTGTTTTACAGTTAAACTGATGTGAGGTGATTCCAGTGAGTTTATATCAGTAAAACCCTGTCTGTCCTGTGTGATAACAACTTCCCTCCTCCCAGGTGCTACTAGCTCAGCACTTACTGTCAAACAGACCTTGGACTACAGATGTAGGATCTACCTTGAGCCTTTTTGCTACAGCAGGAAAATAATCCTGCAGCAACAGGAAATGTGAATTATTATGTGGATTATAGTTAAGCCTTTTTTGAAACTTGAGTACACTAAAGCTTTGCATTTCCTATTGTGCAATAAAAGAGTGATCAAATTAAGATCCTACATCTATTGGAGTTATTTTGGAATGTAATTTTTTGAGACAGACAGAAGGTAAAGACAGATGAACTAAGACAGACTGATGATGGTTGTTACTCACCTCCCCCATCTGTGGGTGTGACCGTCCACAGCAGAATCACCACCAACATCAGACCCCTTAATGTCATGGAAACCAGAACCCAGGCCATCTCCATGGAGACCAGACCAAAGGTTTATCGTTGTGGAAACAAACTCCTCTCCCTCTTAATGGATTGTAAAGAATACAGTACCTGTGCTTGTCATTCCAGTTCGCCAAATAATTGTAGGGCAAAGTGTACTGCATTGTGAAACATTTACAGATTAGATAGGGCCTTTCTGCTCGAGACAAACACTCCCCCCTTGTGAAGTTGTGACTGAGCTTGGTTTGCAAGACAAAGCAGTGACTGTGCTAAAGCAAAATGTCATGGATAGACTGCAAGGCCAGCAGATAATGTCTGAACAACTCAGTTAATCTGTCTGACGATGTAGCATTTTACTGGTTGGCCGATTAGATCTTTAAAGTCTGTATGAAAGACATGACAATGAATTGGCCTCCCCTCCACATACTCTCCATGGATATCCAACAAGGATATGGTTGCCAATTATTTCCTGGATATAATTAAAGTTCTTCAACATTCATTACTTAGATTTATTTTTTGTCAAACATTAAAAAAAGTTTTGACATGCTGCTCACCGCGGGTAGGTAAAAACAGAGACAAACTCTAAAAGGCCAATATCAGCAGACTCCAGGTGAAGGAAGTCCCTTGCAGTTATGTGTCTTAAATATTACAGATCACTGCTGTAACTGTGGATCACTTCCAGGTCAGCTGATGGTGAGTAACATCAGTCCTGCCCAGGTCTCATCCCAAGGCCTCAGGTAGACCTACTCATGGTACTGCTGCTCCATCCACCAGCTGTGTAGGTCATGCCGTCTCTGGCATGGCCGTGGGAACATGTTTGGGGGTGAGGATGTTGACATTTGTTGACAAGGTCTCTCCTGTGGTAAGGGGACTGCTCACAGACAAGCCTCTCTCATTGGCAGTGGTTTCTGGGATAAGAGACAATATGGAAGGGAGAGATTACTCACCAAACAGAAGTACACACATCATACACTAGTTAACATGCCGTCAAGGCTAAGTCTAGCAGTACGGATGTTTACGTTTCGGTTGGAACCAAAATTATTTTCTAATCGGTTCACTCTGAACAGAACCATTATTTTTGTTCTTGTTCCGTTCCACTGTTCTGACCAGAAAAACAAAGTTCTGACCCGGTTCAAACCCTAAAACACTAACGGTTTATATAGTTTCTTTGTTGTCACGTTTACTCCTGCTCCTCCCCTAACCCCCGGTCCATTCATTATTATGCACACCTGGCATCCATCATTACGCACACCCGGCATCCATCATTACCCGCATCTGCAGATCATTATGATTCACACCATTACCTTCCTCATTACCTCCCCTTTATCTGTCCCTCCCTTACGTTAATTTCTCAGGTGGCATTGTTCCTGTGTTCATGCTATATCGCCACTTGTTTCATATTTGATTAAACATTTCACCTGCTTCTCGACTCACAGGGTCATTGTTACAGAATACTGTCTCACAAAACTATGGAAGCAGCAGGAGAATCAAATGTCTCTGACAGTCAACGAACAAGCTTATCTTCTACATCAACACCATGACCAGCTGGCACAACTGGGGACGGCTATGGAGGAGGTTCTTCGCAGTTTGCAACGTCTAGAACAACCCCCGGAGGTGTTGGCTTTGACTAGCGGAGGATACTTTTTAACCAGTCGAGCTAGCACAACAACCCGTTCAGCAACCCGCTCAGGTTAGCGAGCGGGACCGGCTGCTGACCTGGTCGCACACAGCTGTTGTCGTTTCACATCCAGGTATTTCCCACTATCCAATCCATCTCTGATAAATACTGGTGGCCCACATTAGCGCATCACTCGCTATGTCAACTCCTGCTCCGTATGTGCTCAGACCAAGTCTCCCCAGAACGTTCCAGCAGGGAAGCTCCTGCCGCTTCCCATGCCCGAGCAACCATGGTCACATCTATCCATTGACTTTAACCAATCTCTCATCTGATGGTTTCATCACCATTTTGGTGGTGGTCAATATATTTTCTAAGTCCTGTCGTTTTAATCCCTCTTCCTGGTCTCCCCACTGCTCTCCAGGTCACTGAGGCACTCTTCCAGCAGGTCTTCCGGCATTATGGCCTTCCGGAGGACATGCACGTCTCCGTGCTCTCTCTAATTCTCTCTTTCTCTCTTTCTTTCTCTCTCTCGGAGGACCTGAGCCCTATGACCATGCCTCAGGACTACCTGACATGATGACTCCTTGCTGTCCCCAGTCCACTTGGCCGTGCTGCTGCTCCAGTTTCAACTGTTCTGCCTTATTATTATTGGACCATGCTGGCCATTTATGAACATTTGAACATCTTGGCCATGTTCTGTTATAATCTTCACCCGGCACAGCCAGAAGAGGACTGGCCACCCCACATAGCCTGGTTCCTCTCTAGGTTTCTTCCTAGGTTTTGGCCTTTCTAGGGAGTTTTTCCTAGCCACCGTGCTTCTACACCTGCATTGCTTGCTGTTTGGGGTTTTAGGCTGGGTTTCTGTACAGCACTTTGAGATATCAGCTAATGTACGAAGGGCTATATAAATAAATTTGATTTTATTTGATCATCTCCAACCGTTGCCCCCATTTCACATCATGAGTATGGAGGGCCTTTATGGAGAAGCTCGGGTCATGGTCAGCCTCAATTCCAGGTACCGGCCTCAGTCCAACGGGCAGGTGGAAAGGATGAACCAGGAGCTGGGGAGGTTCCTGAGGAGTCACTGTCAGGGCCGGCAGCATGAGTGGGCACGATTCCTTCCATGGGCAGAGTATGCCCAGAACTAGCTACGTCACTCCTGCACTGGGTTGACCCCCTTCTAGTGTGTTCTGGATTTTCAGCCAGCCCTGGCTCTGTGGACCCCGGGCCAGACCGACACTCCTGCGGTTGATGAGTGGTTTGACACCGTCCAGCATCAAAAGGAACAGGCAGACCGCCACTGCAGTGAGACCCCTGTGTTCCACCCTGGGATCATGTCTGGCTTTCTACCAGGAACCTCCCACTCTGCCTGTCCTGCAAGAAACTGAGCCCCCAGTTTGTGGGTCCATTCAAGGTTCTCCGGAGAGTCAACGAGGTGACGTATAGGTTACAGCTTCCCAGTCACTATTATATCTCACCCTCTTCATGTTTCCCTTCTCAGGCCGGTGGTGCCTGTTCCACTAGCTGATGCTGTCCCCCCCCAGACATAGAGGAGAGTCCGGGATATGCTGTCAGATCCCTACTGACCTACCGGCGTCGTGGGGATCGGCTACAGTACCTGGTGGACTGGGAGGGGTATGGCCCAGAGGAGCGCTGTCGGGTTCCAGTGGAGGACATTCTGGATCCCAACGTCATCTGTGATTTCAACCTTCGCTGCCCGGACCGGGTGTGGGGGGGGGGTACTGTCATGTCTACTGCTTTTCGACTCACAGCGTCATCGTTACGTTTATGATCCCTTTTAAACTTCAATCTTTTTTTTTACATTTAGCTGAACATGAAATTACTTCACAAATCAGTGTGAAAAGAGTAGCTTGCTAACACACAGCTTGCAGACACACTGGCAAAGATTCTCAGCTGGCAGGCAGACACTGGAATACGTTTCTGAGTGACCAAGGGAGGGCTTGTACAGGATATGCACTTTGTTGCAAAAAATGTACGGAATGTAAAATAACCGTTTCCATGCTTTTAAATAACAGTTGTCTTCCGGAACAGTACAGATCACTTGTTACCGGTTCTGATTCTGTTCCTCTAAATGTTAGTTTTCGGTTCTTTGAACCAGTTCCAACCCCTGGTGTAAATGCATCCTCTTGTTCTACAGGTACATTGGATTCTGCTACACAGGCTTCTAGATATAACAATACTCCTGACTCCTGATGTAAGTATTCACTCTGTTCTGACCACCATACTCCTGCCTAGTGTTCTTCATGATCCTCTTACACCTTCTTGTGGTCTGTCCTGGATACTACAGTTAGTTGATGGTCTGGCCGGGTACTACACATACACTCCACAGTAAGGGTGGACTGTGACTTACCTTTCATTGGCTTCATCTCACTGGTTTCCTCTGGTCTTTTTCTGGGCTTGGAATGGTCACCTGGTGACAGGAAAAGGGATATCAGATACAGATATTGTAAATGTAGAAGTATTTAAACTGTCATTTACATGCAAGCCCATTCAGCCTTAGTTCTCTCAGTATTACTACACATTTGTGATTATAGACAGATAATGTTAGGTTTATTATTATAGTTAACCTTTCCCCCTGCCCATACTCCTTACCTCTGACTTTAAGATATCCCAGAATTCCTGTGAGGGCGAGAGCCAGCACTGCTATCACCACGGCAAAGATCCACCACCGAGACTCCTCGTGACTTCGCATACGCTCACCTACACACAGATAAAATACACAGGTAAAATACACAAAGGTAATATACACACGCCCTGATCTGTTTCACCTGTCTTTGTGCTTGTTTCCACCTCCCTCCAGATGTCACCCATCTTCCTCATTAACCCCAGTGTATTTGTACCCGGGTTCTCTGTTTGTCTGTTGAAAGTTCGTCTTGTCAGGACTTATCAGAATGTTTTCATATCTCCCTGCTTTCTCAAATTCTGTTCCCTAGTGTCCCCGGTTCTGACCATTCTGTCTGCCCTGACCCTGAGCCTGCCTGCCATTCTGTACCTTATTGACACTGCCCTGGATTACGGACCTCTGCCTGCCTTTGACCTGTCTTTTGCCTACCTCTTGTTTGGGTCAATAAACGTCTGGGACTCAAGCTGTCTGCATCTGGGTCTTATCCGGAGTTCTGATACACACAAGTAACAGACACACAGGTAACAGACACACAGGTAGCAGAAAAAGACAGTAAAACCCTAACAATAGATGTGGTGGTCATGGCTCACATCAACACCATTATCCCAGAAACGCTAGACCCACTCCAATTTGCATACCGCACCAACAGATCCACAGATGATGCAAACTATATTGCACTCCACACTGCCCTTTCCCACCTGGACATAAGGAACACCTATGTAAGAACGTTATTAATTGACTACAGCTCAGCGTTCAACACCATAGTGCCCTGAAAGCTCATCACTAAGCTAAGGACCCTGAGACTAAACACCTCCTTCTGCAACTGGATCCTGGACTTCCTGATGGGCTGCTCCCAGGTGGTAAGGGTAGGTAACAACACATTCACCACGCTGATCCTCAACACGGGGGCCCCTCAGGGGTGCATGCTCAGTCCCCTCCTGTACTCCCTTTTCACTCATGACTGCACGGACAGGCACAACTCCAACACCATCACTAAGATTGCTGATGACAAAACAGTGGTAGGCCTGATCACCGACAACAATGAGACAGCCTATAGGGAGGTCAGAGACTTGACCGTGTGGTGCAAGGACAACAACTTCTCCCTCAACGTGATCAAGACAAAGGAGATGATTGTGGACTACAGGAAAAGGAGGACCGAGCATGCCCCCCTTCTCATCGACGGGGCTGTAGTGGGGCAGGTTGAGAGCTTCAAGAGTTCCTTGGCATTCAAATCGCCAACAAACTAACATGGTCCAAGCACACCAAGACAGTCATGAAGAGGGCACAGCAAAACCTATTACCCCTCAGGAGACTGAAAAGATTTGGCATGGGTCCTCAGATCCTCAAAAGGTTTTAAAGCTGCACCACCAAGAGCATCCTGACGGGTTGCATCACCGCCTGGTGTGGCAACTGCTTGGCTTCCAACTGCAAGGCACTACAGAGGGTAGTGCGTGTGGCCCAGTACATCACCAGGGCCAAGCTTCCTGCCACCCTGGACCCCTATACCAGGCGGTGCCAGAGGAAGGCCCAAAAATTGTCAGACTCCAGCCACCCTAGTCATAGACTGTTCTCTCTGCTACCGCACGGCAAGCAGTACCAAAGCACCAAGTTTAGGTCCAAGAGGCTCCTAAATAGCTTCTACCGCCAAGCCATAAGACTCCTGAACAGCTAATCAAATGCTAACCAGACTATTTGCATATTTGCATACTCTTATTATCTATGCATAGTCACTTTAATAACTTTACCTACATGTACATATTACCTCAATTTCCTCGACACCGGTGCCCCCGAACATTGACTCTGTACCGGTACCCCTTGTATAAAGCCCGGCTATTGTTATTTACTGCTGCTCTTTAATCATTTGTTATTCTTATCTCTTACTTTTTTTTCCCTTAACTGCATTGTTGGTTAAGGGCTTGTAAGTAAGGATTTCATTGTAAGGTTTACACCTGTTGTATTCGGCGCATGCGACAAATACAATTTGATTCGATTTTTGATTTGATTTAGTGTGTACATGTGAGTGTTCTCTCACCAGTGACAGCTGAGATGTTGACCCCGGTGTGTTCTGTGTGTGTGTTCTGGGGAGAAGAGTATACACAGGTATAGGTCCCTGTGTGTTCCAGTCTGACTGGGTTGACCAATTGCAGCGATCCGTCACCGAGCGGAACCCTGAGGACGTCCAGTCTTGCACAGGCCTCCCAGGGTGCTGAGGCAGAACTGAGCTGTGATTGGCTGTCGTAGGTGAGGATGAGGGTCTCTTCGTTGTGATTTGTGAAACTCCAGGAGACGGATGATTTAGGCTGGTAGGGTGGGGCATGGCAAGGAATGGTCAGATCCTTCCCTTCTACTCCATTGATCTCTGAGAGAGAGAGAGAGTGAGAGCGAGAGATTACAAAAAGCTTTTAAAGTTTTACAAAACAGTGTATGTGAGTGTGTAATACCTCTTTCTCTGAGTGAAGCGGTCCAGGTCTGTGATCCATAGGAGGAGATGACAGTACAGATGTAGGTGAGCTCTGATTGGCTGTTCAGCCTCCTCAGCCGGCTCTCCACTGCATACAGCCCCTGTCGGTCAGCCAGTTTACGCGTTATTGGTCGAAGTGGCTGCGCGGTGGGTGGGTCAGTTGCCCAGGCAACGTGAGGGGCGGGGTAGACATGTCGAGTGGTACACTTCACCTCTTCATAGCCACTTAGTCTGGACAACTCCAGAGACAGGGCCCGGACGGGCGCTACACACACACATATATATGTAAGTCGGTGTGTATATATGTAACCGATGTGAAATGGCTAGCTAGTTAGCGGTGGTGCGTGCTAATAGCGTTTCAAACGCTAAAAAAGTGACGTCACTTGCTTTGAGACCTCGAAGGGGTAACGTGAGGGGTAACGATGCTTCGTGAGTGACTGTGATTGATGTGTGCAGAGGATCCCTGGTTCGAGCCCAGGTTGGGGCGAGGAGAGGGACGGAAGCTATACTGTACTATTACATATGTATATATATATACACACACCAACTGATCATAAATTGATAGAACATTGACAGTCACTGTGGTTGTGTCTACCATTCGATTGACAGCTTGACTTACCCTCCACCCTGACGATGACATGGGCTTCGTGCACGCCTGCAGAGGTACGCACGTGACACTTGTATCTGCCGCGGTCCCTGGGGCCACACCCCTCAAGTGCAGCGATGCGTTACCACGGGATACCAGGTGTGTGAAGAGGGAGGTGCGGCCAGCATATTGCTCATGCTCACTCCACTCCCCTCCTCGCTGGAAGGAGTGGACAGGCACTTCCTGTTTGAGCCAGCGGATGACCTCATCATGGTCTGTTTGGAAGCTGCAGGGCAGGACACACTCCTCCAAGAACACACACGTCACGTGAGCATCTGTAAAGAGATCACACACACCTGTCAATACACCACAGGGCCTATTGGCAATCAGAGGAATTCAGTCAAGTAAACCTGCATTGCATTCATATAAACACCTTGTGGTGGAGTGAAACCATAGAAGTTCACTGTACAAACAACAGATAGACTCCTCTTTCTTTGTGAGTGTGTGTGGTGTGTGTGCTCTTCATCTTACCTGAACACATCTCCAACCAACTTAAACAAACATGGTACGCTCCGATGATCATTCTTGGCTTTTATTATCTGCAGCCAAGCATGAAGTCACGTACTCCTGTCAGACACACACACCTCCCTATGTGCTACATGTCACAATTCTTACTCAGCTCTGTGAGTCATCTCACCTGCCTGCTTACCACAACCTTTAACCGTTATTGATCATTGAACACGGGGTTAGTCAACTTTCTTCCTGGAGAACAGAAGGCACTTCAGCTTTTTGAGTTGACCTTTTTTTCTTTCAGAACTGGGAGGCCAAATAGGTGAAATCTAACCAATGGCTTAATGATGAATTATCTCAGTTAGTGAGGTAATTAGTAAAGTCAGGTGTGGTGGAGCAGTTCCATCTGGGAACCAGATCTAACACGGTCTGATACGGTCTAACACGGTCTGATACGGTCTGATACGGTCTCACACGGTCTGATACGGTCTGATACGGTCTGATACGGTCTGATACGGTCTGATACGGTCTGATACGGTCTGACACGGTCTGATACGGTCTGATACGGTCTGATACGGTCTGATACGGTCTGATACGGTCTGATACGGTCTGATACGGTCTGATACGGTCTGATACGGTCTGATACGGTCTGATACGGTCTGATACGGTCTGATACGGTCTGACACGGTCTGATACGGTCTGACACGGTCTGATACGGTCTAACACGGTCTGATACGGTCTGATACGGTCTGATACGGTCTAACACGGTCTAACACGGTCTGATACGGTCTGATACGGTCTGACACGGTCTAACACGGTCTGACACGGTCTAACACGGTCTGATACGGTCTGACACGGTCTGATACGGTCTGATACGGTCTGATACGGTCTGATACGGTCTGATACGGTCTGATACGGTCTGATACGGTCTGACACGGTCTGATACGGTCTAACACGGTGTGAACATCGTGTTTTGACGGTTAAGTTTAGGTATTCTTTCCGAGTGGTTAAGCTAAGGTTTGGGATAGGGTAAAAAATAAAATAAACATAAATCGTGATCATAAATCATAATCATAATAGTGCTCACTGCTGCCCCTAGTGGCCAGTCCTGAAGGCATCTCCTGACATCCCGGGGACCTGGAATACTGCACTGGTCTGGTGTGACCGGGGCTGCTCCAGGATCAGGGTTCTAACCACCTGCTCTAACCAACCAGTTACCAAATCACCTAAACTCACCATGTCAATCAGGGCCAATCAGAGGCAGTCTCACCTGGGATTGTGGTCTGAGTTGAGATGCTGATCCACAGGAGAAGACAGGTCCAGGTGTATGTCACTGTCATGTCAATCTCTCTCACACATGTGTACACATGTACACATACTCACAGAAACACACATCCAAAGACAGTGACACACACGTCCGTCCAATCTTCACTTCTGTGGTCACCGTCTCTTCCTCAAGGTTAATCTTTCTTCACGAGCCTCTCTCTCGTTCTCCTGTGTCTCTCTTCTCTTTGTAGTGTAGAAACACACACACATTCAGAGCTAATGAGAGACATGCGGTGTGGTAGCAATAACGTGACAGGACATGTTCAGGAGGCTGTGGCTAATAGAGTTTGATCTCCTAATTGGGGGGTGGGGGGGTGGGGGGTGGGGTTGCTAAGAGAGACATCTGGTTGAGGTTTCCTTTATTCTCCCCTCCCTCCACTTCTTCCTGTGTGTTTCCCCTCTCTTTCCTTATCAAATATTAGCTCTCTCTCTCTTAAACATATCTTACCTCTCTCTTTCCTTATCATATATTCCCTTTCTTAATCACATCTTCTCTCTCTTTCCTTATCATATCTTATCTCTCTCTTTCCTAATATATTGTCTCTCTCTTTCCTTATCATATCCTCTCGCTCTTTCTTTATGTGATAGTTCAAGATGTAGAGTAGAGCATGACAGAGCGGAAGAGAAGAGAAGAAGGGAAGAGAAGGGAAGGGAAGAGAAGAGAAGTGAAGCGAAGAGAGGAGATGAGAGTAGGTCACATCTGCTACATATGCTACAGTCTATCCACTGTAATGTAAGAGTTCCAAATCATCTTTATTCAATCACATCAAAACACACACCCACACATAGTTACACGCACACACAAACACAAACACACTCACTCACTCACTCACTCACTCACTCACACACTCACACACTCACTCACTCACTCACTCACTCACTCACACACACACACACACACACACACACACACACACACACACACACACACACACACACACACACACACACACACACACACACACACACACACACACACACACACACACACACACACACACACACACCATAAATGAGATAGATCACATGGCAGAGGAAACACAGGACAGAGAAAACACAGGACAGAGGGCAGAGCATCACATGGAAATAGTTAGTGAGGTTAGACATCAAACACAGAATAATCACACACTCATGGAGTCATTGTCATCTGGTGCAGTATTTGTCTTCTCTGCTCCTCCTCTCGCACACCATTTCACACTTTTGTTCTAGCTCCCCACACGGGCACATTCAACTAATCATGGGCTTGATGATTTGTTGATGAACTGAATCAGGTGTGGTAGTGAAGGGCTACAACAAAAACGTATATCCTTGGTGATACCAGAATTTAAAAAACGAACCAATACTGACCTAGTGTAGCGCAATAACGTCCCAGAGCTAACAGAAATAACTCTGTGTTTCCCTGTTCATAAAAGCAGATACTCTTGACATGGCCATACTGACTTGATACCTAACAGCAGTCAACTGTAGCTTACTTTATAAGGTGCTGATCAGATATTGATCATGGTGGGTGGAAAACAGCCCTGGTGTTTGCTCTAGTTAGGATTGTAAGAGCTCGTTTAAGGAATGGACTACATGACTGAATCCCCATACAAGTTTTCATACAAAATGTGTTAATACTATTTTATTAGGATCCCCATTAGCTGTCGCAAAAAACAGCAGCTACTCTTCCTGGGGTCCACACAGAACATGAAACATGACTTAATACAGAACAGCTCAAGGACAGAACTACATCAATAAAAATCAAATAAGTATAGAGATATTACAAGTCTATGAAGTGTGTGTGTGTGTGTTCAGTGCCGTGTGGTGTATGGCTCTCTAGTGATGAAGATAAAGTTATCTTCTAGAAAACGGAGAGAATAAGAGTATGAAAAGCAGACTTACATGAGTTCCACGTCAAGCAGAGCGAGACGAAATTAGGGAGGGAGATGTGAGAGAGAAGGAGAGAGAGAGCTGCTCCCTACTTCTTTTGAAAGTGAGGAGTTTGACTAGACTAACAGGTTACTTAAAGGACACTTGCACACACACGTGCGAGAACACACCCCAGCCCCCCTCTCTTTCCTCTCTCTCTCACACACACACCACACACATTTCCCAATGTACTGAAGGAGAGACAGGGGTGTATTTACACACACCCCTCTGGATGGGCGGAGTTAGAGTGGCGAAAAACACAAACCCCTGAGAGAGAAGTCAAGTAGTGATTTGGTCATACAGTGGACATACAGTGGCTACACAGGGCCTTCAGAATGTATTCATACCCCTTGGCCTATTCAGCATTTTGTTGGGATACAGCCACACAATAACCCATAATGACAAATTGAAAACGTGTTTTTAGAAATGTTAGCAAATTTATTGAAAATTAAATACAGAAATATCTCAATTACATATTGTAAGTATTCACACCACAGAGTCAAAACTTTGTAGATACACCTTTGAGTCGCCTTGGGTATGTCTGTATCAGCTTTGAGTCGTCTTGGGTATGTCTGTATCAGCTTTGAGTCATCTTGGGTATGTCTGCATCAGCTTTGAGTCGTCTTGGGTATGTCTGTATCAGCTTTGAGTTGTCTTGGGTATGTCTGCATCAGCTTTGAGTCGTCTTGGGTATGTCTGTATCAGCTTTGAGTCGTCTTGGGTATGTCTGCATCAGCTTTGAGTCGTCTTGGGTATGTCTGCATCAGCTTTGAGTCGTCTTGGGTATGTCTGTAGCAGCTTTGAGTCGTCTTGGGTATGTCTGAATCAGCTTTGAGTCGTCTTGAGTATGTCTGTATCAGCTTTGAGTCGTCTTGGGTATGTCTGTATCAGCTTTGAGTCGTCTTGGGTATGTCTGTAGCAGCTTTGAGTCGTCTTGGGTAAGTCTGTATCAGCTTTGAGTCGTCTTGGGTATGTCTGTAGCAGCTTTGAGTCGTCTTGGGTATGTCTGTATCAGCTTTGAGTCGTCTTGGGTATGTCTGTAGCAGCTTTGAGTCGTCTTGGGTAAGTCTGTATCAGCTTTGAGTCGTCTTGGGTATGTCTGCATCAGCTTTGAGTCGTCTTGGGTATGTCTGTATCAGCTTTGAGTCGTCTTGGGTATGTCTGTAGCAGCTTTGAGTCGTCTTGGGTAAGTCTGCATCAGCTTTGAGTCGTCTTGGGTATGTCTGCATCAGCTTTGAGTCGTCTTGGGTATGTCTGTATCAGCTTTGAGTCGTCTTGGGTATGTCTGTAGCAGCTTTGAGTCGTCTTGGGTATGTCTGTATCAGCTTTGAGTCGTCTTGGGTATGTCTGTAGCAGCTTTGAGTCGTCTCGGGTAAGTCTGTATCAGCTTTGCACATCTGGATTTGGGGATTTTCCCCTGTTCTTCCTTCCAGATTTTCTCAATCTCTGTTAATGGGTTAGATGGGGAGCGGCGGTGAACAGAAATCTTCACATTTTTCCACAGATTTTTAATAGGATTGAAGTCTGGGCTTTGGCTGGGCCACTCAAGGACTTCCACATTCTTATTCTGAAGCCATTCCAGCGTTGCTTTGGATGTGTGCTTGGGGTCATTGTCCTGTTGGAACGTAAATCTTGGTCCCAGTCTAAGGTTGTTTGCACTCTGAAGCAGGTTCTCATCAAGGATTTGCCTGCATTTGTCTGCATTCATTGTTCCCTCTATCCTTACCAGTCTCCCAGTCCCTGCCGCTGAAAAGCATCCCTATAGCATGATGCTGCCACCACCATGCTTCACGATAGGAATGTGTTAGACGGGTGATGAGTTATGCCTAATGTTCTCCAGACAGCACTTTGCTTTCAGGCCAAAGAGTTACATTTCCGTCTCATCAGACCACAGAATAGTTTGCCTTTTGCTCTCAGTC
The DNA here is from genome assembly GCF_036934945.1 of Oncorhynchus masou masou. Classification (NCBI taxonomy): domain Eukaryota; kingdom Metazoa; phylum Chordata; class Actinopteri; order Salmoniformes; family Salmonidae; genus Oncorhynchus; species Oncorhynchus masou. The sequence continues at coordinate 13,551,608 of NC_088239.1, read as the reverse complement.
TTTCGCGTGCCTTTTGACAAAGTCCAGGTATGATGTCATCTGCCTTTTTCTCAGGAGCGGCTTCCATCTGGCCGCTGTCCCATAAAGCCCTGATTGGTGAAGTGCTGTAGAGACTGTTGTCCTTCTGGCAGGTTCTCAGCCAAGGAACTCTGCAGTTCTGTCAGAGCGGTCATTGGGTTCTTGGTCACCTCCCTGACCAAGGTCCTTCGGGTGCTCAGTTTGGTTGGACGGACAGCTCTAGGCAGAATCTGGGTAGTTCCATACTTTTTTTCAATTTACCAATGATGGAGACCACTGTGCTCTTGGAAACTTTCAAGACTCTAGAAATGGTTTAATACCCTTCCCCAGATATATGCCTCATCACAATTCTGAGATCTATGGACAATTCCTTTGACTTCATGGTATAGTTTCTGCTCGGACATTACAGTATATAGACACGCTTGTTTCTTTCTAAATCATGTTCAAACAATTGAATTGGCCACAGGTGGAATTCAATCAGGTTGAAGAAACATCTCAAGGATGATCAATGGAAACAGGATGCACCTGAGCTCATTTTCGAGTCTCATAGCAAAGGGTCTGAATAGTCATGTAAAGAAGGAATTTCAGGTTTTTTATTTAATAATTTGCAAAAATGTCAAAAAACCTGTTTTCACTTTGTCAATACATTTTGTGTACATTTCTGAGGAGTTTTATTTAATTTAATCCATTTTAGAATAAGGCTGTAATGTAACAAAATGGGGTCTGAATAATTTCCCGAAGGCACTGTATATACACTTATAAACTCAGCAAAAACATAAACGTCCTGTCAACTGCGTTTATTTTCAGCAAACTCATTGCAAAGGGTCTGAATGCTTACGTAACTAAGATATTTAAAAAAAAATGTAAATACATTTGCAAAGAGTTCTAAAACGTTTTTTCTCTTTGTCATTATGGAGTATTGTGTGATGAGGAATAACAAATATTGAATACATTTTAGAATAAGGCTGTAACGTAACAAAATGTGGAACAAGTCAAGGTGTCTGAATACTTTCCTGAATGCCCTGTACAATGGGCATTCATGCATGTACACACATAACCCCCATACCCCCTGTAACCCCATACATTCTGTCATTCTTACTGCCTGACCTGCGTTTCAACTGGCTTCTGGCTATATCAGTCTTCATTAAGTTACGGAATGCGGGAAGGAATCTGGAGTGATTCTAGGGAGTAGCTGATTACCCAAATCAGGTAGTGTGTGTATGTGGGAAGGTTGTTGCAGAAACCGCAGGCAGTGTTTCTCCAATCACACCCTACAATTACAGGCTTATTAAAGAGACACATCACTCAACTATCGCAGGGCGTGTGTGTGTGTGTTTATAATGTGTGTTGTCTTTCCAGGCCTATAGACCATAAACTGAAGAGGGAGGACAGCATCAACTCTCTACTCATCAAGACTGAATGGCTGCTGAGGATCGAGGAACACGACATCGCTACGAGACCTGGCTTTGGAGGTCAGAAACACACATGTGCCACATACACAGGAAACACCTCCATCTCTGTTGGCAGGTTGATTTATTGAGATGAGTCTTGTCCTGGAGGCAGAACTGAAAGATTCCGCTAGGTAGTCCAGCTGCAATGTCAAAATGGGCTATATTGGAAACATTTATGAAAACCAAACTGTGCTTTTTGGTCTTAATTTAAGGTTAGAATTTTGCATAGCTGCCTTCAGAACAAGATCCATGACGAAAATCGCTAACCTGCTCTCTGTCTCCCAATGAAACTAATCCAATCAGTCAATCTCTGCCCCCCTTTGATGATGCATGCAATAGCTGCGTTATGAGAAGATGTGCTGGCCAATGAGTCTCTGAGACATTGAACTCATCGCTCCCAAACCAACACTGGCTCACATTATACTCACTGTGTGTGTGTGTGTGTGTGTGTGTGTGTGTGTGTGTGTGTGTGTGTGTGTGTGTGTGTGTGTGTGTGTGTGTGTGTGTGTGTGTGTGTGTGTGTGTGTGTGTGTGTGTGTGTGTGTGTGTGTGTGTGTGTGTGTGTGTGTGTGTGTGTGATCCCTTGTCCATTTTGAGCTAGTCTTTTTGGAACAGAGGTTGTGAGAGGTTTCCCGACCAGTGTATGACGTTGATAGTATAAAACAATTATACAAGAGCGTTGGTCACCGACACTGATCCTGATCTATTTACAGAGTAGAGCAGTGGTCACCAACCCTGAATCCGATCCTGAAACAGAGTAGAGCAGTGATCACCAACCCTGATCCTCATACATAATAGACTAATGAACACCAACCCTGATCCTGATCTATATACAGAGTAGAGCAATGATCACCAACCCTGATCCTGATCTATATACAGAGAAGAGCTGTGATCACAAACCCTGATCCTGATCTATACACAGTGAAGAGCCGTGGTCACCAATACTGCTCTTGACACAGAGTAGAGCAGTGAGCACCAACCCTGATCCTGATCCTCATACAGAGTAGAGCAAGAGTCACCAACTCTGATCCTGATGTATATACAGAGTAGAGCAGTGGTCACCAACCCTAATCCTGATCTATATACAGAGTAGAGCAGTGGTCACCAACCCTAATCCTGATCTATATACAGAGTAGAGCAGTGGTCACCAACCCTAATCCTGATCTATATACAGAGTAGAGCAATGGTCACCAACCCTAATCCTGATCTATATACAGAGTAGAGCAGTGGTCACCAACCCTAATCCTGATCTATATACAGAGTAGAGCAATGGTCACCAACCCTAATCCTGATCTATATACAGAGTAGAGCAATGGTCACCAACCCTAATCCTGATCTATATACAGAGTAGAGCAGTGGTCACCAACCCTAATCCTGATCTATATACAGAGTAGAGCAGTGGTCACCAACCCTAATCCTGATCTATATACAGAGTAGAGCAATGGTCACCAACCCTAATCCTGATCTATATACAGAGTAGAGCAATGGTCACCAACCCTAATCCTGATCTATATACAGAGTAGAGCAGTGGTCACCAACCCTAATCCTGATCTATATACAGAGTAGAGCAGTGGTCACCAACCCTAATCCTGATCTATATACAGAGTAGAGCAATGGTCACCAACCCTAATCCTGATCTATATACAGAGTAGAGCAAGAGTCACCAACCCTGATACTGATGTATATACAGAGTAGAGCAATGGTCACCAACCCTAATCCTGATCTATATACAGAGTAGAGCAGTGGTCACCAACCCTAATCCTGATCTATATACAGAGTAGAGCAGTGGTCACCAACCCTAATCCTGATCTATATACAGAGTAGAGCAATGGTCACCAACCCTAATCCTGATCTATATACAGAGTAGAGCAAGAGTCACCAACCCTGATACTGATGTATATACAGAGTAGAGCAATGGTCACCAACCCTAATCCTGATCTATATACAGAGTAGAGCAGTGGGCACCAACCCTGATCCTGAAACAGAGTAGCGCAAGGGTCACCAACCCTATATTTGATTAACTCTATTTTTTCAAACTGCATTGTGGTTTAAGGGCTTGTAAGTAAGCATTTCACGGTAATGTCTAGACAGTGCATATGACAAATCCAATTTGATTTGATTCTCCTATGGGGACAGCTGAAGAACCCTTTTGGAACCCTTTTTTCTAAGTGTACACATTGCAGCTCTCCAGAACCAGGGTTGGAGACAACCAGAGAATAGCCCTGATTAATGAGCTCAGTGTGATGTCATGTGTGTGGTTGTAGCAGGAATTTGTGGGTGTTTGTGTTTGTTGCTCTGGTTTGGTGGTTTGGGTTGTGGTGAGAAGCTCCTCCGGTCCTGACGAACTATATATATATATGTGTGTGTGTGTGTGTGTGTGTGTGTGTGTGTGTGTGTGTGTGTGTGTGTGTGTGTGTGTGTGTGTGTGTGTGTGTGTGTGTGTGTGTGTGTGTGTGTGTGTTCTCAGGTGCAGCCATCCCTGTGGGCATTGCTGTCCAGGTGAAGAGTATCGACATCATCTCAGAGGTCAACATGGGTGTATAATCTATACACGTGTGTGTATAATCAATCCACATGTGTATCTGAACAATCTTCTGTGTTCTGCCGAGGGCATCACCGTGACCCTGTACCTGTGTCACTCCAGGAAGGATGAGTGGCTGGCTTTTCTGTCTCGTAGCAAAGTTAGCAGGACGTTTGGCGGGTGTCTGGTGAAGAAGACGTGGGTTCCTGATGTCCACCATGGAGAACATCATGATCAGGGTCTATCCTGACGGAAGCATACTCTACAGCGTCAGGTAGAGCATCAGCGTGTGTGTGTATATTACTATGCTGTATGTAGGTATACTATATCTTATCTCTTTTTATGTGATTATTATGTTGTTATAGGATCACAGTGACTGCTCTCTACTCCATAGACTTCAGAACTGTTTACTACAACTAGAGAGCTGTGAGTCACACACACACACACACACACACACACACACACACACACACACACATCACGTGCGTGCACTAACACAGACATGCACACACATATTTACATAAATAAACATTCACCCACACTAAACCTCTGATTGCTGATTGATTGGTTACACAAATACACACCACACTTTCTCTCTCCCCCTTTCTAGAAGCGTATAATGACAATGATCTGATGTTGTTTTGGAAGAATGGCAACGAGTCTCTGAGGACAGATGAGATGGTTCTCTCTCAGTTCTTCATCAAGAGGTTCCACCCTTCCGGCCTCGCCTTCTACAGCAGCACGGGTCTGTCTGACTTTTTATATGTGTCTGTTTTGCGTTCTTTGTGTGTCTCGTCTCTTGTAACTATTAGGCTAACGTACTGCTTCTTTAAGAAAACCCTCAACTTTTTTCTCTCTCTCTCCCCCCATTATCCTCTCACTTTCTGTCTCCTCCATCACCTTTGTCTCCTCCATCACCTTTCCTTTCTGTCTCTCTCCATCACCTTTCCTTTCTGTCTCTCTCCATCACCTTTCCTTTCTGTCTCTCTCCATCACTTTTCCTTTCTGTCTCTCTCCATCACCTTTCCTTTATGTCTCCTCCATCACCTTTCCTTTCTGTCTCTCTCCATCACCTTTCCTTTCTGTCTCTCTCCATCATCTTTCCTTTCTGTCTCTCTCCATCACCTTTCCTTTATGTCTCCTCCATCACCTTTCCTTTATGTCTCCTCCATCACCTTTCCTTTCTGTCTCTCTCCATCACCTTTCCTTTCTGTCTCTCTCCATCACCTTTCCTTTCTGTCTCTCTCCATCACCTTTCCTTTCTGTCTCTCTCCATCACCTTTCCTTTCTGTCTCTCTCCAGGTTGTTGTAACAGCTTGTTAATAAACTTCATCCTGAGGAGACACTTCTTCTTCTTCATGCTGCAGACCTATTTCCCCAGCCTGCCGATGGTGCTGCTCCCTCTGAATCAACAGGAGGGCTGTGCCTGCACGCGTCTCCCTGGGTTAACACACACACACCCCTGAACACACCTGGCTAGAGCTAAACACACACACACACAGACCAATTCACGTGATTATACTTCTACATACTTAATACGGTAGATAATAGTTTAAACACACACACACAGACCAATTCACGTGATTATACTTCTACATACTAAATACAGTACATAGTAGTTTATACACAAACACCTCCCCCTTTAGGAGCTCCCGAGTTGGCTCAGCGGTCTGCATCTCAGTGCTTGAGGCGTCACTACAGACAACATAGTTCGATTCCAGGCTGTATCACAACTGGCTGTGATTGGGAGTCCCATAGGGCGGCGCACAATTGGCCCAGAATCGTCCGGGTTTGGCCAGTGTAGGCCATCATTGTAAATAAGAAATGGTTTTTAACTGACTTGCCTAGTTAAATAAATAAATACAAAATTAGAGCTATCCAACCTTAAGCCTGCTGTCCCCCACACAGACCTCTCCCTTTAGAGATCTCCAGACAAATCAAATCCAATTTAATTTGACACATACACGTGTTTAGCAGATGCATCTCAGAGGTCTTGTGTTTCTCGCTCCAACAGTGCAGTAATATCTAACAAATAATATCTAACAATTTCACAACAATACACACAAATCTAAAGTAAAGGAATGGAGCAATGTCAGAGCGACATAGACCATGATACAGTAGAATAGGATAGAATACAGTATATTCATATGAGATGAGTAATGTAAAATATGAAAACATTATTGAAGTAACTAGTGTACCATTATTAAAACGGCCCGTGATTTCAAGTCTATGTATATAGGGCAGCAGCCTCTAATGTGCTAGTGATGGCTATTTGAGGCCTTGAGATAAAAGTTGTTTTTCAGTCTCTCGGCCCCAGCTTTGATGCACCTGTACTGACTTCGCCTTCTGGATGATAGCGGGGTGAACAAGCAGTGGCTAGGGTGGTTGTTGTCCTCGATGATCTTTTTGGCCTTCCTGTGACATCGGGTGGTGTAGGTGTCCTGGAGGGCAGGTAGTTTGCCCCCGGTGATGCGTTGGGCAGACCGCACCACCTTCTGGAGAGCCCTGCAGGTGCAGGTGGTGCAGTTGCCATACCAGACAGTGATACAGCCTGACAGGATGGTCTCAGTTGTGCATCTGTAAAAGTTTGTGAGGGTTTTAGGTGCCAAGACAAATTTCTTCAGCCTCCTGATGTTGAAGAGGTGCTGTTGCGCCTTCTTCACCACACTGTCTGTGTGGGTGGACAATTTCAGTTTGTCAGTGATGTGGACGCCGAGGAACTCAAAGCTTTCCACATTCTCCACTGTGGTCCCATAGATGTGGATAGGGAGGTGCTACCTCTGCTGTTTCCTGAAGTCCACAATCAGCTCCTTTGTTTTGTTGACGTTGGGTGAGAGGTTATTTTCCTGGCACCACACTCCTAGGGCCCTCACCTCCTCCCTATACGATGTCTCGTCATTGTTGGTAATCAGGTCTACTAATGTTGTGTCATCTGCAAACTTGATGATAGTGTTAGAGGTGTGCGTGGCCACGCAGTCATGGGTGAACAGGGAGTACAAGAGGGGGCTGAGTACGCATCCTTGTGGGATCCCAGAGTTGAGGATTAGGGAAGTGAAGGAGTTGTTTCCTACCTTCACCAACTGGGAGCAGCCCGTCAGGAAGTCCAAGACCCAGTTGCACAGGGCGGGGTTCAGACCCAGGGCCTTGAGCTTAATGATGATCTTTGAGGGTACTACGGTTTTGAATGCTAAGCTATAGTTCATGAACAGCATTCTTACATAGGTATTCCTCTTGTCCAGGAGGGATAGGGCAGTGTGCAGTGCGATGGCGAATGCATCGTCTTTGGATCTATTGAGGCGGTAAGCAAATTGAAGTGGGTTGTCAGGGTTTACCAGAATTGGACCCAGAAGCAGACCAGGACAAGGTGAGTATAAGGATGGTGAGTATTTATTAATCAATGAGAACGTGGAGGTAGATAGTTCCGGGTGGAGGAGCGGGCAGCGGAGGTGGGTTGATGGGAGTGGATAGGCAGATCCAATGGATAACAACACACTGGCGACGAGCAGACAGGTATGGGTTCCGGGTGAATGGCTGTAGACAAAACAAACGGCGGTAAGTTAAAGGCAAGCAAGACGTACAAAACAATAAAACAAAACAAACTCTATAAACTGGAGGCTGGTTTGTGGGCACAACATACTGTTCATGGCTAACGATCCGGCAGGGAATGGATGTCAGGTCAAAGCTTTTGAAGGGGAGAGGTGATGATCAGGACAGGTGTGCAGATTACTGATGGGATACAGGTGCGGGTGAACATCGATCTCCCAACAAGCTAATTCGCCCGGCAACCAGACAGGGTGCGTTCCAGGACACCGGAAACACACTCTAGGACAGAAACACAGGCAAACACAGACTCAGGAAGCAGGATTCGTGACATGGGTCTAGGGTGTCAGGTGAGGTAGAGGTGATGTGATCCTTGACTATTCTCTCAAAGCACTTCATGATGACAGAAGTGAGTCCTAACACACCTGCTGTCCCCCTCCCCCCACACTCATGTCCTCTTCCTTCAGTTATCACTACAGTACTGACCATGTCCACCATCATTACTGGGGTGTCCTCCTCCATGCCACAAGTGTAATTGTGTGTGTGTGTGTGCGTGCGTACACTGCATGTGTGTGTGATTCAGGTGTCCTAACGTGAATGTGGTGGACATCTACCTATGGACCAGCTTCCTGTTTGTGTTCCTGTCAGTGATAGAATACGCTGCTTTCAACTACTGTTCTATACTAGAGGAGATGAGACGACTGAATAGAGGAAAGGTCAGAGGTCATTAATTTCCAGGATATTTGTTGAGAGAGTATTCTCTCTACACCACACTGCTCTCTAGTGTTCAGATATGAGAAATTATGACTCCATGAAATCACCACAAGTTTCTTTCCTAATATGTTCTATATGATCCACACAGCGTATCGAGATGTAATTTATGTGTGCGTGTCTGTCCCCCCATTCAGCTCCCAACTTCTTATAACACCAGCCATACTGCAGGGACCCTACTGACTATAACTCCTCCTGAGAGACCCTACTGATCATACTGCTGGGACTCTATTGACTATAACTCCTCCTGAGGGGCCCTACTGACAATAACTCCTCCTGAGGGACCCTACTGACAATAACTCCTCCCGAGGGACCCTACTGATCATAGTGCTGGGACCCTACTGACTATAACTCCTCCAGAGGGACCCTACTGATCATAGTGCTGGGACCCTACTGATCATACTGCTGGGATCCTACAGACTATAACTCCTCCTGAGGGACCCTACTGATCATAGTGCTGGGACCCTACTGACTTTAACTCCTCGTGAGGGACCCTACTGACTATAACTCCTCTCGAGGGACCCTATACTGCTGGGACTACACTACTGAGTATGGCCTCCTCCTGAGGGACCCTTCTGAGTATGGACTCCACCTGAGGGACCCTTCTGAGTATGGCCTCCTCCTGAGGGACCCTTCTGAGTATGGCCTCCTCCTGAGGGACCCTTCTGAGTATGGACTCCACCTGAGGGACCCTTCTGAGTATGGCCTCCTCCTGAGGGACCCTTCTGAGTATGGCCTCCTCCTGAGGGACCCTTCTGAGTATGGCCTCCTCCTGAGGGACCCTTCTGAGTATGGAGTCCACCTGAGGGACCCTTCTGAGTATGGCCTCCTCCTGAGGGACCCTTCTGAGTATGGACTCCACCTGAGGGACCCTTCTGAGTATGGACTCCACCTGAGGGACCCTTCTGAGTATGGACTCCACCTGAGGGACCCTTCTGAGTATGGACTCCACCTGAGGGACCCTTCTGAGTATGGACTCCACCTGAGGGACCCTTCTGAGTATGGACTCCACCTGAGGGACCCTTCTGAGTATGGCCTCCTCCTGAGGGACCCTTCTGAGTATGGCCTCCTCCTGAGGGACCCTTCTGAGTATGGACTCCACCTGAGGGACCCTTCTGAGTATGGACTCCACCTGAGGGACCCTTCTGAGTATGGCCTCCTCCTGAGGGGCCCTATGGACTCCTACTCTGTGAAAATGTTTACCACTGGGACCCTACTTTAAAATAGTTTAGATGGCACTTTAATGTGTACAATCCCCTGCCCAGGTTGAAACAATAGTTGTTCGCTGCTTACTATAACCAAGGAATATTAGTGGAAAACCTTTCTATGCTTTATCACTATAACTGTTGAGTGATTTATGTTTTCTCATTTCATTTTGTGGTGAATGAATGGTGTATCTTATTATGTCAGTCATGTACTGTATGTTCAGAAATAAACATTATTGAAATCTGTCATTTTTTATTCATTATTCAAACCTCTCTATCAGCCAACATTCCAGACAGCACCTGTGACCTGCCATAGGCAGCAGATCTGACCATATGGTTTACAGCTGGTCGGACAGTCTTCCTTTTTAGATTAAAACACCACGGATCCGGCGCGAGATATGGCTCCGGAAAATGTACCCCAATCCAAGGAGCAGAAATACATTGTACCCCGAATTGGCCCATCATCCCAATTGTTACACAGAGAAGAATGAACGAGTGCTAATGGTCACAAGCGAGTCAGATCTGCTGACTACACCTGAAAATAATGCAAAGAAGTTCAGAGATTTTTTTGGGAATATAAATGTTTGCTAATTTAAACAAACATTTTTCAAATTCCTCCGATTTTTCGTTAACACAAACTTAACCTTTAAAAATAATATAGATGTTTTTTTGCTCTCGGTAGGCTGTTGGTGCCCATGGTTACTGAAAAGTTTTGTTTACATGTCATTTTGGAGGAGGTCGACTTGACGTGCGTTCTGAAAAGCAACACACACGGCTAAACTCGCTAACATCGTATGTAGAGGAGAATATTATCCAAAATTGGCCAGGTGAGTTGCTTTGCCTATGTAACGTTAGTTCGCAAAGCAAACTGTTTCAATAAGTTATTTGGTCAATGACTGTGAACGTTAACTGATACATCATTGTTATTCTCACCATATGTTGTGAACCGATCAAAGAAACTTGTCCCTGCTGGTTTATTTTGTTACTGTAATTAGCTACATTATATATGGCTAGTTGGATGCGCACCTATCGAGCTAACTTTGCCAGATTAAGCAACGGCCACTGGGTACTAACATTCGTTGACGGTTACTAACTAGCTAGGTTAATTCAATGTGGACAGTAAGTAGTTACCGCTAGTTAGCTAACGTCAGCTGTTTTCGCTACAGGGCCAATCAGGGGTGTAATTATTTGCCCAAACCGTCGCAAAACGGAAAATGAATTTTCCATTGCATGAATGCAGCCGCTATATGTCACTCCACTTTTCGTCCCGGTGGGCTTCCGTTTTAGAAACTTTTGCAACATATTCGGCGTAATGAATACGCCCCAGGTGAATGAGTCATGTGCTGGCAAGTGGCAGCTCACCATTAGCTAATGCTGGCATGTTATCGACCTCTATTTTGCAAAGTTAACTTTAGCTAGCTAGTCATTTTATGTAGGCTAGTCACAAAAATTCCCTCGCCCAAATTATATGTAACGTTATTAGTCAAACAAGCGCTCTATTCAATCCGCATCACAGCGTGATTGAAACAATGCAATGTTGCTGCTTTAGCGGAAACTACATTCACGTTAAACGCATATTTCGGTTCAATCGTAAATTACTTAACAATTTCTATCGCGGAATCTGTAACGCGTCAGTTTTACAGATTGACTAGAGCCCTTAGTCCAAATTGACATGAATGCTCACACAAAGCCAACTGTGTCACTGACTGATCTTTCAAAATCTGTCTGAAAATGTGGTGCAACAAGCTTCATGGGCAGGCAACTAACTATACGTTTCTCATTTCCCTGTACAGAGTTCATAGTCAGCTGTCAGTGTCTGGTAACTTGCAGTCAGATGTCCAGTGCCTGAATTAGTAGATTGTGTCTGCAGCCTGCACTGGTTAAGCACATTCTCCTCTCTATTCATACTGAACAAAAATAGATTTTAAAAGATTCAAATACTTTACTGAGTTACAATTAAAATAAGGAAATCAGTCAATTGAAATAAAGCGCAGCCATGGGTGGGCCTGATAGGGCATAGGCCCACCCACTGGGGAGCCAGGCCCAGCCAATCAGAATGAGTTTTTCCACACAAAAGAGCTTTATTACAGAAATAAATACTCCTCGGCACTCCCTCAGATGATCCCGCAGGTGAAGAAGCCGGATGTGGAGGTCCTGGAATGGCTTGGTTACACGTGGTCTTCGGTTGTGAGGCTAGTTGAACGTACTGCCAAATTCTCTAAAATGACGTTGGAGGTGGCTTATGGTAGAGAAATAAACATTAAATTATCTGGCAACAGCTCTGGTGGGCATTCTTGCAGTTAGCATGCCAATTGCACTTTCCCTTAACTTGGGACATCTGTGGCATTGTGACAAAAGTTACCTGTTATTGTTCCCAGCACAGGGTGCACCTGTGTAATGATCATGCTGTTTAATCAGCTTCTTGATATGCCAAAACTGTCAGGTGGATGGATTATCTTGGCAAAGAAAACATGTTCACTAGCATCGATGTAGACAAATTTGTGCACAACATTTGAGTGAAATAAGGTTTTTGTGCATATGGAACATTTCTGTGATTTTTATTTCAGCTCATTGGACCAACACTTTACATGTTGTGTTTATATTTATGCTCCCCCCACACACAGTACCAAGCGAAAGTTTGGACATACCTACTCAGTCCAGGATTTCTTTATTTTTACTATTTTCTACATTGTAGAATAATAGTGAAGACATCAAAAAAATCAAAATATTTTAAATACTTCAATACTTTGATGACAGCTTTGCACACTCTTGGCATTCTCTCAACCAGCTTCACCTGCAATTATTTTCCAACAGTCTTGAAGGAGTTACCGCATAAGAAAAACCCTTGAATGAGTAGGTGTGTCCGAACATTTGACTGGTACTGTATTGATTCTACACACATGTCGTGTCTTTGTCTATGCCGGATTAAGTTATATGACATGCTATTCTATAAAATAATTTCTCTGTAATTAATATTACCTGAATAAGCTAATCAGGTAAATCATTAACTAGAAAGTTGGGGCACCACAAAATAATGTTTATAGAGCTACTATCTTCCGAATAAACTCTTAAAGACCTGGTAATCTTTTACATCAATATTTAATCATCGCTTTGTTTAGTCTCAACCAAGAATTTACCACTTTCAGATATCTTCACGAACCCTGGCTAACAAGTTGAATTAGCAATACAACATTTGGTTTAATGATTTATTTACTAAATACCTAACTAATCACACAGAATTACATATACACAGAATGAATCATACATTGACGGACCTGGTGAACGTAGCCGATATAGCGAAAACGGGGGTTTGAGTGAAAGAGTGGGAAGACTGAGTAACAAAGGGAGAAGCTATGCTATCGTAAATACAGTATCTTATGCATTCTAAATTACTGCACATTTGAAAAAGGAGAATGTAATAAATATTTACTCTGAGCAGCGCTTCGGGAGATTGGTCGTCGATGGAAGGCCGGTTTGCCAGCATGGATCTCTGGTGGTAGAATGGATACTTGGTAGTACCGTCGTCGTGTGGTAGAACAGTTGCTCTGTCCGTCCTCTCCTAGCCCACGTCTACAGTTGCTGTGCTAACGCGACGGCTAGGAGGTATCACTTCTTTAGTGAATAAGAGTTCAAATTTCATACCAAGTTGCCATACTTTTAAGCTCATGCTATATTCTGCTGGTATAGTCGAAATTCATCCTTCGGCGTGTAGGTCGTCACCTTCACATTGAGATTCGATGCTAATTTGGTTAGGTTCTTGTCTTTCAACCAGAGCTCACGCTGAGGTTGGCTTAGTTCTGTAGGTGATCTTTGTCCTTTCAACGCGGGGACCGGAAGTCCTTATGTCCTTGGAACAGAAAGTTACATTTTCGTCAAGGGCTTTATATAGGAGGGGAGAGAAGGGCGTGTTTCATAGTTTATAACCAATGTCGGTTCACATGGGCAGGGCCACTGAGTTAGCATAGTTTACTCTATGACAAACCGTTCTCTCATTAAGAAGCTAAATTACATTTAATATTTTCACAAATAGTTTCATATTTAAACATTTAAATTTCACAACAATTCCATGTGAATCTGATAACTATAATGTGTAGACTTTCCAAGATACAGTTTATGTTGCACTATCATCAGTAATAATGTCTCAGACGCCAACTGATCTGGCATCATATTCATTTAGTACCAACGCATATTTTCAGCTGGTTGGATTACCGAAATATGGTTCCTTTCCCTCCCACCTTTTGATGTTCCCAGACTCTATGTTTAACAAAGGCTTTTCAAGAGTCTTACTGTAGAGAGTCAAGAGAGAAGAAAGGGGGGGGTCATAAACCTCACCCACAGGCCAACGTCATGACACACAAATACCCCATAATGACAAAGCAAAAACAGGTTTCATAATTTTCTGCTAAAACATTTACATAAGTATTCAGACCGTTTACTCATTACTCAGTACCTTTGGCAGGGATTACAGCCTCGAGTCTTTTTGGGTATGACATTACAAGCTTGGCACACCTGTATTGGGAAGTTTCTCCCATTCTTCTCTGCAGATCCTCTCAAGCTCTGTCAGGTTGGATCGGGAGCGTCGCGGCACATCTATTTTCAGGTCTGTCCAGAGATGTTCGATCGGAAGTCCGGGCTCTGGCTGGGCCACTTAAGGACATTCAGAGACTTGTCCCGAAGCCACTCCTGAATTGTCTTGCCTGTGTGCTTAGGGTCGTTGTACCTTTGGAAAGTGAACCTTCTTGGGGACCTTCAATGCTGCAGAAATGTTTTGGTACCCTTCCCCAGATCTGTGCTTCGACACAATCCTGTCTCAGAACTCTATGGACAATTACTTCGACCTTATGGCTTGGTTTTTGCTCTGACATGCACTGTCAACTGTGGGACCTTATATAGACAGGTGCCTTTCCAAATCATGTCCATCAATTTAATTTAACACAGGTGGACTCCAATCAAGTTGTAGAAACATCTCAAGGATGATCAATGGAAACAGGATGCAACAGAGCTCAATTCCTAGTCTCATAGCAAAGGGTCTGAATACTCATGTAAAGAAGGAATTTCTGTTTTTTATTTAATACATTTTCAAAAAAACTTTTTTCACTCTGTCAATATTGGGTGTTGTGTACATTTGAGGATTTTTATTTAATTTAATCAATTTTAGAATAAGGCTATATCGTAAAAAAATGGGGTCTGAATACTTTCCCGAAGGCACTGTATATACACATAAACTCAGCAAAAAAAGAAACGTCCTCTTACTGTCAACTGTGTTTATTTTCAGCAAACTTAACATGTGTAAATATTTGTGTGAACATAACAAGATTCAACAACTGAGACATAAACTGAACACGTTCCACAGACATGTGACTAACAGAAATGGAATAATGTGTCCCTGAACAAAGGGGGGTCCAAATCAAAAGTAACAGTCAGTATCTGGTGTGGCCACCAGCTGCATTAAGTACTGCAGTGCATCTCCTCCTCATGGACTTCACCAGATTTGCCAGTCCTGGCTGTGAGATGTTACCCCACTCTTCCACCAAGGCACCAGCAATTTCCCGTACATTTCTTGGGGGAATGGCCCAAGCCCTCACCCCCCGATCCAACAGGTTCCAGACATGCTCAATGGGATTGAGATCCGGGCTCTTCACTAGCCACGGCAGAACACTGACATTCCTTGCAGGAAATCACGCACAGAACGAGCAGTGTGGATGGTGGCATTTGTCATGCTGGAGGGTCATGTCAGGATGAGCCTGCAGGAAGGGTACCACATGAGGGAGGAGGATGTCTTCCCTGTAACGCACAGTGGTGATATTGCCTGCAATGACAACAAGCTCAGTCCGATGATGCTGTGACACACCGCCCCAGACCATGACGGACCCTACACCTCCAAATCGATCCCGCTCCAGAGTAAAGGCCTCGGTGTAACGCTCATTCCTTTGATGATAAACGCGAATCCGACCATCACCCCTGGTGAGACAAAACCGCAACTCGTCAGTGAAGAGCACTTTTTGCCAGTCCTGTCTGGTCCAATGACGGTGAGTTTGTGCCCATAGGCGATGTTGTTGCCGGTGATGTCTGGTGAGGACCTAACTTACAACAGGCCTACAAGCCCTCAGTCCAGCCTCTCTCAGCAGTCCAGCCTCTCTCAGTCTATTGCGGACAGTCTGAGCACTGATGGAGGGATTGAGCGTTCCTGGTGTAACTCTGGAAGTTGTTGTAGACCATCCTGTACCTGTCATGCAGGTGTGATCTTCCGATGTACCAATCCTGTGCAGGTGTTGTTGCATGTGGTCTGCCAATGCGAGGACGATCAGCTGACCGTCCTGTCGCCCTGTAGCGCTGTCTTAGGCGTCTCACAGTACGGACATTGCAATTTATTGCCCTGGCCACATTTGCAGTTCTCATGCCTCCTTGCAGCATGCCGAAGGCATGTTCACGCAGATGAACAGGGACCCTGGGCATCTTTCTTTTGGTGTTTTTCAGAGTCAGTAGAAAGGCCTCTTTAGTGTCATAAGTTTTCATAACTGTGACCTTAATTGCCAACCGTCTGTAAGCTGTTAGTGTCTTAACGAGCGTTCCACAGGTGCATGTTCATGTATTGTTTATGGTTCACTGAACCAAGCATGGGAAACTGTGTTTAAACCCTTTTACAATGAAGATCTGTGAAGTTATTTGGATTTTTACGAATTATCTTTGAAAGACAGGGTCCTGAAAATGGATGTTTCTTTTTTTGCTGAGTTTAGATATATCCCCCAACCAGCTTCCCTGGTGAGCAGCAGCACACATCCCTGAGAGGAGTTCAGACGTCACATGACGTCAGACCAGGAGTCGGCCGTCCCAGCTGAGCCTCCGGTGCTGCTAACGCGGGAGACGTGGTCACACCACCTCGGTCTGGAGCGTCAACACCTGGTACAGTACTGTCACTGAAGCTCTTTACTCACACACACAGCTTTTTGGGGCTGGCATAGTAGATAACATGTTTCTCGGCTATGTGACCTGACCAGTAAAAACCTCCTAGCTCTAATCATTAGATACAAGACCTACGTTGCAGATTATCACAAGGATTGTGCAGTTGTTTGTGACTTGATGTGTTGTTCAGATTGTTCATTAGTACACACACACACAAGCATACATCCCATATACACCCATAACTATTTTATCCCTCCTGCTGCTCAGAGCTTCAGTGGGTATTTAGCCATAGAGTCACAGTCTAGGCATGCCTTCTCTAGTGGCCTTGCAGGGGGAGAGAGAGCGAGAAAGTGAGTAAGCCGAATAGGCAAGAGTGAACGTAAACGAGAGAACCTAAAAGGGACAGAGGGAGGGAGAAGGAGAGAAAGGGGGGTGGCTTCCTCTGCTCTTGCATTGGTGCTCGTCTGGCCATGTGTCTATTCCAACTATAACCACACACTGGGGGGCTCTCTTGAGTGGCAGGGACATGTGAGCTCCTTTACACGTGCTGTTCTGGGCAGGGGAGGAGAAAAGCATGAGAAGAGCAGGGGAAAGTGATTGATAGTTACAGTCTTTCCTCTTTCTGTGTGAGATGAGCTAGTGAGAGGATCTGGGTCTGAGTGTTGGTGAGGTGCTTGGCTGTTGTAGAGGCTTGTAGTGAAGATGAGTGCTGCTGCAGCAAGGAGCTGAGTCCAGGCCTGCTGAGTGATAGGACCAGGCTGCTTCAGGTATCAAGCCCAGAGGGGCTAGGGGGGCAAGAACCAGGATGGGTCACATGCTAATGGCCTGGCTCAACATGTATCTGACCAACTGGCTCAACCCACTTGTGTGCCAGACGGACCAGCCAAATGGAAGATTCAGGAACAGGAGAAGAAGAACAATGTCATCCAAGACAACGTGTCGACAGGCCCCATGGCGAGAGGTAGCGGCATGCGGAGTCGGGGGCCACTCAGTCCAGAACACTCACAGGAGGAGGAACCTGCTATTATTAACGCCTCCACAGGCCCCGGCATGGTCACACTGACCAACACACACATAGACTCCATGGAGGCAGGAGTGCCACACACAAACACTGCCAAGGCCAGGGCCAGCTGTGAGAATGTTCTGTATATGGAGGGTGTGGAGAGCCAATTAAAACAGAAGATTGCAGAGAACAGCATGGATAATTCACCTAGACAAAGGATAGAGAACACCATGCAGAACCCACCCAAACAGAAGATGACCCGTCTGGTCAAGACATCCCCAACCCACCAGCTGTATGATGTCAGAGCTGGGGGGATTACCTCAATTTAGTGGTGGATTGATGAGGAATACTGTGTCGTCAGGGGCGGATTGATGAGGAATACTGTGTCATCAGGGAACCCCTGGGGCGGGGTTTCAGGCCCAGAACTCAGAGCTTCTACAGCGTCTGCTCCATCGACACATATGACCTCGACACTGACCAATCGCAGACAGCGGAACAATTATCCTTTATTCAATCGCACATCGAAGAACCTACAGCTGTCCAATCACATTCAGAGGAACCTACAGCCAATGACCAATCACACAGAGAGAAATCTGCATACGCCTGACCTATGACACATAACATAACCCAAGGCTTCTGAACCCATGGCTTCTGACCAATCACAAACAGTTGAATTTACACCCATCAGCCAATCACAAACATGGCACCAGCTCTGACGGACCTTCTCTGGAGAAGCTATGAGGACCCTCAGGCATTACGACAGGACAGCCCCATCGCCCCCGGAGACGCCAGAATCCTGCTGTTAACTGGAGACATTACAGCTCCCGTCATACTTGAGCTGACATCACGCCGGGGGGAAAGAGGGTGTGGTAAGAAGAGAGGTTCTATGCCCACAGAAGACAGTTGACAGCAGCCAGAAAAGAGAAAATGCAAAGAGGGATTTAAACCTCCGTGATACCCAAAACTATATCCCCACCCCCACAGACCCCTGCCCCCCTGCACCTACCCATACAGATTTAAACCTCCATGATACACAAAACTATATCCCCACCCCCACAGACCCCTGCCCCCCTGCACCTACCCATACAGATTTAAACCTCCATGATACACAAAACTCTATCCCCCACCTCCACAGACCCCTGCCCCCCTGCACCTACCCATACAGATTTAAACCTCCATGATACACAAAACTCTATCCCCCACCTCCACAGACACCCTGCCTTCCTGACCCTACCCTTAGAGAGGAGCAGCTCCCACCCAGCCCTAGCTCTAGTCCTAGTCCCAACTCCAGCCCCCTGCTTGGGGCAGTGAATGAAGCTACATGCGCAGAGGAGATGGAGGGGCGGGAGATATACCAGGCTTTCTCAGTGAGAAGCTGAGAGGAGAGATGGAGGAGGAGACCATGCTCAGCAGGACAGTGGAGACCACACTAACAGAGATATCACCAGTCTCCACACTCTCCTCACTATCGACAGTCTACCCAGTCTATGCAGTGTCTCTACCCATGAACTTTACTGTCTACTCTTTCCAATCTGACTGTAGACCAGTGGATGTGGAACATGAAGCTGAAACAAAACTTGATCTGTATGATACTACTTCTGATCGCAACACCAAGCCTGACGAAAACATAACCCATGTGCATACTGGGAGACCTGATGGGGATCATGTCAAACCTCCTGAAGATAACAGGAGCCCTGCTGATGACTCAGAGCTCACTGAGCCCCACCAGAGGGAGCAGCCATCTTCCTCAGGGTTGTGAGGACAGAGCCGGGTGCCCATCTTTCTCAGGACTGTGAGGAGGACGCAGAAAGCAGCCATCTCTCTGAGGAAAGAGGAGGCTCTACTCCTGTCCCTCAGGACCTGCCTAGTGAGGACACTCACTTACCGCCCTGTAAAGGTTCTTCAACCTCCTTGTCCCCTTCCTCCTCTGTAGGGTCGGAGGGGAGTGATGGGAGAGTGAGTTCAGAGAGAGGAACTGAACCCACTGACTGCAGAACGCTGTCAGTGAGGAGAACAGTGAGGCCGGAACACACAATGACAAAAGTTAGACTGACGACTGTGAAGAAACACATATAGGGAGTGATGTTGTGAAACAAAATGACTGAGTTGTAGAGAGCTCAGAGACACACACTGGAAGTAGAATATCCCTCCCAGAGACATGTGTTGCAACAGATAGCCTCAGTAGTGTGTTTAGAGTAGTATAGGGACACACATTGACAGTAGTATGAAGACACATTGACAGTAGTATAGGGAGACACATTGACAGTAGTGTAGGGAGACACATTGACAGTAGTATAGGGAGACACATTCACAGTAGTGTAGGGAGACACATTGACAGTAGTATAGGGAGACACATTGACAGTAGTATAGGGAGACACATTGACAGCAGTATAGGGAGACACATTGACAGTAGTATAGGGAGACACATTGACAGTAGTATAGGGAGACACATTGACAGTAGTATAGGGAGACACATTGACAGTAGTATAAAGACACATTGACAGTAGTATAAAGACACATTGACAGTAGTGTAGGGAGACACATTGACAGTAGTATAAAGACACATTGACAGTAGTATGAAGACACATTGACAGTAGTGTAGGGAGACACATTGACAGTAGTATAAAGACACATTGACAGTAGTATAGGGAGACACATTGACAGCAGTATAGGGAGACACATTGACAGTAGTGTAGGGAGACACATTGACAGTAGTATAGGGACACACATTGACAGTAGTATAAAGACACATTGACAGTAGTGTAGGGAGACACATTGACAGTAGTATAAAGACACATTGACAGTAGTATGAAGACACATTGACAGTAGTGTAGGGAGACACATTGACAGTAGTATAAAGACACATTGACAGTAGTATAGGGAGACACATTGACAGTAGTATAGGGACACACATTGACAGTAGTATAAAGACACATTGACAGTAGTATAAAGACACATTGACAGTAGTATAGGGAGACACATTGACAGTAGTATAGGGAGACACATTGACAGTAGTATTGGGAGACACATTGACAGTAGTATAGGGAGACACATTGACAGTAGTATAGGGAGACACATTGACAGTAGTATAGGGAGACACATTGACAGTAGTATAGGGAGACACATTGACAGTAGTATAGGGAGACACATTGACAGTAGTATAGGAGACACATTGACAGTAGTATAGGGAGACACATTGACAGTAGTATAGGGAGACACATTGACAGCAGTATAGGGAGACACATTGACAGTAGTAGGAGGGAGACATTGACAGTAGTATAGGAGACACATTGACAGCAGTATAGGGAGACACATTGACAGTAGTGTAGGGAGACACATTGACAGTAGTATAGGGAGACACATTGACAGTAGTGTAGGGAGACACATTGACAGTAGTATAGGGAGACACATTGACAGTAGTATAGGGAGACACATTGACAGTAGTATAGGGAGACACATTGACAGTAGTATAGGGAGACACATTGACAGTAGTATAGGGAGACACATTGACAGTAGTGTAGGGAGACACATTGACAGTAGTATAAAGACACATTGACAGTAGTATAGGGAGACACATTGACAGTAGTATAGGGACACATTGACAGTAGTATAGGGACACATTGACAGTAGTATAGGGAGACACATTGACAGTAGTATGAAGACACATTGACAGTAGTGTAGGGAGACACATTGACAGTAGTATAGGGAGACACATTGACAGTAGTATAAAGACACATTGACAGTAGTATAGGGAGACACATTGACAGTAGTATGAAGACACATTGACAGTAGTGTAGGGACACACATTGACAGTAGTGTAGGGACACACATTGACAGTAGTATAGGGAGACACATTGACAGTAGTATAGGGAGGGAGACACATTGACAGTAGTATAGGGAGGGAGACACATTGACAGTAGTGTAGGGAGACACATTGACAGTAGTATAGGACACATTGACAGTGTAGGGAGACACATTGACAGTAGTGTAGGGAGACACATTGACAGTAGTATGGGGGAGACACATTGACAGTAGTATAGGGAGACACATTGACAGTAGTATAGGGAGACACATTGACAGTAGAGGAGACACATTGACAGTATAGAGACACATTGACAGTAGTATAGGGAGACACATTGACAGTAGTATAGGGAGACACATTGACAGTAGGAGACACATTGATAGGGACACATTGACAGTAGTATAGGGACACATTGACAGTAGTGTAGGGAGACACATTGACAGTAGTATAGGGAGACACATTGACAGCAGTGTAGGAGACACATTGACAGTAGTATAGGAGACACATTGACAGTAGTATAGGGAGACACATTGACAGTAGTATGGGAGACACATTGACAGTAGTATTGGGAGACACATTGACAGTAGTATAGGGAGACACATTGACAGTAGTATAGGGAGACACATTGACAGTAGTATAGGAGACACATTGACAGTAGTATAGGAGACACATTGACAGTAGTATAGGAGACACATTGACAGTAGTATAGGAGACACATTGACAGTAGTATAGGGAGACACATTGACAGTAGTATAGGGAGACACATTGACAGTAGTATAGGAGACACATTGACAGTAGTGTAGGGAGACACATTGACAGTAGTATGAAGACACATTGACAGTAGTATAGGGAGACACATTGACAGTAGTATAGGAGACACATTGACAGTAGTGTAGGGAGACACATTGACAGTAGTATAGGGACACATTGACAGTAGTATAGGGAGACACATTGACAGTAGTGTAGGAGACACATTGACAGTAGTATAGGGACACATTGACAGTAGTGTAGGGACACATTGACAGTAGTATAGGAGACACATTGACAGTAGTATAGGGACACATTGACAGTAGTATAGGAGACACATTGACAGTAGTATAGGGAGACACATTGACAGTAGTATAGGGAGACACATTGACAGTAGTATAGGAGACACATTGACAGTAGTGTAGGGAGACACACTGACAGTAGTATGAAGACACATTGACAGTAGTGTAGGGACACACATTGACAGTAGTATAGGGAGGGAGACACATTGACAGTAGTATAGGAGGGAGACACATTGACAGTAGTATAGGGAGACACATTGACAGTAGTATGGAGACACATTGACAGTAGTGTAGGGACACACATTGACAGTAGTATAGGAGACACATTGACAGTAGTATAGGGACACACATTGACAGTAGTATAGGGAGACACATTGACAGTAGTATAGGGAGACACATTGACAGTAGTATAGGGAGACACATTGACAGTAGTATAGGGAGACACATTGACAGTAGTATAGGGAGACACATTGACAGTAGTATAGGGAGACACATTGACAGTAGTATAGGGAGACACATTGACAGTAGTATAGGAGACACATTGACAGTAGTATAGGGAGACACATTGACAGTAGTATAGGGAGGAGACACATTGACAGTAGTATAGGGAGACACATTGACAGTAGTATAGGAGACACATTGACAGTAGTATAGGGAGACACATTGACAGTAGTGTATAGGGAGACACATTGACAGTAGTGTAGGGAGACACATTGACAGTAGTATAGGAGACACATTGACAGTAGTATAGGGAGACACATTGACAGTAGTATAGGGAGACACATTGACAGTAGTATAGGAGACACATTGACAGTAGTATAGGGACACATTGACAGTAGTATAGGGAGACACATTGACAGTAGTGTAGGGAGACACATTGACAGTAGTATAGGAGACACATTGACAGTAGTATAGGGACACATTGACAGTAGTATAGGGAGACACATTGACAGTAGTATAGGAGACACATTGACAGTAGTATAGGGAGACACATTGACAGTAGTATAGGGAGACACATTGACACAGTGTAGGGACACACATTGACAGTAGTATAGGAGACACATTGACAGTAGTATAGGGAGACACATTGACAGTAGTATAGGGAGACACATTGACAGTAGTAGGGAGACACATTGACAGTAGTATAGGGACACACATTGACAGTAGTATAGGGAGACACATTGACAGTAGTGTAGGGACACACATTGACAGTAGTATAGGGACACACATTGACAGTAGTATAGGGACACACATTGACAGTAGTGTAGGGAGACACATTGACAGTAGTATAGGGACACACATTGACAGTAGTATAGGGACACACATTGACAGTAGTATAGGGAGACACATTGACAGTAGTATAGGGACACACATTGACAGTAGTATAGGGAGACACATTGACAGTAGTATAGGGAGGGAGACACATTGACAGTAGTATATGGAGGGAGACACATTGACAGTAGTATAGGGAGACACATTGACAGTAGTATGAAGACACATTGACAGTAGTGTAGGGACACACATTGACAGTAGTATAGGGAGACACATTGACAGTAGTGTAGGGACACACATTGACAGTAGTATAGGGACACACATTGACAGTAGTATAGGGACACACATTGACAGTAGTATAGGGAGACACATTGACAGTAGTGTAGGGACACACATTGACAGTAGTATAGGGACACACATTGACAGTAGTATAGGGACACACATTGACAGTAGTATAGGGAGACACATTGCCAGTAGTATAGGGACACACATTGACAGTAGTATAGGGAGACACATTGACAGTAGTATAGGGAGGGAGACACATTGACAGTAGTATAGGGAGACACATTGACAGTAGTATAGGGAGACACATTGACAGTAGTATAGGGAGACACATTGACAGTAGTATAGGGAGACACATTGACAGTAGTATAGGGACACACATTGACAGTAGTATAGGGAGACACATTGACAGTAGTATAGGGAGGAGACACATTGACAGTAGTATATGGGGAGACACATTGACAGTAGTATAGGGAGACACATTGACAGTAGTATGGAGACACATTGACAGTAGTATAGGGAGACACATTGACAGTAGTATAGGGAGACACATTGACAGTAGTGTAGGGACACACATTGACAGTAGTATAGGGACACACATTGACAGTAGTATAGGGACACATTGACAGTAGTATAGGGAGACACATTGACAGTAGTATAGGGACACACATTGACAGTAGTATAGGGACACACATTGACAGTAGTATAGGGACACACATTGACAGTAGTATAGGGACACACATTGACAGTAGTATAGGGAGACACATTGACAGTAGTATAGGGAGACACATTGACAGTAGTATAGGGACACACATTGACAGTAGTATAGGAGACACATTGACAGTAGTATAGGGAGGAGACACATTGACAGTAGTATAGGAGACACATTGACAGTAGTATAGGGAGACACATTGACAGTAGTATAGGGAGACACATTGACAGTAGTATAGGGAGACACATTGACAGTAGTATAGGGAGACACATTGACAGTAGTATAGGGAGACACATTGACAGTAGTATAGGAGACACATTGACAGTAGTATGAAGACACATTGACAGTAGTATAGGGAGACACATTGACAGTAGTATAGGGAGACACATTGACAGTAGTATAGGGAGACACATTGACAGTAGTATAGGGACACACATTGACAGTAGTATAGGAGACACATTGACAGTAGTATAGGGAGACACATTGACAGTAGTATAGGGAGACACATTGACAGTAGTATAGGGAGACACATTGACAGTAGTATAGGGAGACACATTGACAGTAGTATAGGGAGACACATTGACAGTAGTATAGGGAGACACATTGACAGTAGTATAGGAGACACATTGACAGTAGTATAGGAGACACATTGACAGTAGTATAGGAGACACATTGACAGTAGTATAGGGAGACACATTGACAGTAGTATAGGGAGACACATTGACAGTAGTATAGGGAGACACATTGACAGTAGTATAGGAGACACATTGACAGTAGTATAGGGAGACACATTGACAGTAGTATAGGGAGACACATTGACAGTAGTATAGGGAGACACATTGACAGTAGTATAGGGAGACACATTGACAGTAGTATAGGGAGACACATTGACAGTAGTATAGGGAGACACATTGACAGTAGTATAGGGAGACACATTGACAGTAGTATAGGGAGACACATTGACAGTAGTATAGGGAGACACATTGACAGTGACAGTAGTGTATAGGGAGACACATTGACAGTAGTATAGGGAGACACATTGACAGTAGTGTAGGGAGACACATTGACAGTAGTATAGGAGACACATTGACAGTAGTATAGGGAGACACATTGACAGTAGTGTAGGGAGACACATTGACAGTAGTATAGGGAGACACATTGACAGTAGTATAGGGAGACACATTGACAGTAGTATAGGGAGACACATTGACAGTAGTATAGGGAGACACATTGACAGTAGTATAGGGACACACATTGACAGTAGTATAGGGAGACACATTGACAGTAGTGTAGGGAGACACATTGACAGTAGTATAGGGAGACACATTGACAGTAGTATAGGGAGACACATTGACAGTAGTATAGGGACACACATTGACAGTAGTATAGGGAGACACATTGACACATTGACAGACAGTATGAAGACACATTGACAGTAGTATAGGGAGACACATTGACAGTAGTATAAAGACACATTGACAGTAGTATAGGAGACACATTGACAGTAGTATGAAGACACATTGACAGTAGTATAGGGAGACACATTGACAGTAGTGTAGGGACACACATTGACAGTAGTGTAGGGACACACATTGACAGTAGTATAGGGAGACACATTGACAGTAGTATAGGGAGGAGACACATTGACAGTAGTATAGGAGGGAGACACATTGACAGTAGTGTAGGAGACACATTGACAGTAGTATAGGAGACACATTGACAGTAGTGTAGGGACACACATTGACAGTAGTATTGGGAGGAGACACATTGACAGTAGTATAGGGAGACACATTGACAGTAGTATAGGGAGACACATTGACAGTAGTATGAAGACACATTGCCAGTAGTATAGGGACACACATTGACAGTAGTATAGGGAGACACATTGACAGTAGTATAGGGAGACACATTGACAGTAGTATAGGGAGACACATTGCCAGTAGTATAGGGACACACATTGACAGTAGTATAGGGAGACACATTGACAGTAGTATAGGGAGGGAGACACATTGACAGTAGTATAGGGAGACACATTGACATTAGTATAGGGAGACACATTGACAGTAGTATAGGGAGACACATTGACAGTAGTATGAAGACACATTGACAGTAGTATAGGGAGACACATTGACAGTAGTATAAAGAGACACATTGACAGTAGTATAGGGAGACACATTGACAGTAGTATATGGAGACACATTGACAGTAGTATAGGGAGACACATTGACAGTAGTATTGGGAGACACATTGACAGTAGTATAGGGAGACACATTGACAGTAGTGTAGGGAGACACATTGACAGTAGTATAGGGAGACACATTGACAGTAGTATAGGGACACACATTGACAGTAGTATAGGGAGACACATTGACAGTAGTATAGGGAGACACATTGACAGTAGTATAGGGACACACATTGACAGTAGTATAGGGAGACACATTGACAGTTGTATAGGGAGACACATTGACAGTAGTGTAGGGAGACACATTGACAGTAGTGTAGCGAGACACATTGACAGTAGTATGAAGACACATTGACAGTAGTATAGGGAGACACATTGACAGTAGTATAGGGAGGAGACACATTGACAGTAGTATAGGAGGAGACACATTGACAGTAGTATAGGGAGACACATTGACAGTAGTATGAAGACACATTGACAGTAGTGTAGGGACACACATTGACAGTAGTATAGGGAGACACATTGACAGTAGTGTAGGGAGACACATTGACAGTAGTATAGGGAGACACATTGACAGTAGTGTAGGGAGACACATTGACAGTAGTGTAGGGAGACACATTGACAGTAGTGTAGGGAGACACATTGACAGTAGTATAGGGACACATTGACAGTAGTATAGGGACACATTGACAGTAGTATAGGGAGACACATTGACAGTAGTATAGGGAGACACATTGACAGTAGTGTAGGGAGACACATTGACAGTAGTATGAAGACACATTGACAGTAGTGTAGGGAGACACATTGACAGTAGTATAGGGAGACACATTGACAGTAGTGTAGGGAGACACATTGACAGTAGTATGAAGACACATTGACAGTAGTGTAGGGACACACATTGACAGTAGTATAGGGAGGGAGACACATTGACAGTAGTATAGGGAGACACATTGACAGTAGTATGAAGACACATTGACAGTAGTATAGGGAGACACATTGACAGTAGTGTAGGGACACATTGACAGTAGTGTAGGGACACACATTGACAGTAGTATAGGGAGACACATTGACAGTAGAATAGGAGGGAGACACATTGACAGTAGTATAGGGAGGAGACACATTGACAGTAGTGTAGGAGACACATTGACAGTAGTATAGGGAGACACATTGACAGTAGTGTAGGGAGACACATTGACAGTAGTATTGGGAGGAGACACATTGACAGTAGTATAGGGAGACACATTGACAGTAGTATAGGGAGACACATTGACAGTAGTATAGGGAGACACATTGACAGTAGTATGAAGACACATTGACAGTAGTATAGGGAGACACATTGACAGTAGTATAAAGACACACATTGACAGTAGTATAGGGAGACACATTGACAGTAGTATAGGGAGACACATTGACAGTAGTATAGGGACACATTGACAGTAGTATAGGGACACATTGACAGTAGTGTAGGGAGACACATTGACAGTAGTATAGGGAGACACATTGACAGTAGTGTAGGGAGACACATTGACAGTAGTATAGGGAGACACATTGACAGTAGTATAGGGACACACATTGACAGTAGTATAGGGAGACACATTGACAGTAGTATAGGGAGACACATTGACAGTAGTATAGGGAGACACATTGACAGTAGTATAGGGAGACACATTGACAGTAGTATAGGGAGGGAGACACATTGACAGTAGTATAGGGAGACACATTGACAGTAGTATAGGGAGACACATTGACAGTAGTATAGGGAGACACATTGACAGTAGTATAGGGAGACACATTGACAGTAGTATAGGGACACACATTGACAGTAGTGTAGGGAGACACATTGACAGTAGTATAGGGAGACACATTGACAGTAGTGTAGGGAGACACATTGACAGTAGTATAGGGAGACACATTGACAGTAGTGTAGGGAGACACATTGACAGTAGTATAGGGACACATTGACAGTAGTATAGGGAGACACATTGACAGTAGTGTAGGGAGACACATTGACAGTAGTATAGTGACACATTGACAGTAGTGTAGGGACACATTGACAGTAGTATAGGGAGACACATTGACAGTAGTGTAGGGACACACATTGACAGTAGTATAGGGAGACACATTGACAGTAGTATAGGAGACACATTGACAGTAGTATAGGGAGACACATTGACAGTAGTATAGGGAGACACATTGACAGTAGTGTAGGAGACACATTGACAGTAGTATGAAGACACATTGACAGTAGTGTAGGGAGACACATTGACAGTAGTATAGGAGGAGACACATTGACAGTAGTATAGGGAGGGAGACACATTGACAGTAGTATAGGGAGACACATTGACAGTAGTATAGGGAGACACATTGACAGTAGTATAGGGAGACACATTGACAGTAGTATGAAGACACATTGACAGTAGTATAGGGAGACACATTGACAGTAGTATAGGGAGACACATTGACAGTAGTATAGGGAGACACATTGACAGTAGTATAGGGAGACACATTGACAGTAGTATAGGGACACATTGACAGTAGTATAGGGACACATTGACAGTAGTATAGGGAGACACATTGACAGTAGTATAGGGAGACACATTGACAGTAGTGTAGGGAGACACATTGACAGTAGTATAGGGAGACACATTGACAGTAGTGTAGGGACACACATTGACAGTAGTATAGGGAGACACATTGACAGTAGTATAGGGAGACACATTGACAGTAGTATAGGGAGACACATTGACAGTAGTATAGGGAGACACATTGACAGTAGTATAGGGAGGGAGACACATTGACAGTAGTATAGGGAGACACATTGACAGTAGTATAGGGACACACATTGACAGTAGTATAGGAGACACATTGACAGTAGTATAGGGAGACACATTGACAGTAGTATAGGGACACACATTGACAGTAGTGTAGGGAGACACATTGACAGTAGTATAGGGAGACACATTGACAGTAGTGTAGGGAGACACATTGACAGTAGTATAGGGAGACACATTGACAGTAGTGTAGGGAGACACATTGACAGTAGTATAGGGACACATTGACAGTAGTATAGGGAGACACATTGACAGTAGTGTAGGGAGACACATTGACAGTAGTATAGGGACACATTGACAGTAGTGTAGGGACACATTGACAGTAGTATAGGGAGACACATTGACAGTAGTGTAGGGACACACATTGACAGTAGTATAGGGAGACACATTGACAGTAGTATAGGGAGACACATTGACAGTAGTATAGGGAGACACATTGACAGTAGTATAGGGAGACACATTGACAGTAGTGTAGGGAGACACATTGACAGTAGTATGAAGACACATTGACAGACACATTGACAGTAGTATAGGAGGGAGACACATTGACAGTAGTATAGGGAGGAGACACATTGACAGTAGTATAGGGAGACACATTGACAGTAGTATAGGGAGACACATTGACAGTAGTATAGGGAGACACATTGACAGTAGTATGAAGACACATTGACAGTAGTATAGGGAGACACATTGACAGAGACACATTGACAGTAGTATAGGGAGACACATTGACAGTAGTATAGGGAGACACATTGACAGTAGTATAGGAGACACATTGACAGTAGTATAGGGACACATTGACAGTAGTATAGGGAGACACATTGACAGTAGTATAGGGAGACACATTGACAGTAGTATAGGGAGACACATTGACAGTAGTTAGGAGACACATTGACAGTAGTATAGGAGACACATTGACAGTAGTATAGGGAGACACATTGACAGTAGTATAGGGAGACACATTGACAGTAGTATAGGGAGACACATTGACAGTAGTATAGGGAGACACATTGACAGTAGTATAGGGAGACACATTGACAGTAGTATAGGGAGACACATTGACAGTAGTATAGGGACACATTGACAGTAGTATAGGGAGACACATTGACAGTAGTATAGGGAGACACATTGACAGTAGTATAGGGAGACACATTGACAGTAGTATAGGGAGACACATTGACAGTAGTATAGGGAGACACATTGACAGTAGTATAGGGAGACACATTGACAGTAGTATAGGGAGACACATTGACAGTAGTATAGGAGACACATTGACAGTAGTATAGGGAGACACATTGACAGGATAGGGAGACACATTGACAGTAGTATAGGAGACACATTGACAGTAGTATAGGGAGACACATTGACAGTAGTAGGGAGACACATTGACAGTAGTATAGGGGACACATTGACAGTAGTATAGGGAGACACATTGACAGTAGTATAGGGAGACACATTGACAGTAGTAGGGACACATTGACAGTAGTATAGGAGACACATTGACAGTAGTATAGGGAGACACATTGACAGTAGTATAGGGAGACACATTGACAGTAGTATAGGGAGGGAGACACATTGACAGTAGTATAGGGAGACACATTGACAGTAGTATAGGGACACACATTGACAGTAGTATAGGGAGACACATTGACAGTAGTATAGGGACACACATTGACAGTAGTATAGGGAGACACATTGACAGTAGTGTAGGGAGACACATTGACAGTAGTATGGAGACACATTGACAGTAGTAGGACACACATTGACAGTAGTATAGGGACACACATTGACAGTAGTATAGGGAGACACATTGACAGTAGTATAGGGAGACACATTGACAGTAGTATAGGGAGACACATTGACAGTAGTATAAAGACACATTGACAGTAGTATAGGGAGACACATTGACAGTAGTATAGGGAGACACATTGACAGTAGTATAGGGAGACACATTGACAGTAGTATAGGGAGACACATTGACAGTAGTATAGGAGACACATTGACAGTAGTATAGGGAGACACATTAGGGAGACACATTGACAGTAGTATAGGGAGACACATTGACAGTAGTATAGGAGACACATTGACAGTAGTATAGGGACACACATTGACAGTAGTATAGGGAGACACATTGACAGTAGTATAGGGAGACACATTGACAGTAGTGTAGGGAGACACATTGACAGTAGTATAGGAGACACATTGACAGTAGTATAGGAAGACACATTGACAGTAGTATAGGGAGACACATTGACAGTAGTATAGGGAGGAGACACATTGACAGTAGTATAGGGAGGAGACACATTGACAGTAGTATAGGGAGACACATTGACAGTAGTATGAAGACACATTGACAGTAGTGTAGGGACACATTGACAGTAGTATAGGGAGACACATTGACAGTAGTATAGGGAGACACATTGACAGTAGTGTAGGGAGACACATTGACAGTAGTATAGGGAGACACATTGACAGTAGTGTAGGAGACACATTGACAGTAGTGTAGGGAGGGAGACACATAGGGACAGTAGTATAGGGACACATTGACAGTAGTATAGGGAGACACATTGACAGTAGTATAGGGAGACACATTGACAGTAGTATAGGGACACACATTGACAGTAGTATAGGGAGACACATTGACAGTAGTGTAGGGAGACACATTGACAGTAGTATGAAGACACATTGACAGTAGTATAGGGAGACACATTGACAGTAGTATAGGGAGACACATTGACAGTAGTGTAGGGAGACACATTGACAGTAGTATGAAGACACATTGACAGTAGTGTAGGGACACACATTGACAGTAGTATAGGGAGACACATTGACAGTAGTATGAAGACACATTGACAGTAGTATAGGGAGACACATTGACAGTAGTGTAGGGACACACATTGACAGTAGTGTAGGGACACACATTGACAGTAGTATAGGGAGACACATTGACAGTAGTATAGGGAGGGAGACACATTGACAGTAGTATAGGGAGGGAGACACATTGACAGTAGTGTAGGGAGACACATTGACAGTAGTATAGGGAGACACATGACAGTAGGTAGGGACACACATTGACAGTAGTATAGGGAGACACATTGACAGTAGTATAGGGAGACACATTGACAGTAGTATAGGGAGACACATTGACAGTAGTATAGGGAGACACATTGACAGTAGTATGGAGACACATTGACAGTAGTATAGGGAGACACATTGACAGTAGTATAGGGAGACACATTGACAGTAGTATAGGAGACACATTGACACAGTATAGGGACACACATTGACAGTAGGGAGACACATTGACAGTAGTATAAAGACACACATTGACAGTAGTATAGGGAGACACATTGACAGTAGTATAGGGAGACACATTGACAGTAGTATAGGGACACATTGACAGTAGTATAGGAGACACATTGACAGTAGTATAGGGAGACACATTGACAGTAGTATAGGGAGACACATTGACAGTAGTATAGGGAGACACATTGACAGTAGTATAGGGAGACACATTGACAGTAGTATAGGACAGAGTATAGGAGACACATTGACAGTAGTATAGGGAGACACATTGACAGTAGTATAGGGAGACACATTGACACAGTAGTATAGGGAGACACATTGACAGTAGTATAGGGAGACACATTGACAGTAGTATAGGGAGACACATTGACAGTAGTATAGGGAGACACATTGACAGTAGTATAGGGACACACATTGACAGTAGTATAGGGAGACACATTGACAGTAGTGTAGGGAGACACATTGACAGTAGTATAGGAGACACATTGACAGTAGTATAGGGAGACACATTGACAGTAGTATAGGGAGACACATTGACAGTAGTATAGGAGACAGACACATTGACAGTAGTATAGGGACACATTGACAGTAGTATAGGGAGACACATTGACAGTAGTGTAGGGAGACACACATTGATTGACAGTAGTATAGGGAGACACATTGACAGTAGTGTAGGGAGACACATTGACAGTAGTATAGGGAGACACATTGACAGTAGTATAGGGAGACACATTGACAGGTATAGGAGACACATTGACAGTAGTATAGGGAGACACATTGACAGTAGTATAGGAGACACATTGACAGTAGTATAGGGAGACACATTGACAGTAGTATGAAGACACATTGACAGTAGTGTAGGGAGACACATTGACAGTAGTATAGGGAGACACATTGACAGTAGTGTAGGGAGACACATTGACAGTAGTATAGGGAGACACATTGACAGTAGTATAGGGAGACACATTGACAGTAGTATAGGGAGACACATTGACAGTAGTATAGGGAAGACACATTGACACAGTATAGGGACACACATTGACAGTAGTATAGGACACACATTGACAGTAGTATAGGGACACACATTGACACATTGACAGTAGTATAGGGAGGGAGACACATTGACAGTAGTATAGGGAGACACATTGACAGTAGTATAGGGACACACATTGACAGTAGTATAGGGAGACACATTGACAGTAGTATAGGGAGACACATTGACAGTAGTATAGGGAGACACATTGACAGTAGTATAGGGAGACACATTGACAGTAGTATAGGGAGACACATTGACAGTAGTATAGGGAGACACATTGACAGTAGTATAGGGAGACACATTGACAGTAGTATAGGAGACACATTGACAGTAGTATAGGGAGACACATTGACAGTAGTATGACAGTAGTATAGGGAGACACATTGACAGTAGTATAGGGAGACACATTGACAGTAGTGTAGGGAGACACATTGACAGTAGTATGAAGACACATTGACAGTAGTATAGGGAGACACATTGACAGTAGTATAGGGAGACACATTGACAGTAGTATAGGGAGACACATTGACAGTAGTATAGGGAGACACATTGACAGTAGTGTAGGGAGACACATTGACAGTAGTATAGGGAGACACATTGACAGTAGTATAGGGGAGACACACTGACAGTAGTATAGGGAGACACATTGACAGTAGTATAGGGGACACATTGACAGTAGTATAGGGAGACACATTGACAGTAGTATAGGGAGACACATTGACAGTAGTATAGGGAGACACATTGACAGTAGTGTAGGGAGACACATTGACAGTAGTGTAGGAGACACATTGACAGTAGTATGAAGACACATTGACAGTAGTATAGGGAGACACATTGACAGTAGTATAGGAGGAGAACATTGACAGTAGTATAGGGGAGACACATTGACAGTAGTATAGGGAGACACATTGACAGTAGTATGAAGACACATTGACAGTAGTGTAGGGAGACACATTGACAGTAGTATAGGGAGTGACAGTAGTATAGGGAGACACATTGACAGTAGTGTAGGGAGACACATTGACAGTAGTATAGGAGACACATTGACAGTAGTGTAGGGAGACACATTGACACAGACACATTGACAGTAGTGTAGGGAGACACATTGACAGGACACATTGACAGTAGTATAGGGACACATTGACAGTAGTATAGGGAGACACATTGACAGTAGTATAGGGAGACACATTGACAGTAGTGTAGGGAGACACATTGACAGTAGTATGAAGACACATTGACAGTAGTATAGGGAGACACATTGACAGTAGTATAGGGAGACACATTGACAGTAGTGTAGGGAGACACATTGACAGTAGTATGAAGACACATTGACAGTAGTGTAGGGACACACATTGACAGTAGTATAGGGAGGGAGACACATTGACAGTAGTATAGGGAGACACATTGACAGTAGTATGAAGACACATTGACAGTAGTATAGGGAGACACATTGACAGTAGTGTAGGGACACACATTGACAGTAGTGTAGGGACACACATTGACAGTAGTATAGGGAGACACATTGACAGTAGAATAGGGAGGGAGACACATTGACAGTAGTATAGGGAGGGAGACACATTGACAGTAGTGTAGGGAGACACATTGACAGTAGTATAGGGAGACACATTGACAGTAGTGTAGGGAGACACATTGACAGTAGTATAGGGAGACACATTGACAGTAGTATAGGGACACACATTGACAGTAGTATAGGGAGACACATTGACAGTAGTATAGGGAGACACATTGACAGTAGTATAGGGACACACATTGACAGTAGTATAGGGAGACACATTGACAGTTGTATAGGGAGACACATTGACAGTAGTGTAGGGAGACACATTGACAGTAGTGTAGCGAGACACATTGACAGTAGTATGAAGACACATTGACAGTAGTATAGGGAGACACATTGACAGTAGTATAGGGAGGGAGACACATTGACAGTAGTATAGGGAGGGAGACACATTGACAGTAGTATAGGGAGACACATTGACAGTAGTATGAAGACACATTGACAGTAGTGTAGGGACACACATTGACAGTAGTATAGGGAGACACATTGACAGTAGTATAGGGAGACACATTGACAGTAGTGTAGGGAGACACATTGACAGTAGTATAGGGAGACACATTGACAGTAGTGTAGGGAGACACATTGACAGTAGTGTAGGGAGACACATTGACAGTAGTGTAGGGAGACACATTGACAGTAGTATAGGGACACATTGACAGTAGTATAGGGACACATTGACAGTAGTATAGGGAGACACATTGACAGTAGTATAGGGAGACACATTGACAGTAGTGTAGGGAGACACATTGACAGTAGTATGAAGACACATTGACAGTAGTATAGGGAGACACATTGACAGTAGTATAGGGAGACACATTGACAGTAGTGTAGGGAGACACATTGACAGTAGTATGAAGACACATTGACAGTAGTGTAGGGACACACATTGACAGTAGTATAGGGAGGGAGACACATTGACAGTAGTATAGGGAGACACATTGACAGTAGTATGAAGACACATTGACAGTAGTATAGGGAGACACATTGACAGTAGTGTAGGGACACACATTGACAGTAGTGTAGGGACACACATTGACAGTAGTATAGGGAGACACATTGACAGTAGAATAGGGAGGGAGACACATTGACAGTAGTATAGGGAGGGAGACACATTGACAGTAGTGTAGGGAGACACATTGACAGTAGTATAGGGAGACACATTGACAGTAGTGTAGGGACACACATTGACAGTAGTATTGGGAGGGAGACACATTGACAGTAGTATAGGGAGACACATTGACAGTAGTATAGGGAGACACATTGACAGTAGTATAGGGAGACACATTGACAGTAGTATGAAGACACATTGACAGTAGTATAGGGAGACACATTGACAGTAGTATAAAGACACACATTGACAGTAGTATAGGGAGACACATTGACAGTAGTATAGGGAGACACATTGACAGTAGTATAGGGACACATTGACAGTAGTATAGGGACACATTGACAGTAGTGTAGGGAGACACATTGACAGTAGTATAG
Source organism: Oncorhynchus masou masou (assembly GCF_036934945.1). Lineage (NCBI taxonomy): Eukaryota > Metazoa > Chordata > Actinopteri > Salmoniformes > Salmonidae > Oncorhynchus > Oncorhynchus masou. The sequence goes on along the minus strand of NC_088239.1, from coordinate 13,514,663 downwards.
GGAGACACATTGACAGTAGTGTAGGGAGACACATTGACAGTAGTGTAGGGACACACATTGACAGTAGTATAGGGAGACACATTGACAGTAGTGTAGGGACACACATTAGGTATAGGGACACATTGACAGTAGTGTAGGGAGACACATTGACAGTAGTATAGGGAGACACATTGACAGTAGTATAGGGAGACACATTGACAGTAGTATAGGGACACACATTGACAGTAGTATAGGAGACACATTGACAGTAGTATAGGGAGACACATTGACAGTAGTATAGGGAGACACATTGACAGTAGTATAGGGAGACACATTGACACATTGACAGTAGTATAGGGAGGGAGACACATTGACAGTAGTATAGGGGGACACATTGACAGTAGTATAGGGAGACACATTGACAGTAGTATAGGGAGACACATTGACAGTAGTATAGGGAGACACATTGACAGTAGTATAGGGAGACACATTGACAGTAGTATAGGGAGACACATTGACAGTAGTAGTATAGAGACACATTGACAGTAGTATGAAGACACATTGACAGTAGTATAGGGAGACACATTGACAGTAGTATAGGGAGACACATTGACAGTAGTATAGGGAGACACATTGACAGTAGTATAGGGACACATTGACAGTAGTATAGGGAGACACATTGACAGTAGTGTAGGGAGACACATTGACAGTAGTATAGGGACACATTGACAGTAGTGTAGGGACACATTGACAGTAGTATAGGGAGACACATTGACAGTAGTGTAGGGACACACATTGACAGTAGTATAGGGAGACACATTGACAGTAGTATAGGGAGACACATTGACAGTAGTATAGGGAGACACATTGACAGTAGTATAGGGAGACACATTGACAGTAGTGTAGGGAGACACATTGACAGTAGTATGAAGACACATTGACAGTAGTGTAGGGACACACATTGACAGTAGTATAGGGAGGGAGACACATTGACAGTAGTATAGGGAGGGAGACACATTGACAGTAGTATAGGGAGACACATTGACAGTAGTATAGGGAGACACATTGACAGTAGTATAGGGAGACACATTGACAGTAGTATGAAGACACATTGACAGTAGTATAGGGAGACACATTGACAGTAGTATAAAGACACACATTGACAGTAGTATAGGGAGACACATTGACAGTAGTATAGGGAGACACATTGACAGTAGTATAGGGAGACACATTGACAGTAGTATAGGGACACATTGACAGTAGTATAGGGACACATTGACAGTAGTGTAGGGAGACACATTGACAGTAGTATAGGGAGACACATTGACAGTAGTGTAGGGAGACACATTGACAGTAGTATATTGACAGGGAGACACATTGACAGTAGTATAGGGAGACACATTGACAGTAGTATAGGGAGACACATTGACAGTAGTATAGGGAGACACATTGACAGTAGTATAGGGAGACACATTGACAGTAGTATAGGGAGACACATTGACAGTAGTATAGGGAGGGAGACACATTGACAGTAGTATAGGGAGACACATTGACAGTAGTATAGGGACACACATTGACAGTAGTATAGGGAGACACATTGACAGTAGTATAGGGAGACACATTGACAGTAGTATAGGGACACACATTGACAGTAGTGTAGGGAGACACATTGACAGTAGTATAGGGAGACACATTGACAGTAGTGTAGGGAGACACATTGACAGTAGTATGAAGACACATTGACAGTAGTATAGGGAGACACATTGACAGTAGTATAGGGAGACACATTGACAGTAGTGTAGGGAGACACATTGACAGTAGTATAGGGACACATTGACAGTAGTATAGGGAGACACATTGACAGTAGTGTAGGGAGACACATTGACAGTAGTATAGGGACACATTGACAGTAGTGTAGGGACACATTGACAGTAGTATAGGGAGACACATTGACAGTAGTGTAGGGAGACACATTGACAGTAGTATAGGGAGACACATTGACAGTAGTATAGGGAGACACATTGACAGTAGTATAGGAGACACATTGACAGTAGTATAGGGAGACACATTGACAGTAGTGTAGGGAGACACATTGACAGTAGTATGAAGACACATTGACAGTAGTGTAGGGACACACATTGACAGTAGTATAGGGAGGGAGACACATTGACAGTAGTATAGGGAGGGAGACACATTGACAGTAGTATAGGGAGACACATTGACAGTAGTATGAAGACACATTGACAGTAGTGTAGGGACACACATTGACAGTAGTATAGGGAGACACATTGACAGTAGTGTAGGGACACACATTGACAGTAGTATAGGGACACACATTGACAGTAGTATAGGGACACACATTGACAGTAGTGTAGGGAGACACATTGACAGTAGTATAGGGACACACATTGACAGTAGTATAGGGACACACATTGACAGTAGTATAGGGACACACATTGACAGTAGTATAGGGAGACACATTGACAGTAGTATAGGGAGACACATTGACAGTAGTATAAAGACACACATTGACAGTAGTATAGGGAGACACATTGACAGTAGTATAGGGAGACACATTGACAGTAGTATTGGGAGACACATTGACAGTAGTATAGGGAGACACATTGACAGTAGTGTAGGGAGACACATTGACAGTAGTATAGGGAGACACATTGACAGTAGTATAGGGAGACACATTGACAGTAGTATAGGGAGACACATTGACAGTAGTATAGGGAGACACATTGACAGTAGTATAGGGACACATTGACAGTAGTATAGGGAGACACATTGACAGTAGTATAGGGAGACACATTGACAGTAGTGTAGGGAGACACATTATAGGGAGACACATTGACAGTAGTATGAAGACACATTGACAGTAGTATAGGGAGACACATTGACAGTAGTATAGGGAGACACATTGACAGTAGTATAGGGAGGGAGACACATTGACAGTAGTATAGGGAGACACATTGACAGTAGTATGAAGACACATTGACAGTAGTGTAGGGACACACATTGACAGTAGTATAGGGAGACACATTGACAGTAGTGTAGGGAGACACATTGACAGTAGTATAGGGAGACACATTGACAGTAGTGTAGGGAGACACATTGACAGTAGTGTAGGGAGACACATTGACAGTAGTGTAGGGAGACACATTGACAGTAGTATAGGGACACATTGACAGTAGTATAGGGACACATTGACAGTAGTGTAGGGAGACACATTGACAGTAGTGTAGGGACACACATTGACAGTAGTGTAGGGAGACACATTGACAGTAGTGTAGGGAGACACATTGACAGTAGTGTAGGGAGACACATTGACAGTAGTATGAAGACACATTGACAGTATTATAGGGAGACACATTGACAGTAGTATAGGGAGACACATTGACAGTAGTGTAGGGAGACACATTGACAGTAGTATGAAGACACATTGACAGTAGTGTAGGGACACACATTGACAGTAGTATAGGGAGACACATTGACAGTAGTATGAAGACACATTGACAGTAGTATAGGGAGACACATTGACAGTAGTGTAGGGACACACATTGACAGTAGTGTAGGACACACATTGACAGGTATAGGGAGACACATTGACAGTAGTATAGGGAGGGAGACACATTGACAGTAGTATAGGGAGGGAGACACATTGACAGTAGTGTAGGGAGACACATTGACAGTAGTATAGGGAGACACATTGACAGTAGTGTAGGGACACACATTGACAGTAGTATTGGGAGGGAGACACATTGACAGTAGTATAGGGAGACACATTGACAGTAGTATAGGGAGACACATTGACAGTAGTATAGGGAGACACATTGACAGTAGTATGAAGACACATTGACAGTAGTATAGGGAGACACATTGACAGTAGTATAGGGAGACACATTGACAGTAGTATAGGGAGACACATTGACAGTAGTATAGGGAGACACATTGACAGTAGTATAGGGACACATTGACAGTAGTATAGGGAGACACATTGACAGTAGTGTAGGGAGACACATTGACAGTAGTATAGGGAGACACATTGACAGTAGTATAGGGAGACACATTGACAGTAGTATAGGGAGACACAGACACATTGACAGACAGTATAGGGAGACACATTGACAGTAGTATAGGGAGACACATTGACAGTAGTATAGGGAGACACATTGACAGTAGTATAGGGAGACACATTGACAGTAGTATAGGGAGGGAGACACATTGACAGTAGTAGAGGGAGACACATTGACAGTAGTATAGGGAGACACATTGACAGTAGTATAGGGAGACACATTGACAGTAGTATAGGGAGACACATTGACAGTAGTATAGGGACACACATTGACAGTAGTATAGGGAGACACATTGACAGTAGTATAGGGAGACACATTGACAGTAGTATGAAGACACATTGACAGTAGTATAGGGAGACACATTGACAGTAGTATAGGGAGACACATTGACAGTAGTATAGGGAGACACATTGACAGTAGTATAGGAGACACATTGACAGTAGTATAGGAGACACATTGACAGTAGTGTAGGGAGACACATTGACAGTAGTATAGGAGACACATTGACAGTAGTATAGGAGACACATTGACAGTAGTATAGGGAGACACATTGACAGTAGTATAGGGAGACACATTGACAGTAGTATAGGAGACACATTGTAGTATAGGGAGACACATTGACAGTAGTATAGGGAGACACATTGACAGTAGTATAGGGAGACACATTGACAGTAGTAGGGAGGAGACACATTGACAGTAGTATAGGGAGACACATTGACAGTAGTATAGGGAGACACATTGACAGTAGTGTAGGGAGACACATTGACAGTATAGGGAGTGACAGTAGGGAGACACATTGACAGTAGTGTAGGGAGACACATTGACAGTAGTATAGGGACACACATTGACAGTAGTATAGGGACACACATTGACAGTAGTATAGGGAGACACATTGACCAGTAGTATAGGGACACATAGGGAGACACATTGACAGTAGTATAGGAGGGAGACACATTGACAGTAGTATAGGGAGACACATTGACAGTAGTATAGGGAGACACATTGACAGTAGTATAGGGAGACACATTGACAGTAGTATAGGGAGACACATTGACAGTAGTATAGGGAGACACATTGACAGTAGGGAGACACATTGACAGTAGTATAGGAGACACATTGACAGTAGTATAGGGAGACACATTGACAGTAGTATAGAGACACATTGACAGTAGTATAGGGAGACACAGACACATTGACAGTAGTATAGGGAGACACATTGACAGTAGTATAGGGAGACACATTGACAGTAGTATAGGAGACACATTGACAGTAGTATAGGGAGACACATTGACAGTAGTATAGGGAGACACATTGACAGTAGTATAGGGAGACACATTGACAGTAGTATAGGGAGACACATTGACAGTAGTATAGGGAGACACATTGACAGTAGTATAGGGAGACACATTGACAGTAGTATATTGGAGACACATTGACAGTAGTATAGGGAGACACATTGACAGTAGTATAGGGAGACACATTGACAGTAGTATAGGGAGACACATTGACAGTAGTATAGGGAGACACATTGACAGTAGTGTAGGGAGACACATTGACAGTAGTATAAAGACACATTGACAGTAGTATAGGGAGACACATTGACAGTAGTATAGGGACACATTGACAGTAGTATAGGGAGACACATTGACAGTAGTATGAAGACACATTGACAGTAGTATGAAGACACATTGACAGTAGTATAGGGAGACACATTGACAGTAGTATAAAGACACATTGACAGTAGTATAGGGAGACACATTGACAGTAGTATGAAGACACATTGACAGTAGTATAGGGAGACACATTGACAGTAGTGTAGGGACACACATTGACAGTAGTGTAGGGACACACATTGACAGTAGTATAGGGAGACACATTGACAGTAGTATAGGGAGGGAGACACATTGACAGTAGTATAGGGAGGGACACACATTGACAGTAGTGTAGGGAGACACATTGACAGTAGTATAGGGACACACATTGACAGTAGTATAGGGACACACATTGACAGTAGTGTAGGGAGACACATTGACAGTAGTATAGGGAGACACATTGACAGTAGTGTAGGGACACACATTGACAGTAGTATTGGGAGGGAGACACATTGACAGTAGTATAGGGAGACACATTGACAGTAGTATAGGGAGACACATTGACAGTAGTATAGGGAGACACATTGACAGTAGTATGAAGACACATTGACAGTAGTAGGGAGACACATTGACAGTAGGGAGACACATTGACAGTAGTATAGGAGACACATTGACAGTAGTATAGGGAGACACATTGACAGTAGTATAGGGAGACACATTGACAGTAGTATAGGGACACATTGACACACATTGACAGTAGTATAGGGAGACACATTGACAGTAGTATAGGGAGACACATTGACAGTAGTATAGGGAGACACATTGACAGTAGTATAGGGAGACACATTGACAGTAGTATAGGGAGACACATTGACAGTAGTATAGGGAGACACATTGACAGTAGTATAGGGAGACACATTGACAGTAGTATAGGGAGACACATTGACAGTAGTATAGGGAGACACATTGACAGTACACATTGACAGTAGTATAGGGAGACACATTGACAGTAGTATAGGGAGACACATTGACAGTAGTATAGGGAGACACATTGACAGTAGTGTAGGGAGACACATTGACAGTAGTATGACAGTAGGGAGACACATTGACAGTAGTATAGGGAGACACATTGACAGTAGTGTAGGGAGACACATTGACAGTAGTATAGGGACACATTGACAGTAGTATAGGGAGACACATTGACAGTAGTGTAGGGAGACACATTGACAGTAGTATAGGGACACATTGACAGTAGTATAGGGAGACACATTGACAGTAGTGTAGGGACACATTGACAGTAGTATAGGGAGACACATTGACAGTAGTATAGGGAGACACATTGACAGTAGTATAGGGAGACACATTGACAGTAGTATAGGGAGACACATTGACAGTAGTATAGGGAGACACATTGACAGTAGTATAGGGAGACACATTGACAGTAGTGTAGGGAGACACATTGACAGTAGTATGAAGACACATTGACAGTAGTGTAGGGACACACATTGACAGTAGTATAGGGAGGGAGACACATTGACAGTAGTATAGGGAGGGAGACACATTGACAGTAGTATAGGGAGACACATTGACAGTAGTATGAAGACACATTGACAGTAGTGTAGGGACACACATTGACAGTAGTATAGGGAGACACATTGACAGTAGTGTAGGGACACACATTGACAGTAGTATAGGGACACACATTGACAGTAGTATAGGGACACACATTGACAGTAGTGTAGGGAGACACATTGACAGTAGTATAGGGACACACATTGACAGTAGTATAGGGAGACACATTGACAGTAGTATAGGGAGACACATTGACAGTAGTATAGGGACACACATTGACAGTAGTATAGGGAGACACATTGACAGTAGTATAGGGAGGGAGACACATTGACAGTAGTATAGGGAGACACATTGACAGTAGTATAGGGAGACACATTGACAGTAGTATAGGGAGACACATTGACAGTAGTATGAAGACACATTGACAGTAGTATAGGGAGACACATTGACAGTAGTATAAAGACACACATTGACAGTAGTATAGGGAGACACATTGACAGTAGTATAGGGACACATTGACAGTAGTGTAGGGAGACACATTGACAGTAGTATAGGGAGACACATTGACAGTAGTATAGGGAGACACATTGACAGTAGTATAGGGAGACACATTGACAGTAGTATAGGGAGACACATTGACAGTAGTATAGGGAGACACATTGACAGTAGTGTAGGGAGACACATTGACAGTAGTATAGGGAGACACATTGACAGTATAGGGAGACACATTGACAGTAGTGTAGGAGACACATTGACAGGAGACACATTGACAGTAGTATAGGGAGACACATTGACAGTAGTATAGGAGACACATTGACAGTAGTATGAAGACACATTGACAGTAGTATAGGGAGACACATTGACAGTAGTATAGGGGGAGACACATTGACAGTAGTATAGAGACACATTGACAGTAGTATAGGGAGACACATTGACAGTAGTATGAAGACACATTGACAGTAGTGTAGGGACACACATTGACAGTAGTATAGGGAGACACATTGACAGTAGTATAGGGAGACACATTGACAGTAGTATAGGGAGACACATTGACAGTAGTATAGTAGGGAGACACATTGACAGTAGTGTAGGGAGACACATTGACAGTAGTGTAGGGAGACACATTGACAGTAGTGTAGGGAGACACATTGACAGTAGTGTAGGGAGACACATTGACAGTAGTATAGGGACACATTGACAGTAGTATAGGGACACATTGACAGTAGTATAGGGAGACACATTGACAGTAGTGTAGGGAGACACATTGACAGTAGTGTAGGGACACACATTGACAGTAGTATGAAGACACATTGACAGTAGTATAGGGACACATTGACAGTAGTATAGGGAGACACATTGACAGTAGTATAGGGACACATTGACAGTAGTATAGGGAGACACATTGACAGTAGTATGAAGACACATTGACAGTAGTATAGGGAGACACATTGACAGTAGTGTAGGGAGACACATTGACAGTAGTATGAAGACACATTGACAGTAGTGTAGGGACACACATTGACAGTAGTATAGGGAGGGAGACACATTGACAGTAGTATGAAGACACATTGACAGTAGTATAGGGAGACACATTGACAGTAGTATAGGGAGACACATTGACAGTAGTGTAGGGAGACACATTGACAGTAGTGACAGTAGGAGACACATTGACAGTAGTATAGGGAGACACATTGACAGTAGTATAGGGAGGGAGACACATTGACAGTAGTATAGGGAGACACATTGACAGTAGTATAGGGAGACACATTGACAGTAGTGAAGACACATTGACAGTAGTGTAGGGAGACACATTGACAGTAGTATAGGGAGACACATTGACAGTAGTGTAGGAGACACATTGACAGTAGTATAGGGAGACACATTGACAGTAGTATAGGGAGACACATTGACAGTAGTATAGGGAGACACATTGACAGTAGTATAGGGAGACACATTGACAGTAGTGTAGGGAGACACATTGACAGTAGTATAGGGAGACACATTGACAGTAGTATAGGGACACACATTGACAGTAGTATAGGGAGACACATTGACAGTAGTATAGGGAGACACATTGACAGTAGTATAGGGACACACATTGACAGTAGTATAGGGAGACACATTGACAGTAGTGTAGGGAGACACATTGACAGTAGTATAAAGACACATTGACAGTAGTATAGGGAGACACATTGACAGTAGTATAGGGACACATTGACAGTAGTATAGGGAGACACATTGACAGTAGTATGAAGACACATTGACAGTAGTATGAAGACACATTGACAGTAGTATAGGGAGACACATTGACAGTAGTATAAAGACACATTGACAGTAGTATAGGGAGACACATTGACAGTAGTATAGGAAGACACATTGACAGTAGTATAGGGAGACACATTGACAGTAGTATAGGGACACACATTGACAGTAGTGTAGGGACACACATTGACAGTAGTATAGGGAGACACATTGACAGTAGTATAGGAGACACATTGACAGGGAGACACATTGACAGTAGTATAGGGAGGGAGACACATTGACAGTAGTGTAGGGAGACACATTGACAGTAGTATAGGGAGACACATTGACAGTAGTATAGGGAGACACATTGACAGTAGTATAGGGAGACACATTGACAGTAGTATAGGGAGACACATTGACAGTAGTGTAGGGACACACATTGACAGTAGTATTGGGAGGGAGACACATTGACAGTAGTATAGGGAGACACATTGACAGTAGTATAGGGAGACACATTGACAGTAGTATAGGGAGACACATTGACAGTAGTATAGGAGACACATTGACAGTAGTATAGGGAGACACATTGACAGTAGTATAGGGAGACACACATTGACAGTAGTATAGGAGACACATTGACAGTAGTATAGGGAGACACATTGACAGTAGTATAGGGACACATTGACAGTAGTATAGGGACACATTGACAGTAGTATAGGGAGACACATTGACAGTAGTATAGGGAGACACATTGACAGTAGTATAGGGAGACACATTGACAGTAGTATAGGGAGGGAGACACATTGACAGTAGTATAGGGAGACACATTGACAGTAGTATAGGGAGACACATTGACAGTAGTATAGGGAGACACATTGACAGTAGTATAGGGAGGGAGACACATTGACAGTAGTATAGGGAGGGAGACACATTGACAGTAGTATAGGGACACACATTGACAGTAGTATGAGGACACACATTGACAGTAGTAGTATAGGGAGACACATTGACAGTAGTGTAGGGAGACACATTGACAGTAGTATGAAGACACATTGACAGTAGTATAGGGAGACACATTGACAGTAGTATAGGGAGACACATTGACAGTAGTGTAGGGAGACACATTGACAGTAGTATAGGGACACATTGACAGTAGTATAGGGAGACACATTGACAGTAGTGTAGGGAGACACATTGACAGTAGTATAGGGACACATTGACAGTAGTATAGGGAGACACATTGACAGTAGTGTAGGGACACATTGACAGTAGTATAGGGAGACACATTGACAGTAGTGTAGGGACACACATTGACAGTAGTATAGGGAGACACATTGACAGTAGTATAGGGAGACACATTGACAGTAGTATAGGGAGACACATTGACAGTAGTATAGGGAGACACATTGACAGTAGTGTAGGGAGACACATTGACAGTAGTATGAAGACACATTGACAGTAGTGTAGGGACACACATTGACAGTAGTATAGGGAGGAGACACATTGACAGTAGTATAGGAGAGGAGACACATTGACAGTAGTATAGGGAGACACATTGACAGTAGTATGAAGACACATTGACAGTAGTGTAGGGAGGGAGACACATTGACAGTAGTATAGGGAGGGAGACACATTGACAGTAGTGTAGGGACACACATTGACAGTAGTATAGGGACACACATTGACAGTAGTATAGGGACACACATTGACAGTAGTGTAGGGAGACACATTGACAGTAGTATAGGGACACACATTGACAGTAGTATAGGGACACACATTGACAGTAGTATAGGGACACACATTGACAGTAGTATAGGGACACATTGACAGTAGTATAGGGAGACACATTGACAGTAGTATAGGGAGACACATTGACAGTAGTATAGGGAGACACATTGACAGTAGTATAGGGAGACACATTGACAGTAGTATAGGGAGACACATTGACAGTAGTATAGGGAGACACATTGACAGTAGTATGAAGACACATTGACAGTAGTATAGGGAGACACATTGACAGTAGTATAAAGACACACATTGACAGTAGTATAGGGAGACACATTGACAGTAGTATAGGGACACATTGACAGTAGTGTAGGGAGACACATTGACAGTAGTATAGGGAGACACATTGACAGTAGTATAGGGAGACACATTGACAGTAGTATAGGGACACACATTGACAGTAGTATAGGGAGACACATTGACAGTTGTATAGGGAGACACATTGACAGTAGTGTAGGGAGACACATTGACAGTAGTGTAGCGAGACACATTGACAGTAGTATAGGGAGACACATTGACAGTAGTATAGGGAGACACATTGACAGTAGTATAGGGAGACACATTGACAGTAGTATAGGGACACACATTGACAGTAGTATATGACAGTAGTATAGGAGACACATTGACAGTAGTATAGGGAGACACATTGACAGTAGTGTAGGGAGACACATTGACAGTAGTGGGAGACACATTGACAGTAGTATAGGGAGGACACATTGACAGTAGTATAGGAGGGAGACACATTGACAGTAGTATAGGGAGACACATTGACAGTAGTATGAAGACACATTGACAGTAGTGTAGGGACACACATTGACAGTAGTATAGGGAGACACATTGACAGTAGTATAGGGAGACACATTGACAGTAGTATAGGGAGACACATTGACAGTAGTATAGGGAGACACATTGACAGTAGTATAGGGAGACACATTGACAGTAGTGTAGGGAGACACATTGACAGTAGTGTAGGGAGACACATTGACAGTAGTATAGGGACACATTGACAGTAGTATAGGGACACATTGACAGTAGTATAGGGAGACACATTGACAGTAGTGTAGGGAGACACATTGACAGTAGTGTAGGGACACACATTGACAGTAGTATGAAGACACATTGACAGTAGTATAGGGACATTGACAGTAGTATGACACATTGACAGTAGTATAGGGAGACACATTGACAGTAGTATAGGGACACATTGACAGTAGTATAGGAGACACATTGACAGTAGTATAGGGAGACACATTGACAGTAGTGTAGGGAGACACATTGACAGTAGTATAGGGAGACACATTGACAGTAGTATAGGGACACATTGACAGTAGTATAGGGACACATTGACAGTAGTATAGGGAGACACATTGACAGTAGTGTAGGGAGACACATTGACAGTAGTGTAGGGACACACATTGACAGTAGGAAGACACATTGACAGTAGTATAGGGACACATTGACAGTAGTATAGGGAGACACATTGACAGTAGTATAGGGACACATTGACAGTAGTATAGGGACACATTGACAGTAGTATAGGGAGACACATTGACAGTAGTGTAGGGAGACACATTGACAGTAGTGTAGGGACACACATTGACAGTAGTATGAAGACACATTGACAGTAGTATAGGGACACATTGACAGTAGTATAGGGAGACACATTGACAGTAGTATAGGGACACATTGACAGTAGTATAGGAGACACATTGACAGTAGTATAGGGAGACACATTGACAGTAGTATGAGACACATTGACAGTAGTATAGGGAGACACATTGACAGACACATTGACAGTATAGGGAGACACATTGACAGTAGTATAGGGGACACATTGACACACATTGACAGTAGTATAGGGAGACACATTGACAGTAGTATAGGGAGACACATTGACAGTAGTATAGGGAGACACATTGACAGTAGTATAGGGAGACACATTGACAGTAGTATAGGTAGTGAGACACATTGACAGTAGTATGAAGACACATTGACAGTAGTATAGGGAGACACATTGACAGTAGTATAGGGAGACACATTGACAGTAGTGTAGGGAGACACATTGACAGTAGTATGAAGACACATTGACAGTAGTGTAGGGAGACACATTGACAGTAGTATAGGGAGGAGACACATTGACAGTAGTATAGGAGGGAGACACATTGACAGTAGTATAGGGAGACACATTGACAGTAGTATGAAGACACATTGACAGTAGTGTAGGGAGACACATTGACAGTAGTATAGGGAGACACATTGACAGTAGTATAGGGAGGGAGACACATTGACAGTAGTATAGGGAGACACATTGACAGTAGTATGGAGACACATTGACAGTAGTATGGAGACACATTGACAGTAGTATAGGGAGACACATTGACAGTAGTGTAGGGACACACATTGACAGTAGTATAGGGACACACATTGACAGTAGTATAGGGACACACATTGACAGTAGTGTAGGGAGACACATTGACAGTAGTATAGGGACACACATTGCCAGTAGTGTAGGGACACACATTGACAGTAGTATAGGGAGACACATTGACAGTAGTATAGGGACACACATTGACAGTAGTATAGGGAGACACATTGACAGTAGTGTAGGGAGACACATTGACAGTAGTGTAGGGAGACACATTGACAGTAGTATGAAGACACATTGCCAGTAGTATAGGGACACACATTGACAGTAGTATAGGGAGACACATTGACAGTAGTATAGGGACACACATTGACAGTAGTATGAAGACACATTGACAGTAGTATAGGGACACACATTAACATTAGTATAGGGAGGGAGACACATTGACAGTAGTGTAGGGACACACATTGACAGTAGTATAGGGACACACATTGACAGTAGTATAGGGACACACATTGACAGTAGTATAGGGAGGGAGACACATTGACAGTAGTGTAGGGACACACATTGACAGTAGTATAGGGACACACATTGACAGTAGTATAGGGACACACATTGACAGTAGTATAGGGACACACATTGACAGTAGTGTAGGGAGACACATTGACAGTAGTATAGGGACACACATTGCCAGTAGTATAGGGACACACATTGACAGTAGTATAGGGAGACACATTGCCAGTAGTATAGGGACACACATTGACAGTAGTATAGGGACACACATTGACAGTAGTATAGGGACACACATTGACAGTAGTATAGGGAGACACATTGACAGTAGTGTAGGGACACACATTGACAGTAGTATAGGGAGGGAGACACATTGACAGTAGTATAGGGAGACACATTGACAGTAGTGTAGGGACACACATTGACAGTAGTATAGGGAGGGAGACACATTGACAGTAGTATAGGGAGGGAGACACATTGACAGTAGTATAGGGAGACACATTGACAGTAGTATGAAGACACATTGACAGTAGTGTAGGGACACACATTGACAGTAGTATAGGGAGACACATTGACAGTAGTGTAGGGACACACATTGACAGTAGTATAGGGACACACATTGACAGTAGTATAGGGAGACACATTGACAGTAGTATGAAGACACACATTGACAGTAGTATGAAGACACACATTGACAGTAGTATAGGGAGGGAGACACATTGACAGTAGTATAGGGAGGGAGACACATTGACAGTAGTATAGGGAGACACATTGACAGTAGTATGAAGACACATTGACAGTAGTGTAGGGACACACATTGACAGTAGTATAGGGAGACACATTGACAGTAGTATAGGGACACACATTGACAGTAGTATAGGGAGACACATTGACAGTAGTATTGGGAGACACATTGACAGTAGTATAGGGAGACACATTGACAGTAGTATTGGGACACACATTGACAGTAGTATAGTGAGGGAGACACATTGACAGTAGTATAGGGAGACACATTGACAGTAGTATAGGGACACACATTGACAGTAGTATAGGGAGACACATTGACAGTAGTATAGGGACACACATTGACAGTAGAATAGGGACACACATTGACAGTAGTATAGGGACACACATTGACAGTAGTATGAAGACACACATTGACAGTAGTATAGGGACACACATTGACAGTAGTATAGGGACACACATTGACAGTAGTATAGGGACACACATTGACAGTAGTATGAAGACACACATTGACAGTAGTATAGGGAGGGAGACACATTGACAGTAGTATAGGGAGGGAGACACATTGACAGTAGTATAGGGAGACACATTGACAGTAGTATGAAGACACATTGACAGTAGTGTAGGGACACACATTGACAGTAGTATAGGGAGACACATTGACAGTAGTGTAGGGACACACATTGACAGTAGTATAAAGACACATTGACAGTAGTATAGGGACACACATTGACAGTAGTGTAGGGAGACACATTGACAGTAGTATAAAGACACACATTGACAGTAGTATAAAGACACACATTGACAGTAGTATAGGGACACACATTGACAGTAGTATAGGGACACACATTGACAGTAGTATAGGGAGACACATTGACAGTAGTATAGGGACACACATTGACAGTAGTATAGGGACACACATTGACAGTAGTATGAAGGCACACATTGACAGTAGTATAGGGACACACATTGACAGTAGTATAAAGACACATTGACAGTAGTATAGGGACACACATTGACAGTAGTATAGGGACACACATTGACAGTAGTATGAAGACACACATTGACAGTAGTATAAAGACACACATTGACAGTAGTATAGGGACACACATTGACAGTAGTATAGGGACACACATTGACAGTAGTATAGGGAGACACATTGACAGTAGTGTAGGGACACACATTGACAGTAGTATAAAGACACATTGACAGTAGTATAGGGACACACATTGACAGTAGTATGAAGACACACATTGACAGTAGTATAAAGACACACATTGACAGTAGTATAAAGACACACATTGACAGTAGTATGAAGGCACACATTGACAGTAGTATAGGGAGACACATTGACAGTAGTATAGGGACACACATTGACAGTAGTATAGGGACACACATTGACAGTAGTATGAAGGCACACATTGACAGTAGTGTAGGGAGACACATTGACAGTAGTGTAGGGACACACATTGACAGTAGTATAGGGACACATTGACAGTAGTATAAAGACACACATTGACAGTAGTGAGGAGCCCCTGACCTTCGGTTACCACGGCGATAACTGTTCTGCTGTGAACTACCCTGGAGATGATGCAACAACTGCAAATTCCTATTTTCTGTCAGGTGTGCTGGGGGTGGAGCATAATCAGATTGATGTTTATACCTCCACCCCTTTCTGGGTCAGAGGTCATTGACTGTTACCACAGAGACAGGCACTGTGGGGCTTAGAGGTCAGACTGAAGAGCGTGGCATGATGGTCATGGTGTCAGAGCTGCATGGGGAGGAAGTGGACCCCACCTTCTCGGGCCTCTACCCCTCTCCCTGGATGCATTTAGGGCCAGGGCTGCAAGAGGGCTGTGTAGGATGGGCCTAGGGTATGGTGCCCAGCCAGGGTGAAGGCGGGGAGGGCTATAAGGAGGAGCAGCCCCCTAGATCCATGGCCTACACCACCTGCAGCACTCTGCTGCCCCAAGATTCTTGTCTCTGAGAATAGTACCCTCACCACCAGCCTGTGAGTACTTCAGCCGTGTGTTTCTGTCAACTGTAGGGATGAGCAAACGCACATCTCTATTCATGTGAGTTAAACAGTTCTGTTCTGATCACGATTGACCCAGTTGAGACCTGGCAGGAGCAGAGGAGTACACACACACACTATAGAAGTTTTCTAGTTTTTGAAGACACTGACCTTGGGTGTGTGTGTTCCCTTGCAGGAATCCACCCCGGTCTCTGAGCTGAACCCAAACGCTCAAGTATGGGCCAATCACACACTTAGCCTGGACCCCTCAGGCCTTGTCTACACTGACGCCCTCCAATCATGGCTGGCTGTGACCAGTCACCTTGACAACCAGGAAGGTAAGCATGCGGTAGTAGAGTGAATATAAAACAACGCCTAGCCCTTAATCCAGAGGGGGAGGCAGCTACTGGGTCTGCTGCCTTCTTCTTTGGCTTATTTTATTGTCTGTCTAGTAAACGTCACTACCTGATTGGTCCTCAGGGTATGAGCAGGGATATGACCTGGAGGAGGTGGGCGAGGCTCAGCTGGAACCGGGCGGTGTAGAATTTCCGGTGGTCAACATGGGAAACCCGTCAGCCAATGGCCTGGTCCAGGATAGCTGTGTGTCAGGTACCAACATTACTGGCTGGTCAAACAAGATTGTTTATCAGATGATGTCTGATACAAACATATGTTTTTGATGTTGTTGCTTTCAGAGGAGCTCATGGCGCAGCTGAAGACCTCACTGGAGTCCTGTCTTTCACGGTACGTCTGTGTGATTGGTCAGTGGGCAGCGAGGGTCATTTCTGATTGGTCAGTGGGCAGTAAGGTTTGTTTTCTGATTGGCTGATGTCCCCTCAGGGTGAACCTGGCCAATGACCTCTACCTCGTCTCCCAGATGGACTGTGACCAGTACGTTCCCATAGCAACACTTGCCAACCTCGAGCACATCAAGAAGCTCAGCACGGACTTGGAGCTCATCTCTGACGTCCTCAAGTGTGAGTTAACTTGAGTTTTTGTGTGTGTACACCAGCGGTCAAAAGTTTTAGAACACCTACTCATTCAAGGGTTTTTCTTTATTTTTACTATTTTCTACATTGTGGAATAATAGTGAAGACAAAAACTATGAAATAACACATGGACTCTGTAGTAACCAAAAAAGTGTTAAACAAATCAAAATATATTTTATATTTGAGATTCCTCAAATAGGCTCCCTTTGCCTTGATGACAGCTTTGCAACCTCTTGGCATTCTCTCAACCAGCTTCACCTGGAATGCTTTTCCAACAGTCTTGAAGGAGTTCCCACATATGCTGAGCACTTGTTGGCTGCTTTTCCTTCACTCTGCGGTCTGACTCATCCCAAACCATCTCAATCTGGTTGTGGTCGGGGGACTGTGGAGGCCGGGTCATCTGGTGCAGCACTCTCCTTCTTGGTCAAATAGCTCTTACACAGGCTGGAGGTGTGTTGGGTCATTGTCCTGTTGAAAACAAATTATAGTCCCACTAAGGCCAAACCAGATGGGATGGCGTATTGTTGCAGAATGCTGTGTTAGCCATGCTTGTTAAGTGTGCCTTGAATTTTAAATAAATCATTGACAGTGTCACCAGCAAAGCACCCCCACACCATCACACACCTCCTCCATGCTTTGCGTTGGGTAATGCACATATGGCGATCATCCGTTCACCCACACAGCGTCTCACAAAGAAACGGAGATTGGAACCAAAAATCTCCAATTCTGACTCCGGACCAAAGGACAAATTTCCACCGGTCTAGTTTCCATTGGTCGTGTTTCTTGGCCCAAGCAAGTCTCTTCTTATTATTGGTGTCCTTTTAGTAGTGATTCCTTTGCAGCAATTCGACCATGAAGGCCTTGTTCACACAGTCCCCTCTGAAAAGTTGATGTTGAGATGTGTCTGTTACTTGAACTCTGTGAAGCATTTATTTGGGCTAAAAAAGTCAAACAGTCCATTTATATTTTCCAACGGGGCTATACATTTGGATGAGGTTTTTTTCTCGCCTGAGTAGCCTTGTTTCACTGCCCAAAATAAAATTAAACCATCTCGTGTTCAGTGAAATAACAACACATGTCAAATACAGGTAGCCTAGTCAAATAATTAACATCCAATCACTTTAACCGCTACTCTCTCGTGGAAATTCCACTAACAGGCCGTATGTAGTAGCCAAATGTAGCTGCTGCTCATGTTGGTATCTGTATTGATGGTACAAAAGCCATAATAGAGGAGTGGAAAAAGTTGCTGCCGACGCCACTTGGGTACACTGCAGCATCCACCAAGAGGCTCTTGCTGCCAAGGGAATGCCTGACAGCTTGAAAGACGTTTTGTACACTACAGTGAAAATGGTTAACTTCATTAAAGCAAGGCCACTGAACTCTCATGTATTTTCTGCACTATGCAATGATATGGCCAGTGACCAAGTAACGCTTTTACAACATACAGTAGTGTGCTGCTTATCAAGAGGCAAAGTATTGACATGTTTTTTTTGAGTTTAGAGACTAGCTTAAACTTTTCTTTACTGACCAAAATGTTCACTTGTCTGACCGCTTGCATGACGAGTTTCTCACACGACTGGCCTATCTGGGTGTTTTTTCTCGCCTGAATGATCTGAATCTAGGATTACAGGGACCCTCCAACTATATTCAATGTACGGGACGCAATTGGATTAAGAAGTTGGAGCTTTTTTATGTCTGCATTAACAAGGACAACACACAGATATTTCCATCATTGTATGATTTTTTTTGTGTGCAAATGAACTCAAGCTTACGGACGATGTCAAATAAGGTTTAGTGAAGCACCTGAGTGAGCTGGGCGCACTATTACACAGGTACTTTCTCGAAACGGACGACTCAAACAACTGGATTCTTGTTATCCCTTTCATGCCCCGCCTCCAGTCCACTTATCGATATCTGAACAAGAGAGCCTCATCGAAATTGCAAAAAGCAGTTCTGTGAAAATGTAATGTAATCAGAAGCCACTGCCAGATTTCTGGATAGGGCTGCGCTCAGAGTATCCTGCCTTGGCAAATCGTGCTGTTAAGACACTGATGCCCTTTGCAACCACGTACCGATGTGAGAGTGGGTTCTCAGCCCTCACTAGCATAACTAAATACAGGCACAGACTGTGTGTGGGAAATGATTTAAGACTGAGACTCTCTCCAATACAACACAACATTGCAGCGTTATGTGCATTCTTTCAAGCACACCCTTCTCATTAACATGTGGTGAGTTATTCACAACTTTCGATGAACAAATAAGGTTTCATATGTAAGATGGTTAAATAAAGAGCAAAATTATTGATTATTATTATTTGTGCCTTGATCCTATAAGAGCTCTTTGTCACTTCCCACGAACCGGGTTGTGACTAAAACGCCCACTCATTCTTATGTTTAACGTGTGTGTGTGTGTGTGTGTGTGTGTGTGTGTGTGTGTGTGTGTGTGTGTGTGTGTGTGTGTGTGTGTGTGTGTGTGTGTGTGTGTGGCAGGCTTACAATGATGGCAAAAAAACAACCCTGGTGCTAGAGGGTGTACGCAGCTGGAGGTTGAATGTTTGAAGAGTTACGGGACTGTAAAATGTTTGAAAACCAACTGGTATACCTGATTGGGTAAGATGTTTACTTGGCGGAAGGGCGCTGACCGTGTCCTCTCTTCTGATTGGCTCATAGCATTGCCACTGGTGGAGGTGGCAGAATGTGGGCAGAAGGTACGGCCAAATCGGGGTCGCTGTATCGTCATCCTCCGAGAGGTCCCAGAGACCACACCCCCAGAGGTAAGAATTTGTTGTTTTTAAACAACTAATTGACCGACATTGGTTCAATTATTTTGAATTCCATTTAGTTATGTTTTTTTTCTGAGCTCAGTGCTCAGTTTCTCTAGAGATACATCAGGGGTGTGTTCAGTTTGCTGGAACGTTTGCTATATTGGGACACGTTTCCCCAAAACATTCTTGAAAAGATTTTGAGGTACCTTTGCTCCGTTCGGTGTGTGTGGCTTAAAAACAATGACTGACGTGTTTAAAGGGCAGAGGTGCATTTTGAAGCCACAACCCAGCCCCTCCCCGTTTTTCAACTTGACGTTCAATACTCGTTCAATTGAACGTTCTAGTATGTTTTTATCATGGTACTTGTATTAATTGTTTTATTCTGTGTTGCTACAGCATTCAACCCACAGTGCATTTAATGTCCAAAAAATATATAAAAAATTGAAAAACGTAATAATTTTTTTCAATTATCGAACTGAAAACAAACCGACCTCAAAAAGGACTTATGGCTCAGCACTAACTGTAAGCAACCTCTGTCTGCCTGCCTGCATGCCTGCCTGCCTGACATTGTGTGTGTTTATCTTGTTGAACCACCAGGAGGTGAAGGCTCTGTTTGCATGTGAGAGCCTCCCCAGGATCCAGAGCTGTGAGTTTGCCCAGAACGACAACTGGTTCATCACCTTCCACAGTGAGGCTGATGCTCAACAGGTACTGCTTGGAGACTGAGCTTAAGGGAGGTTAACAACCGGTAGGAGGGACTGGGGTTAGGGGGTTAACAACAGGTAGGAGAGACGGGTTAGGGGGGTTAACAACAGGTAGGAGAGACTGGGGTTAGGGGGGTTAACAACAGGTAGGAGAGACGGGTTAGGGGGTTAACAACAGGTAGGAGAGACTGGGGTTAGCGGGGTTAAAGACAGGTAGGAGAGACTGGGGTTAGGGGGGTTAACAACAGTTAGAAGAGGAATTGATCCTCTGGACATTCATGCACATTTCATTGAGCTGCAGATTTAATTAAATTGGTGTGTGTGTGTGTGTGTGTGTGTGTGTGTGTGTGTGTGTGTGTGTGTGTGTGTGTGTGTGTGTGTGTGTGTGTGTGTGTGTGTGTGTGTGTGTGTGTGTGTGTGTGTGTGTGTGTGTGTGTGTGTGTGTGTGTGTGTGTGTGTGTGTGTGTGTTCCAGGCGTTCCAATACCTAAGAGAGGAGGTAAGGACGTTCCAGGGGAAACCCATCAAGGTGAGTGTCGGGTCCTTTACTAAACAGTACTTTTCTATACAAGTGGCAATCACATGATACAAGATTGGTTAATTCATTCATTAGGCACGAATCAAGGCCAAAGTGATGGCAGTCACATCTTACGCTCCAAAGAATGGCTACAGGCCCTGCCCAATGGACCCCTGCACCAATCAGCAGCCTTACAGCCCATACTACGCCCAGCCCACTTTCCAGCAGCCCCTCCCACAGCTCTACACAATGACTAATCAGAGCTTGGCTGCCATGGCCGGATACACAGACCCTGTCATGGTGAGGTGGACATACACATACACACACGCAGGCACAAGCGTTCTCTCTCCCTGGTGTCATTGTTGTTCTGTCCAACAGATGGCGTCATTCTCTGGCTTCATGGACGGCTTCCCAGGATGCCCCAGCTTCAAGCTATCCCCCTCACACAGACTCAGGTACTACTCTCCTCACTCACGTTCTCATTCTGGAGAGACATCTCTCTCCTTCTCCCAAGCTATCATTCTCTTGCTTTCTCTTTGTGTCTCTCTCCCTTTCTGTGTTTTGCTTGACGATGGACGCATGGTTGTAGTTACGTTGTGGTGATTTTTTACATCTGTGTTTCCCTCTCTCCTCCATAAGGGGACAGCGAGACCAGAGGCGGTTGTCTGGCGACAGGGGGCCGGGCCTTCTGGATGATCCCCCCTTCTTCCTGGAGGGTGGACCAATAGGATGCGTCCCTGGCCCCCCCAGGCAGGGTCGGCCACGGTTACCCGGCAACAGGCGTAGGGACGGAGAGGGGGGTCGACGTGGAGGGAGAGGGGGGTCGGGGTCCTTCCCCAGCACTGACAGAGGAAGGTAGTGACCTCTAACCTCCAGCCCTTAGAAACGGGTCTCTTCCTGATCACTCATTTTCATTAGAGACTAAAAGGGTGAGACATTTTTTTGAGGTACCACCTGAACTAAAGAAGATTATGTTTCTTTCTCTCTGAAGGAGAGGTCCCATTGGTCAGAGGAGGAGAAGAGATGACAAGTACTCTGTAAGTACTTAAAGATGTGTTATAAAGGTTTTGTATCATTTCAGCCAGTAGTTTTGATAGTAGTGCTCACGAATCAAAATGGGACCCTGAACATGTTGAACAAGTTGTGTTTTCTGCAATGATATGTTACAAATGAATATATGTACTGGATATGTACTGTATATCTGTGTGCATATAAACCTGTTTATAAGTGTGTGTGTGTGTGTGTGTGTGTGTGTGTGTGTGTCTAGAGAGGGCCCCCCCAGTCGCCCCCCCGCTCCTTGTCTCCCAGTCTGGAACTCGGCCCCAATAGCTTCCCCCCACTTCCCCTTGCTACAGCTTCTACAGCAACAGTTACCACAGCAACCAACATCCATAAGACAAAAAGCAACCACAAGGTAACCACGAGTCACACACACTCACACACTCCCTCTACTTTCTTGTAAGGTTGTTTTTCTTGTTCCAGAGTCCAGTTAGAGGCAGCAGTACCAGTGAACCAACCACTGTGACATCACAAGACCTCCAGCCTATCACAGCATTGCCTCAGAAAACCCTCCCCCTAGAGTGAGTACATTCTCCTTCCTTTCACATTGTGTTTTGTATGATTACTTTAAGGAAGTTGTCAGTGTTATGGTATGTTACGTTTGTGTTGTGTTATACTGCTGTACCACAGGAAGCCAAAGGAAACTGTAGTGTCTCCCAAGAGAACCACAGCAGCTCGTCCGACCGCGAAAGAACCTCAGACCACGAAGGGGAACAGACCAGCAGCGGTGAGACAACTCACAGACTACAGAGACAAACTAGTTAATAGTTGTTTTTTTTAAATGGTGCAGTTGAATGTACCACAGCATGGCTACATCTAATAGTCTAAA
Organism: Oncorhynchus masou masou; assembly: GCF_036934945.1. Lineage (NCBI taxonomy): Eukaryota > Metazoa > Chordata > Actinopteri > Salmoniformes > Salmonidae > Oncorhynchus > Oncorhynchus masou. The sequence continues at coordinate 13,490,918 of NC_088239.1, read as the reverse complement.
ATGGTTTCCTCACCTCATCAGTGCAGAGGAAGGAGAAGAGACTATTGAGATGCAGTCATCTGTCTACCAGAGAAGTAGTGTATGCTGGGTACTGAACGGTCCTGTGTTGTGAATGGTTAGGAGTCCAAGAAGCCAAGCTACGCTGAGATCTGCCAGCGCATACGAGCCAATCAGATGCTCACCGCAAAGGCTACTGACCACACCCCCTTGGGGACGGAGCTTGTCCCAGCCTATCCTGCGCAGGCGCCTGACCCGGCCCAGTTATCACGGTGACCAGAGTGAGATAGTTACTCTGGGTTGGGGAGGGAAGAAGAGAAGGGGAAGAAGTTCTTCAAGCCAAAGAAAAAAATGGAAAAGTTGTAGCACTGTTGTTTCTCTCTGTTGTCTGTCCGTCAGACTTGACGGACCTTTCTGACTTTCTGAAATCTTTATGTTTTGATATTGATTGATTTCTTTTGATTAATATTGATCAGTATTTAGAGGATTGGACATCAGATTTCTGTATTCCTTGGTCTAAATAACTTAATCAGAACATTTACAGTAACTACAGCCAGACACTGAGTGACAAGAGGCTAAAGTACTGATATCATATAACATTTTGTTTCTGTGTGAGTTTTAGATGTAATTTATTTTATGTTAGATGGAATTCCTTTTGTGTTGACTGGGGGAGGGGGGGTCTCTTACAGACAGACGAGGAAGAGGAACAACTCTGGTTGATATTGATAAGTTTGCATACAGATACAACATTGTTAGAGTTACTTGAGTTAACAACTTGATATGGAATCAGGGGTGATGGGAGGTAAATAGTTTTCAGTTCAGATTTCTTGTGTTTGACATAGATTAAGTTTGTAAATGTGGGTATTAGATACAGAATTGAGGCATGATTTAAAAAGGTGAATGTTTTTTTTCTGTACAGATGTAAATAATTTGACTGTTATTAAACAATTGCCTTAATAATAAACAGTAAACAATCATTTTCGCATTGTAATTGATTCCCTATTACTTACAATTCTAAAGTTTGGATGAAGAAGTCAGTATGGCTGGCTGAATCAGTCTAGCAAACTACATTCGTGCAGGAACCTTTCCTTCAGTAGTGGCCTGCGGTCAGATTGTTCAAGTGGTGAATGTCTGCACCTGAGAGCGTCGCTTTCCAATGTCCCGTGGTGCTGAGTTCCGATTCTGTCGCTGTCCGCTTCTGTGGTGCTGATTCTCTGATCGCAGCTATTACAGCTTGTTTGTTTAGCCTACTTCAGCACCATTAGACCTTCAAATCATGTGACAAAGTCACCACATGCTGTGTTATTATAAAATGCAGTGATACTATGAAGCTAGCTACTCTGCATATGGGCTAATTATCAGTATAGCGTTGGTTGTGGCAAAATCAGATGCTTAAGTAGCGTACCTTACCTGAGATTTGAAGACTTGAGCTGAGCTGCCAGAGCTAAGCCGAGTGGTAGGCAGAAAGCCCGGCTTGTGTGCTCTTTGGCAATTCCTTGGGCTTCATGAAGACCAGAGATCCACCAGTACATTGTTGTTGCCATAATTCAATGATATAGGCCTATATATCAATGTGTGTATCAAGAGGGTGTGATGCAGTGGTTTGGACATAATACCCCTGCCTCCCACGCCGCGCCACCCTCGGTCCCTCCCGGTGGCGCTCCTCTCCGCTCCACCGTGCGTCACGTGACAGTAGCTCCAAACAGCGCGAGTATCATCATCATCAGCACCGCATCGCCGGGCAAGCAGCCTCGAGACCCACCGATCGACCCTCAGTGGTCCCTCATCACAGAGACACGATAATAACGGAGAAGAGGTAGACTAGCGAGGCCATGCCGGGGCCCCGGTAAACCGACAAAACATATTTTTCTCTTTGTTCCCCTCTACGCACCGCTAGCTGCCTCAACGCACCGCTAGGAGGATCCGCGGAATAGCTCTCTTTCTCTGCTGGAGGAGAGGAGGAGACGGCAACTGAGGGAGGACGGAGAGATTTTTCTACCGTATAACCTAATGGCAGAGCGTGAGGCGTCGCCGTTACCGCTGGACGTTCGCGCCCGGCTGGCGGAGTTGGAGCTCGAGCTGTCAGAGGGTAAGAACGAATCCCGCGCGCACCGTTAAACCGTTAACGTAGAGGAATCTCTACAGCAATGGCCCGTTCCCCCAGACCCAACTCTCTCTCCCCTGCTCCGCCCCTCCAGATGTTTGTCAGAGCGGCCCTCCCAGCCTGCTTTAGCCGGGACAGGGTGAGGGGAGACCCAGCAGCCCACTGCGGGATTGTCTCTCTGTTGGTGACACCGACACAAACCCGGTATTTGACCTTGAGACCAACTGGGTGTTATGACTTGAAATACGTTTTTTGTCCGTGAGTCCACGGACCCGTGTGCGTGTATGTGTAGGCCTGTACGTGTGTGTCATGCTCAAACGTATGAATTTAATAATATCTCTGCAACACTGCGTGACAGGATACGGTTATGTGGTGTGTGTGTTCTTGACCAGGCTCGGTGTTTTGGCCTGCACACTCAGCTGCTGCTGCTGTTGATGATGATGATGATGATAATGATGATGATTTGGGTGTTTTTTTTCTGGCGACGATTGAACAGATTCAATCACAACCAAGCGGATTAACCAATGGAATTCGGAGAGTATTTTGCAGAGCCATAATTGTCAGATAAATTGCGCATTTTACTCTATGTTACATAATGTTGACGTATATTATTCATATACATTGTCTGCTCTATAGATTGCTGTCATCGCTCCTGATGCATGTTGTGTGCGTGGTTTGCATCGTGGGCTAGCGTGTTAGAGACGCACTGCTGAACGTCAAGAGCCAAATGGGGATGTTTGCCGGTCTTCTATTGCAGCCAGTAACCTATTTTTAATGCTATGATTATTGGATCCCAAACCTAGCTGCCCCTCAATAGACTGTTCATCAGAGCAGGACCAGGACAGGACAGATAGTGATGGAGATACAGGTGCTGTACTGGAGATGGACAGATGAGGAGAGGTGCAGATTGATAGAGAGGGGGGGGGGTGTACATATTGATAGAGAGAGAGGGGGGTGTACAGATTGATAAAGGGAGAGGGGGTGTACAGAGTGATAGAAGGAGAGAGAGGGGGTGTGCAGATTGATAGAGAGAGGGTGGTGTACAGAGTGATAGGAGAGAGGGGGTGTACCGAGTGATAGGAGAGAGGGGGTGTACAGATTGAAAGAGAGAGAGGGGGTGTACAGAGTGATAGGAGAGAGGGGGTGTACAGATTGATAGAGAGAGGGGGGTGTACAGATTGAAAGAGAGAGAGGGGGTGTACAGATTGAAAGAGAGAGAGGGGGTGTACAGATTGATAGAGAGGGGGTGTACAGATTGAAAGAGAGAGAGGGGGTGTACAGATTGAAAGAGAGAGAGAGGGTGTACAGATCGATAAGAGAGAGGGGGTGTACAGATTGATAGAGAGAGAGGGGGTGTACATATTGATAGAGAGAGAGGGGGTGTACAGATTGATAGAGAGGGGGGTGTACAGATTGATAGAGAGAGAGGGGGTGTACAGATTGATAGAGAGAGAGGGGGTGTACAGAGTGATAGGAGAGAGGGGGTGTACAGATTGAAAGAGAGAGAGGGGGTGTACAGATTGATAGAGAGAGAAGGGGGTGTACAGACTGATAAAGGGAGAGGGGGTGTACAGAGTGATAGAAGGAGAGAGAGGGGGTGTACAGATTTAAAGAGAGAGAGGGGGGGTGTACATATTGATAGAGAGAAGGGGGTGTACAGATTGATAAGAGAGAGGGGGTGTACAGAGTGATAGAAGGAGAGAGAGGGGGTGTACAGATTGATAAAGGGAGAGGGGGGTGGACAGATTGAAAGAGAGTGTGATAGAGATGCCATGCCAATCTGTGTGATTTGATTAGTTCACAAAGACCAATAGGGAAGGAACACTGCTTAGGCTGTAACCAATCACAGCTGGACGTTGAAGTGATTCTGGGGATCAGTGTGAGACACACACAGCTGACACACACACACACAAACACACACTATTTCCAATTTTCCATGATTGCTATCAATTTTTAGCCACTTGAAGGAAAATGGACGTTTCTATAAAATGTTCTTCTGCATCCAGGAAAATGAAACTGGTCGTGACATGGATGTACTATAGATTCCCTCTCAGCCGTCTTGTGTGAGAGCGAGAGAAAAAGAGAATTTGAAGAGAATAGGAAATAGAGATAAGCCATAGGGCTCTTATGATCAGTGATACTTCAGTGTGGCATTCACTTGGGTATTCTCACTCACACACACTCAGGCAGGTATCATTAGATTAGCCCAGTTATTACATCTGACGCTTGAAATCCAAGATGGCCACCAGGCCTTCTCCAGGAGAATGGTTGCTCGGCAACTCCCTCCCTGCTCCGCTGCGCTGAGAGAGGAAGATGGCGTCTCTCTGTTGACTGTGTGTGTGTGTGCGCATATTTGTGAATATGTTGGCCTGTGTGTGTGTGTGTGTGTGTGTGTGTGTGTGTGTGTGTGTGTGTGTGTGTGTGTGTGTGTGTGTGTGTGTGCAGAAACAGGAATGCCGTCATGCTGTTGCTGATCTACAGAAAGGCCTCGTAGATATAAAACACCCACATGCTGAATATTTTAGCGAGGAACAGATGAGCTGATTGGACCCAGATGTTCTGGCTACCCTCAGATTGTGAAACACATTATGTCTCTCTCTCTCTCTCTCTCTCTCTCTCTCTCTCTCTCTCTCTCTCTCTCTCTCTCTCTCTCTGTGTCTCGATCTCTCTATCTTCCACTCCCTCACACACACACACACTGACATACAAACAATTATTCTCTTACTGTGTCTATTTTTTCTATCTATCTATCTATCTATCTATCTATCTATCTATCTATCTATCTATCTATCTGTCTGTCTGTCTGTCTGTCTGTCTGTCTGTCTGTCTGTCTGTCTGTCTGTCTGTCTGTCTGTCTGTCTGTCTCACACACACACACACACACACACACACACACACACACACACACACACACACACACACACACACACACACACACACACACACACTAAAAGGGCAGGTTCTGTGTTCTGAAGCCTTGTAAAAAACATATACTTACACTCAAAACAACCTCTCTCTCACTCACTCCCCCATCCCTCTCTCTTTCCCTCTCTCACTCCCTCCCTCCCCATCCCTCTCTCTTTCTCTCTCTCTCTCTCTCTCTCTCTCTCTCTCTCTCTCACTCCCTCCCTCCCCATCCCCTCTCTCTCTCTCTCTCTCTCTCTCTCTCTCTCTCTCTCACTCCCTCCCCCATCCCTCTCTTTCTCTCACTCACTCACTCCCCAATCTCTCTCTCTCTCTCTCTCTCTCTCTCACACTCCCTCCCCCATCCCTCTCTCTTTCTTTCTCTCTCTCACTCACTCCCCCATCCCTCTTTCTCTCTCTCTCTCTCTCACTCACTCACTCCCCCATCCCTCTTGCTTTCTCTCTCTCTCACTCACTCCCTCCCCCATCCATCTCTCTTTCTTTCTCTCACTCACTCCCTCCCCTATCCCTCTCTCTTTCTCTCTCTCACTCACTCCCTCCCCCATCCCTCTCTTTTCTCTCTCTCTCACTCACACCTTCCCCCATCCCTCTATCTTTCTCTCTCTCCCTCACTCCCTCCCTCCCCCATCTCACTCACTCACTCACTCACTCACTCACTCACTCCCTCTCCCATCCCTCTCTCTTTCTCTCTCTCTCTCTCTCACTCCCTCCCCCATCCCTCTCTCTTTCTCTCTCTCTCTCTCTCTCTCTCTCTCTCTCTCTCTCTCTCACTCATTCACTCACTCCCCCATCCCTCTTCCTCTCTCTCTCTCTCTCTCTCTCTCTCTCTCTCTCTCTCTCTCTCTCTCTCTCTCTCTCTCTCTCTCTCTCTCTCTCTCTCTCTCTCTCTCTCTCTCTCTCTCTCTCTCTCACTCCCTCCCCCACCCTCTCTCTCCTTCCCTCCCCCATCCCTCTCTCTTTCTCTCTCTCTCACTCACTCTCCCATATCTCTTTCTCTCTCTCTCACACTCCCTCCCCCATCCCTCTCTCTTTCTTTCTCTCTCTCACTCACTCACTCACTCACTCCCCCACTCTCTCTCCCTCTCTTGCTCTCTCTCTCTATCGCCCCACTCTCTCTGCCAGGTGACATCACACAGAAGGGTTATGAGAAGAAGCGGTCTAAGCTGATCAGGGCGTACGTTCCTCATCCTGGAGGTACATTAATACACAGTCTGTCCTCTAGTAGAACACTGTGCAGCACATCTATTCTAGTCCCAGTGGGTTTAACCTTCCTTCTTTAACCCGTGGCTCTCTCACTCTGTAGTACCCCCAATACTCTCAATGTAGCAGCATATTCAATATGCTGAAAGCACCTTCCACACTGAGAATGCTTGGTGATTTTTGTATCTCTGTCTGTGGCTTGGACTGTATCTTTTTGACTCGCTCTATTGTTTTTTGTGTGCTTTTCTCTGTGTGTGTGTGTGTGTGCTTTTCTGTGTTTGTGCTCTTTTTTCTCTCTCTCTCTCTGTGTGTGTGTGTGTGTGTGTGTGTGTGTGTGTGCTTTTCTGTGTTTGTGCTCTCTTCTCTGTGTGTGTGTGTGTGTGTGTGTGTGTGTGCTTTTCTGTGTTGTGCTCTTTTCTGTGTGTGTGTGTGTGTGTGTGTGTGTAGGTATGGAGGGTATGTCCCACCGCCCCCTCTTCGCCCCCCCGTCTGCCGCTCGCTTCCACAGACGGCGTCCTTCTGGAACACGCGATGAACGCTATCGTTCAGGTACACACAAACACACACACACCGTAACTACAGTACCGAACCTCACCTCAGACCAGAGTCATTGAAACTGTTGGTAGAGTCAACTTTAGATGGGCCTTTCATTAGTCAACATATAGATAGAAGTGTATTAATTAAATTGACCAACACAATTCCTTCTCTCTCCAACACCATTTCACCCCCAGATGTCCACAGTGAGGCAGTGCAGGCAGTGTTAGCCAGACATGTGGAGAGCAAGGTGGCAGTGCCCATGCCCTCCAAACGACGATCACTGGTGGTACAGACATCCATGGACACCTACACACCCCCAGGTGAGACACACACACACACACACACACACACACACACACACACACACACACACACACACACACACACACACACACACACACACACACACACACACACACACACACACACACACACACACACACAGGTTATGATATGATTATGTCAGTGTTATGCTGTATGAAGGTTGTATAAAGGTTATTAACTCTCACTTGGCCTGTCCTCATTCTCTTATACAGTTAAGTTCTATTAAGGTTGTAGTAACGTTAATTATATGTTATGCCATGCATTTATGTTGTATGAAGGTTGTATGAAGGCTACTGACCGTCACTAGGCCTGTCTTCAGGGTCAGATAGAGTTGGGGTTAGGTTGTGTTTTGGTTAGCTATGATAGGTTGTAATTATGATGTATGAAGGTTGTATGAATGCTGCTGACCGTCACTAGGCCAGTCTTCAGGATCAGATAGAGTTGGGGTTAGGTTGTGTTTTGGTTAGCTATGATAGGTTGTAGTTATGATGTATGAAGGTTGTATGAAGGTTACTGACCCTCACTAGGACTGTCCCCACTGTGCTCAGACTCGTCGTCGGGCTCGGAGGAAGAGGCGGGGCCAGGCGATGACATGCCAGGGATGGAACACTGGATGACTCGCCCCGCCCACTTAGGTCCAGTCCACCTAGGCTCCACCTCCTCGTCCTCCTCGTCACTCAGAGCGGTGGCAGCGGCAACGCAGGACGACTGGCCGACTCGCTCGCACACACACACCTCTCACACCCACACCTGGCACACGCCCACCTCACACACACACACACACACCTGACCCAGTCACACCACGTGTCAGCTCACCACTCACAAACACACCACGGTGAGTACAACTTCACTTTTCTTATTTGTGTAACAGTGTGTGTGTATGAGTTCACATCTGTATGTGTGTGTCTGCAGCTATCGGACACCTGTCTCTGAAGCGTAAGCCAGCTCTGGGCGTGGCAGAGAACGGAGGCTCTCTCAGAAGATCCTGTGAGTTCGGTTCTGATATGCTGTGGCCTCCACCACTGGAGTCTGACGGTCAGTACGCTCACACACACATGCGCTCACACACTTACACATGCGCACACACTTACACTTGCGCTCACACACACACTTACACACACTTACACAGACCTTTTTATATATATATATACCATACCACTCTCTCTCTTGCCCCCTCTCGCTCTCTTGCCCCTGTCTCTCTCTCTCTCTCTCTTGCCCGCCCTCTCTGTCTCTCTTGCCCCCTCTCTCTCTCTCTCTCTCTCTCTCTCTCTCTCTCTCTCTCTCTCTCTCTCTCTCTCTCTCTCTCTCTCTCTCTCTCTCTCCTCTCTCTCTCTCTCTCTCTCTCTCTCTCTCTTACTCTCTCTCTTACTCTCTCTCTCTCTCTCTTACTCTCTCTCTCTCTCTCTCTCTCTCTCTCTCTCTTACTCTCTCTCTTACTCTCTCTCTTACTCTCTCTCTCTCTCTTTTTTCTCTCTCTCTCTCTCTCTTCTCTCTCCCTCCCTCCCTCCCTCCCTCTCTCTCTCTCTCTCTCTCCCTCCTGCTCTCTCTCCCGCTCTCTCTCTCTCTCTTTTACTCGCTCTCTCTCTCTCTTTTCTCTCTCTCTCTCTTTTTCTCTCTCTCTCTCTCTCTCCCCCCTCTCTCTCTCTCTCTCTCTCTCTCTCGCCCTTTCTCTTTCTCTCTCTCTCTGTAGAGAAACACTCTACTCCTCCTGATGTAACTGGCTACTCATCTGACTCCTCCCACTCCCACCCCCACCCCCACTCAGAGCGCCACATAGGAACCATCGCCCGAAACACACAGAAATACGGCAACGCTGAACGCATGGAGACTGGAGACGGTGTCCCGGTCAGCAGTCGTGTGTCTGCTAAGATCCAGCAGCTAGTGAACACTCTGAAAATGCCTCGTAGACCTCCACTCAGAGAGTTCTTCGTTGATGACTTTGAAGAACTTCTAGAAGGTAGGAGCTGAATAAATATGAATAAATGAATAAATAAATAAATAAATACATACATATTTAAATCTAGCTGTCTAGCTTTCGAGCTATCTTCTCTGTCTTCATATTTAGTGAAAGGTTAGTGAAGGTTTCTGCATTCATCTCTAGTGTGTTTAATTGCTTTACATGCAAGTTTCAGAATAAAAGTCTCTGTCTCTGTAGTCCAGCAGCCAGACCCCAAGCAGCGCCGTCCGGAGGGGGCAGAGATGTTGGCTGTGAGAGGAGAGGCTCTGGGGGTGGTGACTAACTGGCCCCCTTCCCTGGAGGCAGCTCTCCAACGCTGGGGCACCATTAGCCCTAAAGCCCCCTGTCTCACCAGCCTGGACACCACTGGCAAACCTCTATATGTACTCACATACGGTAACTACACACATCAAAGGAGGCTGGTGAGGGGAAGAGGGTTCATAATAATGGCTGGAATGGATTAAATGGAAAGTTATCAAACACATGGAAACCATATTGGAAACCATAACCGTATTTGATACCATTCCACTGATTCCGCTCCAGCCATTACTACGAGCCCATCCTTCCCAATTAAGGACCCACCAACCTCCTGTGGCACAAATACACACACACACACAGCCACACAGTCACGCCACACACACACTCACTCAGCCCTGTATTGTGTCCATAGGGAAGTTATGGTCTCGAAGTGTCAAGCTGGCCTTTAACATCCTACACAAGTTGGGCAGCAAGCAGGAGCCCATGGTGCGACCGGGGGACAGGGTGAGTACATGTAGAAGATCCATCCCTCCAATACTTTTACTAGTTATGATATTAATAATGGATATCCGAATTAAGGACAAGAAGGATTGTAATATTTTCTCCCTGCCTATGTTCCTCCAATCCCCCAGGTGGCGCTAGTGTTTCCTAATAATGACCCGGTGGCCTTCATGGCGGCCTTCTATGGCTGCCTGCTGGCTGAGGTGGTCCCTGTACCCATAGAGGTGCCCCTCACACGCAAGGCATGTCTACATAAATCTGGGTGTGGGGAAAAATGAATAGTCAGAGTCCAAGCACAGAGCCCTGGGGAACACTGTGTTGTATAAGCAATAAGCACATTCAAGCACGTATAGGAGTGTTTGTGTTGGACCTGAACATGTCTGTCTTGTCCAATAGGATGCTGGCAGCCAGCAGATCGGCTTCCTATTGGGTAGCTGTGGGGTTACCGTGGCGCTGACCAGTGATGCCTGCCATAAAGGCCTGCCCAAGAGTGCTACAGGAGAGATACCACAGTTCAGGGGTAAGTGTATGTGTGCGTGCATGAGAATGTGTTCTCGTAATCTAGTTCCTCAACAGTGTATGAATGCAGCCAAATGATTCTCTGTCTCTCTAGGATGGCCTAAGTTGCTGTGGTTTGTGACTGAGTCGAAGCATCTCTCCAAGCCTCCCAGAGACTGGTTCCCTCACATCAAAGATGCAAACAGCGACACAGCATATATAGAGGTAATACATTCACCCTAAGGGGTTTTAATGTATGTGTTTGTTACTCTACATCATACCACTGCTTTAGCACTCTCTATCTCCCTCTCTGTCTTTCTGTATTTGTTCTCTCTCGCCCTTCTCTTTCTCTCTCTCCCTCTCTATCTTTCTCTATTTGTTCTCTCTCGCCCTTCTCTCTCTCTCCCTCTCCCTCTGTCTCTCTCTCCCTCTCTCTCCCTCTCTATCTTTCTCTACTTGTTCTCTCTCGCCCTTCTCTCTCTCTCCCTCTCCCTCTGTCTCTCTCTCTCTCCCTCTGTCTCTCTCTGTCTCTGTCTCTGTCTCTGTCTCTGTCTCTGTCTCTGTCTCGCTCTCTCTCTCTCTCTCTCTCTCTCCCTCTCCCTCTCCCTCTCCCTCTGTCTCTCTCTCTGTCTCTGTCTCTGTCTCGCTCTCTCTCTGTCTCTCTCTGTCTCTCTCTCTCTCTCTCTCTCTCTCTCTCTGTCTCTGTCTCTCTCTCTCTCTCTCTCTGTCTCTCTCTCTCTCTCTGTCTCTGTCTCTGTCTCTGTCTCTGTCTCTGTCTCTCTCTCTCTCTCTCTCTCTCTCTCTCTCTGTCTCTCTCTCTCTCTCTTTGTCTCTTTCTCTCTCTGTCTCTCTCTCTTTCTGTTTCTGTCTGTCTCTGTCTCTGTCTCTGTCTCTGCCTCTCTCTCTGTCTCTGTCTCTATCTCTCTCTCTCCGTCTCTCTCTCTCTCCCCCCCAGTACAAGACCTGTAAGGATGGAAGTGTTCTGGGAGTCACGGTGATAAGGATCGCTCTGCTGACTCACTGCCAAGCCCTCACACAGTCCTGTGGCTACACAGAAGGTGCTGTAAGACACACACTCTACACACACAACACTCTCGCTCTCACACACACAAACACAAACACACTCTGCCAGGTAATCTCTCTAACGCTTTCTTTCGCTTCAGTGATCTCTTGACGTCTGTCTCTCTCTTTGTCTCCCTCCCTCTCTTGCTCCCCCACTCCCTCCTAACCCGCCTCCCCTCTCTCTCTGCAGCGGAGACCATAGTGAATGTTCTAGACTTTAAGAAGGATGTGGGACTGTGGCACGGCATCCTCACGGTAAGACCTGCTGCTACAGGTCAGGTTGTCAGGGAAAGTATGATAAGGGGTTAAGGGTTAGAGGTTAAAGGTTATGTGTATCTCCTATCTCCAGAGCGTGATGAATATGATGCATGTGATCAGCGTTCCCTACTCTCTGATGAAGGTCAACCCATTGTCATGGATACAAAAGGTCTATCACTTTAAAGGTCAGACACACCCACCTGTCAATCAACCACTCAATAGGAAATTCATATGTCAATCTACAAGATATTGTTATGAAGTCATTTGTCAATCATTCAGGTATTCAGGTAACAGGCTTAAGTATTTGATCTTAACTTTGCGTTAACACTGATGTCGACACTGTGTGTGTCCCTCTCCAGCCAAGGTAGCGTGTGTAAAGTCCAGGGACATGCACTGGGCTCTGGTGGCCCACAGAGAGCAGAAGGACATCAGCCTGAGTTCCCTCCGGATGCTGCTGGTTGCCGACGGATCTAACCCTTGTAACTCTCACTTCCTATCTATCGAGATATTTTTCTCTTAGTCCTCTCTGTTTTTCTCTTAGTCCTCTCTGTTTTTCTCTTAGTCCTCACTGTTTTTCTCTTATTCCTCTCTATTTTTCTCTTAGTCCTCTCTATTTTTCTCTTAGTCCTCTCTATTTTTCTCTTAGTCCTCTCTGTTTTTCTCTTAGTCCACTCTATTTTTCTCTTAGTCCTCTCTATTTTTCTCTTAGTCCTCTCTGTTTTTCTCTTAGTCCTCTCTGTTTTTCTCTTCGTCCTCTCAATTTTTCTCTTAGTCCTCTCTATTTTTCTCTTAGTCCTCTCTATTTTTCTCTTAGTACTCTCTGTTTTTCTCTTAGTCCACTCTATTTTTCTCTTAGTCCTCTCTATTTTTCTCTTAGTCCTCTCTATTTTTCTCTTAGTCCTCTCTGTTTTTCTCTTAGTCCTTTCTATTTTTCTCTTAGTCCTCTCTATTTTTCTCTTAGTCCTCTCTATTTTTCTCTTAGTCCACTCTATTTTTCTCTTAGTCCTCTCTATTTTTCTCTTAGTCCTCTCTATTTTTCTCTTAGTCCTCTCTGTTTTTCTCTTATTCCTCTCTTTCCTTCTGTCCTTTCCTTCTCCAGGGTCTATCTCGTCCTGTGACGCGTTCCTCAACGTGTTCCAGAGTAAAGGCTTAAGGTCAGAGGTCATCTGTCCCTGTGCCAGCTCTCCCGAGGCACTGACTGTTGCCATCAGAAGGTAGGCTCCGTCTACACTATCCCCTGACTAAGCACACAAACGCACACCATCATCAGCAGCAGCATTCATTCTTGGTCAATCCTAGAGTAACAGGCTTAATATTTTGTTGGTTTGGAAAAAGATTCTGTCAAAGTTAAGTGGCTGAGGGGACACTACCATCATCATCATCATCATCATCATCATCAGTTAGATCAGTCCTTTATATCTGTCTCTCTCTCTGATCCAGGCCAGTGGAGGACAGTAGCCAGCCACCAGGCCGAGGGGTTCTCTCCATGCA